>NC_079334.1:0-335625 GCF_029582105.1 Oenanthe melanoleuca | reverse complement strand
GATGTGAGTGATGTGAGTGATGTCAGTGATGTGATGTGAGTGATGTCAGTGATGTCAGTGATGTGATGTGAGTGATGTGAGTGATGTCAGTGATGTGATGTGAGTGATGTGATGTGATGTGAGTGATGTGAGTGATGTGATGTGAGTGATGTGATGTCAGTGATGTGATGTGAATGATGTCAGTGATGTGATGTCAGTGATGTCAGTGATGTCAGTGATGTGGTGATGTGAATGATGTCAGTGATGTCAGTGATGTGATGTGAGTGATGTGAGTGATGTGATGTGAGTGATTTAAGTCAGTGATGTGAGTGATGTGAGTGATGTCAGTGATGTGAGTGATGTCAGTGATGTGATGTGAGTGATGTCAGTGATGTCAGTGAAGTGAGTGATGTGAATGATGTCAGTGATGTGATGTCAGTGATGTGAGTGATGTGATGTGAATGATGTCAGTGATGTGAGTGATGTCAGTGATGTGATGTCAGTGAAATGAGTGATGTCAGTGATGTGATGTCAGTGATGTCAGTGATGTGATGTGAATGATGTCAGTGATGTCAGTGATGTGATGTCAGTGATGTGATGTGAGTGATGTGATGTCAGTGATGTCAGTGATGTGATGTCAGTGATGGAGCTCCTGCCTCCTCTCTCTGTGATTCTCAGCCAGTTTTGGGCAGAGCTGTGCAGTGCTCAGCACCTCTCCAAGAGGGCTGAATGCTGCATCTCTCTCCTGCTCACAGCTTCTCTGTGAGCTTTTCTTTTTCTTCTCTTTACCAAGAGGCAGAGGCAGACCAGCTGCAGCTGCCTCCTATTTTTGGAGCCTACTGGAACTGGCTCTGTGCTAAAAGTGGTCCCAAATATTTTCTTTTTCTTGCAGGCAAAGAAAGCATTCTAGTAACCCTTTGCTGGCTGGGGGTGGCTTTGGATGGAAGTGAGTAATTCCCCATTGAACAGCCTCAAGGAGAAAGCTGTGACAGGTAAGCTGATGGGATATTTTGGTAGTGGCTCCATGGCATGATTACCCCAGTGAACAGATGTGCAGATGGCCCTGGCTCCCTGCAGAGATTCTGATAATCAGTGTGTGTTACATGTCCCCAAGCAAGAGATGGATGGCAAGCCCACTTAAGGAGCTTCTTAAGGAAATTCTTGGGTTTTAACACAGGAAGGAATATTAAAAGTCCATCTGTGATTGCTGTCTGTATATGAGTGATACAGCTGTTAGGTAATTTTCCCATTTAGACTTCATTTAAAAAAAAATAAACAACCCAAAATCCAGAAAATAAACCTCCAATAAAAGACAATAAGAGAGAAAGGCAAACAGGTATTAATCTTTCAGCAAAGAACAAACACTGCTGGTGCATCTTCCTGAAGGGTGAACTGCCCTTTAAAACTTAGTGATTATAAAATTAATATGGATTCAGATACTAGTTTAGGTACATCTTCTTCAAAATGTGGGCTACTCTTTAAGCAATGAAATAGGCCTAGAGATTTTGGCCTCTGGTAAAAGGCAATAATTACAATATAATACAATATAATACACTACAATACAATATAATATAATATAATACAACACAACATAACATAATATATATAAATATAAATATCATTATATATTTGTATAATAATACAAATAAATGCAGGAATGTTTCCCCACAATATGCAAGTATTTGTAAGAAAGAAAAATCAATGAAATGAAAATAGATCTAGGAGCAGTTTTATTCAGTAGATATCCTTAGAATGGGGTAAACCATAAAGTCAGAGGCTCTGTGTACAAAAAGGCTGTGCTCATTCCAGTGAGGTGATAAATAGTGGAACAGTTTGCTTGATGCACATAAAATGAAGAATTGGGAGGTCTTGTTCAATAGAATAACCCTCTTCTCTTAAGGCTCTTTCCTGCAGTTTTACTAAAAGTGTTTTTGAAGCCTACACATCTACCAGGTTTTATGACAATTTGTGTAAAATGTCACCCATTGCAATAGAGTATAATCCTGAATTTTTAAAAATGCAACCTTAAATACTGAGGCTCTACAAGAGTCAGATTATTTTAGGTTTTGCTCATTTTAATTCAGCATAAAAATTAACCTAACCCTAACTTTTTGTTATTTTATTATTTTATACTATATATATTATTATTATTATTTTATAGTTTTTATTAGAAACAGCAAATTAAAAAGAAGTTTTTGCTAAATTGAAAGTTACTATGTCATTTGCTGATTTTTTCTTAACTAGTGCTTTAGGTTTTTAAGCTCCCTTGTGACACTGCTGTAGAGTAAGTGAAATATTTTTTTAAAGTGATAGATTTTAAACTTGGACTGATAACAAAGTTTAAATCTTCACCATGAAAATACAAATTTTAACTTTTAAAATTTTCAAAAAAAGAGAACAGCAGTGTTGTGAATTTTAAGAAAGGAGTGCATTATTTTTTGCACTGTAGATATTCTAATTAGATCTTTTTAAATCTCAAAATTATTTCTAAAACCATTTTGGAATTCATTCTACTCCTTCTGGAAGCACAGTGCTTTAAATAAGAACATTTTAATTAATTTTTTAAAAAATCATGCAACAAAGGAAATTTTGACATACTTTAAAATGACTGCATCTGATCAGTCTGTCACATTAAAACATGCAATATGGTTTCTAAGGGGATATGAGCAAATTTGGGTGGTTTTTTTTTTAAATTCATTTGTCACTTTCCCATATAAAAGGGGAAATCTGTTTTATAGAAAATAATTTTTATTTCATTTTATAAAAAAAAATCAGCCCTTATCCTCTTTAGCACTTAGATATTACTGAGTATTACATTTTTAAAGTGTGCTTGAAGGACTTGTTGTTTCAGGGGAACTCCCCCTGATTTAGAGCAGGATGCTGCAGTGCTGTGTGAAAAGTGCTGTTCTGCTGGAAAGAGAGACTGAATAAAAAAGCTGAAAGAGAGAGACTGATTAGGCAACTTTCACAGAAACAAAACCTCTTCTTCTCTCTTCTCTCTTCTCTTCTTTCCTCTCCTCTCCTCTCCTCTCCTCTCCTCTCCTCTCCTCTCCTCTCCTCTCCTCTCCTCTCCTCTCCTCTCCTCTCCTCTCCTCTCCTCTCCTCTCCTCTCCTCTCCTCTCCTCTCCTCTCCTCTCCTCTCCTCTCCTCTCCTCTCCTCTCCTCTCCTCTCCTCTCCTCTCCTCTCCTCTCCTCTCCTCTCCTCTCCTCTCCTCTCCTCTCCTCTCCTCTCCTCTCCTCTTCTCTTCTTCCAGCCCTCCACTTAACCCCTGTGATAAGAAACAACATTTAAAATTGTGTGTCACGTTGTGAGCAAGATTGCTGGGCTTAGTTTCCTTCCTGTCTTTCCTCCCCTCTATAGCTCTTAATGCCACAGCTCAGAAGCTTTTTTGCCCTTGACAGTGGAGCCAGTGTCACCTCCTCAGGCTTTGGGTGTCCCATTTGCAGGGCAGCCCTCTCAGCATCCCCCTGTACCCTGATGTGAAGGGACCTGAGCTCCCATCTGCCCGAGGCAAAGAAGGAATTAATCATTCCAGAGAGAAGGAGGTAATTGTGGCTGCATTTCTCATTTCTGATGCTAAAGCAGCTGTTTGCTCTTGTCATGAAAGAAACAGGAAAGAAAGGAAAGGGACAGACAGCATTCTCCTTTCTAGCAGCTACACAATAATATGTAGCTTTGAAAATAAATGACTGGCTTTTTCCAATTTTTTTTAAGGGAGAGGAAAAATCCTCCTGAGATGCAATCTTGAGCAAAGTACAAGAAGTTCCCAAAGGATGCTGAACACTGGCAAAAACATTTCCAGCATGCTTAGAACAATGCTGTGTTTACTTTGTCAATGAGTGATTCATGACCCAAAACAGCTCTGTGCACTGCAAGTGGCTCTGCACTGCATTTCTGGAGCTGCACACTGTGAATGGCACAGATTCACTTTTCTGGCAGCCCCTTGTTAATTGAGCACAGCAGGCAGAGGGGCTGGAGGGATTCATGGTTATTGGTTTAGTCCTGCAGTGCCTCTGCTCCGTGAGAGAGCAGGGTCTGGGTCTGGGCAGAGACCTGGGGCACAGCCTGCCTCAATCCCCTGCCAGAAGAGCTGGTTCTGCATTGCCCATGGCACAGGGACCAGCACTGCTGGGGCTGGAGGACAAATGCACAAATGTACAAATGTATAAATGTACAAATGTACAAATGTACAAATGTACAAATGCACTAATGCAGAAATGCACAAATGTACAATTGTACAAATGTACTAATGCAGAAATGCACAAATGTGCAAATGTATAAATGTACAATTGTACAAACGTACAAATGTATAAATGTACTAATGCAGAAATGCACAAATGTATAAATGTATAAATGTACTATTGTACAAATGTACTAATGCAGAAATGCACAAATGTGCAAATGTATAAATGTATAAATGCACAAATGCACAAATGTACAAATGTACAAATGTACAATTGTACAAATGCACTAATGCACAAATGTACAATTGTACAAATGTATAAATGCACAAATGCCCAGATGTACAAATGTACAAATGCACAAATGTACAGATATACAAATTTACAAATGTAGACATGTACACATGTATAAATGTACAAATGCACACATGTACAAAGGCACAAATGCACAAATGCATAAATACACAAATGTACAAATGCACAAATGTACAAATGTACAAATATACAAATGCACAAATGTATAATTGCACTAATGTATAAATGTACAAATGCACACATGCACACATGTACAAATGTACAAATGCACAAATGCACAAATTTATAATTGCACTAATGCACAAATGCACAAATGTTAAATGTACAAATGCACACACGCAGCTGGCCCAGGAGCCAGGCCATGCATTTTGCAGGACAGCAGACCCAGAGCAAGCAGTCTCTGGTGGAACCAGCCTGTCAAGGGACACTTGTGCAGTGGGCTGGGCTGATTTACACCAGAGGGAACCTGAGCTGCCACAGACAGATGGAAATGCAGCACAGCTGGATCCAGCTGTGCTCCCTGTGCGTGGCAGAGCTGAGCCCTGCAGCTGTGGGACATGCAGCTCACAGTTCCCCACTCTGGTGCCCTTAATATCCTAGCAGTGCTTTTCAATTAGGGCACATTTTTATTTGATTTTATTGCCATCATGTAACTTTATTAGACTTTTTCTGAAATTAATTTCACCTCTATAAAGTACATCATAAATGGACATTGGTGAAAGCTGGACTCTTGTAGTACTAGTCTAAAACAATGAGATTAATGGTGTTACTTTGCACACAGTGGTTACAGAGTTAGATCAAAAGCTCATTGTGGAGAAGTTGTCTGGCCCTCACAAGGTGCGTGAGCTGGGAGAGAGGAGCTTTGAATCCCCTCACAGAATCTATTACTGCTTTAAAAGTAAACCTGCCATTTCCTGGCTGTGCCAAATTTGCATTTTTCTTGAATATTAGGGTATCATTACAGAGATATAAATCAATAGTTTCAGATAGTGCCTGCAAATCATCTTTGCCCCCCAGCATTTTTCTGTTCATATTGTTATCAGTTTTTATGAGCATTGTGTATGTTGTGAATGCCAGCTAACCAGGGTGATATAAATCTTAGAGCTGTGAGAACTGAGAAGATGTTTGCAAGCAATTATGCAATAACTGTATTAAAATAAAACAAATTGGGGCCAAAGTCTAGACATTTGCCTTTCAGTTATGTGATTATTATCTCTGTCCCTCAGTTTCTCCATGGAGATGGTCAGTAAAGTCTCCCTGCAGAAGAAAAGATAAGAGGTCAGCAGCAGGGTTAGCCAAACAGCACATTTTAAACTGGTATTCTATAATTTTTCATTATGGAGTTCATTAAAAATGTAAAGCCAAATTATGCATTGTTTTGATTGATAAGCCTTCTGTATGTTTAACTAGTAACACTCTCTTTCATTAGTAATTCCAAGGATCCAGCACCTTTGAGAAAACAGCAGCATGAGGTAGTTCCCAGATAAGCAAAAGTTGGACTGTGAGATGGAAACTGAGCAAGAGCTCTGTGAGTCAGGATTCAAGACAAATTTGAGAGCTGCATGAGCAGAGGCCATGCAAGCTGCAGGTCTGTTTGAAGAGAGGTGAGCATGGTGTCCCCTTGCAGCCCAGTGCTGTAACTCCTCCTGCAGAATTTGACTTGAATCAAGGGCTGTGCATGAATTAAAACACAGCATGAGCAGGTGAGGAGTACCTGCAGATACAGGATTCTGGCCAGGAAATAATCCTGTGTAGGATTTAAAGTGTGGTGTGAGCTCAAAGCACAAAACTCAGTTTGCAGCAGCCCCTGGGATTGTCACAGTGAGGTTTGCACTCCCAGCCAGATTTCACAGCTCCTAAGTGACATTTTGTGATGTGCTTTAGACTCAGCAGAGGAGTTTCTGTCCTCCTCCATACAGTGGAGGAAAGAGCAAGAATATTGATATTTTTGGAGAAAACAAGATGAAGATGCAGCAAGCAGTCTGGTGGGGTTGGTGGTGGCCATGAATCCAATGGGATCCAATTGTCATTGTTCCTCAGTGCTGCTCTGTGTTTCTGTGGTGTTTTGAGCTATGGAGAAAACTTATGGAAGTTTCATTTTATGAGAAAGGAAACTAGACAACCTCAGTAAACCACTGATCTCTTGTTCCAGGCAATTAGACAGCATGGTGGAGAAGTGCTGTGTTTATACCTGCATTTCCAAGTCCTGTTGCCTTGTGATGCACTAATTGCCAATTCAGATTCTTCCATTAACCTGGACTAGTGCAGTCATCCAGGCTACCTAGGTAAGTTTCTGTTCCATTATTGTTGTCACAGAACTCTCACATATTTTGAGATTTTTTTTCTTTTTAACTTGAAGGCATATTTACAAAGTGCATTATTTTTATTTATTGGTTCCTCCATTGAAAACTTTGGGTGAGCATGAATGTGCAGGCACTGCTGGTGACTCTTGTCTGCCAAGTGCATTTATGGCACTGGAGCTAATTTGTTTATAATTGCAGCAATTTGACCTACCTGAGCTGCAGACAGTTCTCTGGATCTTTCCTTTTTTGAAGGAGAATTGGGAAATCATTCTTAAGGACAAATGTTTTCATATCTAATAAGAAAGAGGGTTGTGTGATAAGAGAAGGGACAGAGAATTGCTCACAACACTAACAGAGTTAGCTCAGGGAGTATTTGTTATTGGATGGTCAGTAAATCTACCTGATGTTTGAGATCAAAAGAAAAGGTTTAAGATATGGTAGAAATATTGTCTGCTAATGTGTAAAATGAGGAACTCTGGTTCACATGGGCTCTTATGAATTGGCACATTCAATAAAAACAGATTTCCACCGTTTCTGCAAATGTTTGGCTGTTTGGAGAGCAGAAGAGATGTGGATGTGCTCAGGCATGACCAGTGCATGTTTTACAGCCAGGTTCATGATTCCCAGCTCGGTTTGCCCCTTCCTTTATCAGTGCCTCCCACCACGATCTCTTGATGCAAACAGAGTCCAGAGCCATGAACAAATCCCCTGCTGCCACCCCAGACATTGTTTGGAGGCTCTTTTCTCATTTATCTCCATTTGAGCGCTCACATTCATGTTTCTCTTTCCAGCCTTGAACATTATTTCTCCTCTGAGCGTTTTTTCTTGAACTGCTTGGGACTGTTGACAGAAAACCACTTACTGAAGGCTCCACCAGCACCCATAGGAATGGCAGAGCAAAAAAAGCAGAGGGTAGAGGATGGCTGAAATATCTGAACCAGTAAAAACTTTGGTTGTCTTTGAGAACTGCACAGCTCCATCCTGAATTTCTTCTTTAGCATGGAGTGAAATAACAATAGAAGTGATTTCTTCTTGGGTGAGTCTTTTCTTGCAATTAATTTAGGGGGGAATTGAGGCTATTTTCATCTCTTGGAATGTTTCACTCACCATTAAGACCCTTTTCTTCCAAATTACTCATCTAGAATCACAATTAGTCTCCCACAGGGGTTTTCTTTTTGATGTTTTAGGGCAAGAGATTTGTGAGACGACCCTGCTAACATCATGAAAATCTGCTTTATTGCAAAACTTGACTGTGCTTTGTGGCAAGAGTTCCAGCCCCTCTCACTCCACAGCCACAAGCCTTGTGCCAGGGAAGATCTTTTCAGGGATTTTTACTCGAGGAATTTTGCATGGGAGCTGTGTTCTGTCCAGGATTTGTTTAGGTGAGACAAGCAGAAGAAGCATCAGCCCAAACACTCAATCTCAAGGAAGAGAACATTTTAAGTTTTGGACTGTCCCAGTTTAATAACTCCTAAGCTTGGCCTTGCCAGCTTGCATGCACAGAACTGTCAGATTGGGGATTTAAAAATGCATTAAAAACCCTTCTCCTTGGGGAAGGATTCACAGTGGTAGTGCTGTGCTTGGACACAAATTTAGTGTTCAGTTTCCTACCTGCTCTCCAGAATTCAGCCTGTTATCACTGAGGTTTGGGGCTCAGGCTTTTTGCACTGGATGCATTCCCTCCCTTTATGAACCTTAGAGAGCTGCCATTAAACAACCTGAGCTGTTCCTGCCCTCTGACATTTTCCTTGTGTCAATACTGCACTAAAAAAAAAAAAAGGGAAAAAAAGTAGCATATTTCAAAGCCACTAGAAAATAACTTCTGACATATGATAGTTAAAGCTTAAACTAGTTCCTATCTTATCCCTCTGTGTATTTATAATCCCTCTTGAATTCCAGCACATTTTGTTTTGACATTTTTCTCAATAGTTACCAAGACTAATAGGAGCAGTTTCAATCTACTCCAAAACTGAGATACAAAATAAAATACAGCAAAGATTTAAATGACAGAAGCAGCCATGTAGTGAATATTAACCATGGCAGGGGAGAGTGGCTCTGACTCAGAATGGAGCTGCCTTCACTGCCTTTACTCTGCATTTAGCCAAAGCAATGATTCCAGACCATGAAGCATAAAGTACTGAGTGCAGAAGGGATCCTTAAATGCCTAATTTTGATATTTAGACAATAGAATAAACAAACTGGGGTTTGGGGTTTTTTTTGTTGTTGTTGTTTTTTTGGGTTTTTTTTTTTGTTTGGTTTTGGGTTTTTTTGTTTTGTTTTGTTTTGGTTTTTTTTTTTTTTTTTTTTTTTTTTTTTTTGTTTTTTTGTTTTTTTGTTTGTTTGTTTGTTTGTTTGGTTTGGTTAGGGTTAGGGTCTGAATGTCCTAAGTTATGCACTTGTCTTTTTCTAGTTCATTATTCAGTTGATATGTTTAGATTGCTGGTGTTTAGTCCTTTTACAACTAGACCTAGTTTTCACTTTTTTTCCCCCTATTTGTTTGGAGAACTTTGGAACAACTGGAATTTTTATTTGGTCGAATTTCATAGGAATTTGCTCATCTCCATCTTGTAATATTACTGCTCTGCAGACTGTGAGAAATTGCAGCCAGATTTAGGAGGCCAATGCTTCTGTCAATATTTTTTCTCTTTTCCTTTCTACAGAAATGAAGGATAAAATGTCATTCTAATTGTATAATCCTTTCCCTTTAGGGCAGATTGCAAAAGGAAGGGCTCTTCCAAAGAACTTATTATGGTTGTTTCTTATTTCTTTTGCAGTGTCTGAGACCCTGGTCAAAACCTTAGTCATGTTATTCTAGGCATTGGTTTAATACATAGGAGCAGTTCTTGCTCAGCAAACTTCTATTTAGGAGACAAAGCAAATAGATAAAAGAGAAGAAAATAGTCTCTTACAGCCAGATTGAATTTAATCCTCACTGCAAAAGGGCAGCACAAAAAGTATTCCTGGAGCAAGACTGATACCTGAAATTAAAATTCTAGTGAATCAGGGGGGTAAAAGTCAAAGTTTTCTCAATGCAGCTGCAGTCATGGAGATGAGATCAGCAAGTGTAAAGTGTGCTGCCTGCAGCTCTACCCTGTCCAAAATTACCTTACATGAAAGCATCACCCTTCCAATCCTCCCCTCCACACCCTTTGTTCATACCTCAGTAAAGGGGTTTGGTGCTGCCTGTGAGGCTTTAACTCCTGTCTCTTGAATTCTGAATTGTGAGAAGCAAAATACATGTTTCTTTAAGGATTGTCTTCCTTACCCTGTGAAAAAAACCTGCCTGGTTTTGGTCTATGGCTTTATGAAAATGACCATACAGAGGGCATTAGTTGAAAAAATGCAATTAAAAAGAGAATTAATTTCTTATTTGCTTTCCCTCTCCAGTTGATTTTAGCCCCATCTCCATGTGAGCTGTCTAGTTAATTGCCATCTCCAAAGTTAAATATTGATTCTGACACCAGCTGTGCAGATAGGAGGTTACCTTCCACTGAGAACAAACTTTCTCATGTGTCAGAAACAAACCCAATTCCTATTCACATTTCAATCCTATTATAGGTCTTCATAATTTATTCCAGTTCCATCCCATCCTTTTATGGTTCCAGTGGGCTGCTCTTCATTGCTGTTGCTGACCCACTTCCAGCAGTGCATTAAGTTATGTGCTTAACATCTGTCACATGTTGTTTGTGCTCTCTCCTCTCCCCAGGGATGGCAGTGTGTGCAGAGAAGTGCTGTGTTAATTCCTTGTTTTAAATATGAATGTTCTTGTGTATTTATTAAAGAAGGCAAGGTCAGGGAATGGGCCCTGCTTTGGACCAAAAAAATGAGTGTTTGTGATGCACTTCCCCTCAGTGCTGATTGCAAATTACAATATTGTCATTAAAATAACACAAGGCTCCATTTTGTAGGAGCAATATGATGTCAATTTTTTTTTTTTTTTTAACAGCTTCTCTCAGTGATTTGTTTTTCTCCATTTGTTCTTACAGAAAGGCATGTCTGCTCACCAGTGAACTGTCTGAGTCCAAAATGTTTTTTGGATCATAGATTATCTTTTATCTTTAGTAGCCACCCTGAAGATATCCTATGGTTATATATATATGGTACTAACAGTATTTTAACCTTAGAAAAATTAGTAGTGACAGCAAAAAGCAGTTCTTCATCAAGAAGGATGATGGGCACAGTTTTACAGAGCTTTAATTTTTATCTTGTTTTTTCTCATTTGTGGTTTCTGAAGTGGTTCCTCCTGGAACTTGCCTTTGCTTTCCTTGCTCATTTTTTTGCCCAGTTTATTTCTGGTCATCTTGGCCTATGCAAAAGCTAGAAGCTGTGAGCCATTAGCTTTTAAAAATGAAAACTTGTTTTTGTATTTATTGGGCTGTTTCAGGCTGAAGTGTTGGAAACAGCTGGGAGGCTAATCAGAAACTTTCTGAGAAATACTAATTAATGAAAAATTTAGTGGTCTGGATTGCCTTTAGCACAAGAGGCTCATTCCTTGTCAGGTTTCTATATCCACAGGATGTTTGCTTTGTTATCCTAAGAGTACTTTCTAAATGGAAAAAGGAAAGTTTTGAAAAAGAATGCTTGACGACAGAAAATGAGAAGGTTATAAATATGAACTCTGGCTCTCCTATACCAAATGGCTAAACTCTAATTAACCTCACTGGGCCCAGGATTTCATCCTGAAGGTTTCTGATGATATTTTCCAAGCTGTAGAATGTGAGTGTGAAGAAATTCTGCTATCCATGGCATACAAATGTGGAGGGTGCCAAGAACTCCAGAGTGTTTAATGACATTCAGAGAGATTTCTCTGTGTCACTGGGAGTCACTGTCACCAGACTGGCCACATGGGAGTGATTTCCTCTGTCACACTCAAGCCTCTGGAGCAAGGGCAGCTGTGCAATCTGGACACCAGTGCTGCTGCTTGCCTCCCCTCTCTGTGCATCCCTGGTGCAGTCCATCCTGTTCTGGTTCTGCCTGGACAGCCCAGGCAGTGCAGCATTGCATTGGTGTGGGTTGGCTTGTCTGGCCTGTCAGGGCTGAATAAAAAGCTGAACTGTGCAATGCTGCAGTGAGCAGAAGGAGCCCATGGAGCAGCTCCTGTTCCATGCTGCGTTTTCCACCTCCAATAAAACCTCCCACCTGATCCTGCTATGGGTCAGGTTACAGCAGGGAGAAGAGCTGGGTACAAGGGACACCCTTTGCTCCACAAAATCAGCTTTCTCATTTAGCAGCCTAGCTGAGAAGCTGCCACTAGTTCAGCTGCTCTCAGTGACCCTCAGAGAGAGAACCAAGATTAAACCATTCTGGTAAAGCAGGACAGAAGATGGCCTTAAAACTGGAGAAGAATTTTCCAAACTGAAGAGAACATTCAGTTCCTGGTGTTGAGCTGAAAGGTTGCCAGAACCTCAAGAGAATACTTGAATTAACTTTTCTCTTTCATGTCAAGGACTTAGGGGTCCAAAATGAAAGGTCTGGTTTGTGCCACAGGCTCTCTTCAGCCCTCCCCTAGTATTCCAGAATCTTCTGGATCCTCTCAGGCTCTGCAGATGATGACAGAAAATGTCTTTTACCTGGAAGAGTTTAGTACCAGAATACCTGGGCTGCCCCAGAATCCTGGGTCTCTGTGCCAGGTATTTAATCAAGAAGCCAACAGGAGCTTTGTGTCCCCCCCAAACAGTGAGCATGAGCTCTGGAGATGCCTTTGCTTCCTGCTGGATGCTATCACAGGGTAATTGCTCATGGAGTTAATTATGCCTCATGTCAAATTAGGATTGATTATAATTGGCTGTGTCTTGCTGCACACAGAAATTGCTAATGCTGCCTTGTTTAAATCACAGCTCTGGGTTAGCACTTGAGAAGGGCTCCTTGGATTGAAGAGCTGACAACTGCAGTTGTGCAATGAAATAATTGAAGTGTGCTAAGCAATTAAGGAGTTTATTTATAGCCAGAACATATTTCTGACTCTCTTTGCCATCCTCCCTTTCTGTTGCCTTATATACCAGGGAAACCAGCACAGTTGTGCTCCCCCAGTTTAACCAGAAGCAGTAGATGTTGTAGAGAGGTGGGATCAGTGGGCACTGCACTAAACAAATGTCAGAACGTGGGTTGGGGGCCAGGTCAGGCCAGATTCTGCTCTGTGTGACTCAAAGCACTTGGCAATTGCCTTGATGAAACTCTCCTCATGGAGTGTGGTTCCTTTGCTCATCCTCCCCTGGGACAGGCTCCTCCTGAGCAATGTGGGCCAGCTGCTCCTCGGGGAGTTCCATCACTCAGGCTCCACAAAGTGACACACTGTTCCTTAAAGGCTCTGGCACAAGCTGAACCTCGCTGCAAGAGGGGCCAGGGCCAAGCCCAAGAATCTGGTTTATGATTCAGGGACTGGAATCTGAATAATCTGGAGGAATGCTTTTTGGAGCCCTGGTTTTGGCCTCCTGTAGCTCCTTGATTTTATTTCTTACATATTGATATTTGAGCAGTATAAATGACAATGAATCACAAAATACATGACCCAGTCTGGGGCAAAGAAACTGGGGTTTGCTTTGTGCTTTGACTGCTGCCTATGCCCTGGCCTCTGTTGCATGATCCTAGGAAAACATTCCATTTTTCCATTTTTCCATTTTTCCATTTTTCCATTTTTCCATTTTTCCATTTTTCCATTTTTCCATTTTTCATGGAAGGGAGATGATTCTCACTGGTACAGAGAGGGAATATGTGAGATACTGTGATGAAAGAACTAAGGTCATGTTTCATGGCAAACAGGTGAAGTAAAAATATTAGTTGCTGTAGAGATAGTAACTCTTCAGCAGGTGGAAATTAGTTCTTGTGAATTGTGCTTTAGTCTGTCATGTCAGTTTTGTGTCAGAGCAGGATGAATAGCAGGAAGAACTATTATGTCTTTCATGTTCCATTTCTTGTGCTTATTTTTTTTACAAACTGTACTTAGGGTCTTCTCTTGGATCACTCTGCCTATCAGAGATAATTTCTTTGCTGTATCATTTCTAGGTCTCAGTATTTTCTCTTGAAAGTTAAAAATTACTTTTCTCATTGTAGAAGCAAATGCCTGTGCATTTTGCTTCATAGTGCAGTTAAAATTCTTTTAATTTGAAAGACATTTTAAGGACTGAGACGTTAGTGAGACTAGAAAATTGTTCAATGTTAACTCAATTTTACTATTAGATTAGCATTAGTTTTCAAACACTTATAACCCTTTTAAGTTCTTAAGTTACACATTAAGCACAGCAACCATTATAGGTTTTGCCAGCAGTCCAGATAAGATCTGACAAGATTTGCTATTTCCAAAATGACATGGAAACAGCCCTTCTTAATCCTCTACAATTCATTAAAAAAAATAAACAAAAAACTCTAAGGCACTTCAGTTTGTCTAGAAATAAACCCAAGTGTTTTCTGTGCTAAAAACTTTCACTGTTACATTTCAATGCAGAGACTAACCAAGGACAGGTCCCTACTGGTGATTTCTGTATGTGCCATTATAATGTTACTGAGGATTATTATTATTATTATTATTATTATTATTATTATTATTATTATTATTATGTTACCTGTGTTACCTGCTGTGCTTAAAGAACAAAATCATCATCTTGATGAAGGCTCCTTTATTGCCTACACCATTTTTCATTGTCCAGAGTTTTCAGTTTCACAGATGAAAATTAGGGAGCATCTTTTTTTTTTTTTTTTTTTTTTTTTTTTTTTTTTTTTTTTTTTTTTTTATTTTGCTGAGATGTGCTGTGTTGCTAAGCACTTTAACTGAAGAGCTTTGAGGCTAAAATCAACTTAAAGCATTTCAGTGTCATCTCTTTGCTGAATCAGTTCTCTGGTGTTTGTGTTTGCAGAGGAAAGGGCCTAATGACAAAATCAGCCTGAATTTGGATCAAGATGATGCACACCAAAGATGAATGGGCCCTTTCAAACCTGGAAGCAGCACCTTCATCTGCCAACATACCAGAAATGAGGAGGTTAATACCATGGTGTAGCACGTGAGAAACAAGATTATAGAGATTGAAAGATGCTGATTTCATCTAGAGAGAAAAGCTCCATGCAGCTGTACAGCTTGGAGGCCAATGGAGCTTTAACAAAATTAAATAAAATCAGAGCAGAAAAACCCCCATGGATCATCTGGACTGGGCAGGAATCAGCAGATCTTGCAAAAACAGGTAAAACCATTGTATTTGGGTGTACTGGTAGAGGGAAGCAGACTGAGGGAAGGGAGCCTTCCCCTCTTTTGCTCTGACCACTACAGCAAAAGCTGTTTCAGACAGGTCAGCAGAAATTCAAATGCCTTGCTGCCTGCTGGCAAGGAGGGTCCTCAGAGAGGGGCTTGCCAGCACACAGACACATTCCAAAATACTGAGCAGCTGCTTCCAGCCCCAGCTCACCCACCCAGGGCCCTGCTGATGGTGAGCCCTGCATCCCTCTGTGGTTTGGGAGCCATTCTCAGCAGATGGGAGAGATGGAACTGAAGCACCTTTTCCTGTCTGTTGAGGAATGCTGACACCAGCTGAACAAAGCATGAGCTGATGAAGGGCTTGCCACTTGTAAGGATTTGCTTTAACCCAAGCCAATGGCTTCAGCCCCATTGCAGTGACAGAGATGCTTGTGAGCAGTGATGGAGGGTTGCACCAAGGGCTGATGATTGCTCAGGTTTTTGTGAGCCAGGAAAGGAGATTGCAAATGCCAGAGTGTGGGGATGACTGCCACTGTGCATCCCAGATTGAGCTGCTCCACCTGCCCCTGAATTCCTCCCAGGCCTTTTCAAGCCAGCCATGCCCTGGAAATGGCTGCCAGAGATTTATCCAGAGCTTGGCTGGGTGGGAAGCAAGAGTTTGGCCAGCAGAGCAAATGAATAGAGCTGAAATAACTCCTACCCCAAAATCTGATCGCTCTGCTTATGAGGAAAACCTTTTATTTTCTGCTGTTCTGACAGGAAATCAACATTTATTTATGTTTCACTTACATAATCTGCAGCAAACTCAGATGAAGAGCATCTGAGAGCATTGCCCAGAAGCTGCATGAGGTGCAGTGGAGTCAGTGCTGTGGTGGTCCCAGTGGGATGTGACAGCCCCCAAGGACCCAGGAAATGGTCACAAATCAAATTCCCTGGCCTCTCCTTCTGAAAGGACTCCTGAGAGTCACAGATTGCCTTGGACTGATTCTCATGTCACCCTGGACGTTTATTTCAGCAGCCTCAGCTCTCCCACTGCTGCCTGTCCCAGCTGCTGGGTGCTGCCTTTCCCATCAGAGCTGCCACCAGCTCAGAGCACCTGCTCTGCTGATCCTCTGCACCATGCCTTCTGCAGGGGAGCAGCCAAAAGGCTCAGTCTGAGGTGTTTAAAGGATTACAGTGGGTTTGTTCCTCATTTGCTGGCATAGCTGCTGCTCTCCAACTACTGGAGTGAGCCCAGCTGAGCTAAACTGGGGACAGGTTGAGCTAAAAACCAGTTCTGTCAACCCTTTCTGCCTGGATGTTGTGGTACAGACAAAAAAAAAGCAGTGGAGTCACCTCTATAATTTTACTTGGTTTGCATTTGAAGAGTAAACCAACTCAGGTTTGCAAGAATCTGTGAGACAGGACCAAATTAAATTTCTTTGACTCTTACTGATAGAACCTTGTTCAAGCTGGTGGGAGTCTTGGGCAGAAGGAGGAATTTCCAGGTGGCAGGCATGGTAAAGATGATTGTAACATGATTGTGAAGATGACAGCAGGAGTGCACACTGGCAGGTACCTGTGTTATCACCAGAAACCCACTGGGATGCTCTGCTGATACAAGCAGGAGGGGTTATCCTGGTGGAAGAAGGGTTAATGAGCTCATGAATGCTCTTCCCTGTCTGTGCTGCTGCCTGAGCACAGGGGCCTCGTTGCCAGAGGGTTTTGGGCTGTGCTGGTGATGCTCCCAAGGGCTGGGGTGGGCTCAGTCTGTGCCAGGTGCAGGGGAGAGCTCCTGGCAAGGGGTGATGCTGTGCAAGCTGTGCCTTGACTCAGCTGTGACATGATTCATCACCCTCAGCTCTCAGGCCAGGCTCTGCGGGGCTGGCAGGCAGCAGAAAGCAGCCAGAGCCCAGCAGCTCACCCGGGGATGGTCCTGGGGGTCTGAGCATCCCCTGGCCCTGTGCAGAGCCCAGCTCCCAGCTGAGCCCCTTCCTTCTGAGCTTACTGAGTTATTCTGACACGGAATATTTGGTCTATAAAATGTTAGTGGATGGTGCTCTCTTGTCCCTGGCACAAGGTTGACAAAGACAAGAGGCAAATGCTGTGCAGCTGTCTCTGGGCTGGGCAGCACCAGCTCTGACAGCAGCCCTCAGTGCAGAAATTAAATCAAAGTTCCCTTAGAGGTTATTGATGTTTCCCATTATGATGCTGTGCACGTGGTTCAATTAATTCAATAAAGTTTTATATAAAAACCAAAACGAACCTATAATTCTGCCATTAACTGCCAGCAATTAATATTGCCTCTGCAGAAGGAAAGTCCCCTGTTTCATTCTTGAGAATTCAGCCCCAGTGATCAGTAATTCATCTTTATTGCCTCAGTGGTCCTTGAACAAAAACAGAGAATGCAACAACAACTTAAAATTATTTCTAATTTAATTATGTGGGGTTTTTTTAAATTATTTTATATTGGTGATTTCTTATGACTGGGAAAAAAATATCCCTCTGTAGCCTTTCAGGAAATGCAGAATACAGATAACAAATCTCTTGGCCATAGTTTTCCTTTCACAAATCTTCATCTATGAAGTGTTTGGAGAATTAATGTGTAATCTTTTCATCAGAATATCATATGTCATGGTGAACATCTGGTTTATGTAGTCTTACCATAACATGCCCACGAGATCTCAGAAAATTTTAGAAGATCTTTATTGCCTTTGCAAACGTGGGGACAAGTTAATAAGATTTTTGCTTCTAATTATAAATTAGTGTTTTTTCTTCTTAAAAGACCAGACAACTTGTGCCATATGAAAGCAATAAAGAAATAATAAAGTCAGACATTTCAATGAACTCATTTTTCTTTTACAGGAGAAAATGAAATTAGAGTTACAACCAACCAACTTTTTCACTTTGATGTGCATCAGGTAAAGTTTCTTATAATGAAAGATATTTCTATATAAACTTGTTTCTTCTAATGTTTCTTATAATGAAAGATATTTCTATATAAACTTGTTTCTTCTAATGTTTCTTCTAATGAAAGATATTTCTATATAAACTTGTTTCTTCTAATGTTTCTTATAATGAAAGATATTTCTATATAAACTTGTTTCTTTCAATGTTTCTTATAATGAAAGATATTTCTATATAAACGTGTTTTGCTCTGCTATTTGCTGTAGCTGTCTTGCTAATAGTCTGCAATACAATATTGTTTCTCCTCTTGGTTTGTTTTCCAGTAAATACTTAAATTAAATTTTTAAAAAAAGGACAAAAAGATATGAAAGCAAAGAAAAGCCAGGAATGATGCCCAGGAGCAGGTAAGCCCAGGTGAGTTCCCATGGGAAGGTTTCTCCCTGGGGCTCAGGGTGCTGCCCTGGCACCACTCACTCTGAGCACTCCCAGCTGCCTGCACTGCTCAGCATCTCTCTCCCTCCCCAGGAGACAAGGTGCTGAGGAGGGGCTGCTGTTCATCTGGATTTTACCACAGCATGGGCCCAGATGTTAAATGGGTTTTTTGAGGCACGTCCAGAACCAATTATCTAGCTGGTGAAGAGATAAAAATGAGTTACAGATTGACCTGGATAAGATAAAATGGATTATTTTCGTGGTCTGTGATATATTCCAGCTCTGTAATGCTGGAAAATAGCCCTAAGCCATGAGGCCAGGGAGCAGCAGCTCAGTCACTCAGTTCACTGCTGCCAGCTCCAAACCAAGAGCTAAAGGAGGGAAAACCTCTTGGTCACCCTGTGCAGTGCAGGGAGCAGGATCAGAGGGCTGGGGAAAGTCCTGTGCATGTCTTCCTCACCAGCCTGCTCCTCCTAGCACAGACACTTCTGCTTTGTGCCACAAAATTTGTTTAAGCAGAGGCACCTCAGTGTCCTGATGCACTGTAAAAATGGTCTCACCTGTTTTTTGGTCTCATCTCAGGATTGCCTGTCTTGTTCTTTAGCCATCCCCAGAGCTGGGAATGCCCCACAGAGTTATATGCTGCTTCCTGACTTTTCCCAAAACTCTTTTTCACTGTCATTCAAACCTGTAAATCTGAGCCATGATAAAAAGTAGTGCTGGGGGTTTGGGTTGTGTTTTGCTATTGGGTGGAGCAGCACCACTCTGTTCAGAGCTGTCCCCTACAATACATTTGCTGTGTTTCTGTTGGTGCTGTGGCTCTTGCTGGGCTGTGTGCTCAGCCCTGGGCTCTGGCTGCTGCACCCACAGCCTGGGACAGTCCCTGGCTCTGCTCTGCCTGCAGCCCTCTGTCCTCTCTGCAGAGCTGCCCCCTCCCTCCTGCCTGCTCTTCCAGCACAAGAGTCGTGTGGGACGTGAAAACTCTGTCAGATATTTTGTGTGAAGCTGTGAAATATTAGCCTGTCTTCTCACACCTTCATTTCTCCACTTTGTCACTCTAAATTTTCTCCAGCAGAAGTTCTCAAGATGACCTGTTCTGGAGATAATTTTTACTCCATCATTCTACAGCTGCTTATAGTGGTGGGGATGATGATGTCCCTTTTTTGTAGCTTTAAAAATTTGAAACTCCTTTTTTTAAATTCACTCCTTATTTTCTTTTCAGTGCTGCAAGTGATTATATCCCTGTGTATCCCTAGAAGTCAGGGAGGTGTTCAGCTGAGCCTTTGGGGGCTGATAATGCAGATTTCTGCCCAATGAATGGGACAATATGAGATGACTCTCCAGGCTGGAACAATTTTGGGAAATTTATATTAGAAGGCATTTGTTCCCCTTTCCCCTTGTGGGATTCTTCAGCCCATGAAAACCAACTAGCTTTATTTTAGTGCTGCTGAGCTTTAAGAAGCTTGGTCTGTTTGCACAAGTTGATTTCTGTCCTGCACTGTGGATGTGAGAAGTTTCTTTCATCTGAAATGCAATTTTAAAAAATCCAATCCAATCTCCCTTTGGGTTTTTTTCTGGGAAAATAGCAAAATCAAGCAGGAGTGATTTATGGATTTTTGGGGGAAGGGAAAGAGAAAGTGGGTCATGAAAAAAAGGAGAATTAATGAGACTAGAATCATTCCTGCTATTATGGGTTCAGCATAAAAACTTGTGCCAGTTATGTGGTGTTGACACCAAATTGAAAGAAGAGTTGTTTATTGGAAATCTGTGAACACAAAGAGGTTTGGCTGTTGTTTTACAAGGGAAAATGTTGCAACATGTAAAAAGAGCCATATAAGTTCATAAAGAAATGTCTAAGAATTGTCATAATTCCATCTGATAGGAGTTTCATTTTTCCTATTTATTACTTTTATGGGTAGTGGAAGATGATAGATGTGTTTCTGAAATTTGGAAATAAGCTGGTTTTAATCAGCTATCTTTATTAAAACATGCTTTTTTGGACATGGTAAAAGGGTGAACACAAAAATGTTCCTCATCTAATATTGGAATGCTGAATAAAGTCACCTGAGCAATCCCATCCCTACACACTACCCTGCTTTGGGGTTTCCTCTGTGGGATCCATCCTAGCAGGCACTAGACCCCAGGAGAGAGATCAGAATCTTAAATGGGCAGAGAAATAAAAGAGCACTGATCACATGAATATTTATGAGAATTATGATTAGAGACAGCTTTTAGCTACAAAAATTACATCTTGATTCAAATTTACTAAAATTTCATTGATGTTCCTCAAGGTGTCTCTGAATTAACACTTAATAGGCCAGATCACTGTTGTAAAGTTGGAAGTCTTGTAGAGAATTTTCACTTTCTTTTTTATTAGAGTGTGGGTTTAAGGGATACTGAGATCTCTCCCAATCCATATGAGCAGCCTGAGAGAGTGATCAAAGATCTGAGCAGTCAAATATCCAACTTGTTCTCTCTAACTTGGAAGCATTGGCCTCTGAGGGGTGCAGAAACCTTTCAAGTCAGTCTGGGGAATCTCAAAGATCAGATTTTTCTTTTTCTTTTTTCTCTGTTGCCCCTCTGGAAATTTAAAATAGTGTGTTTCCAGTCTGTTGCATCTCATGAGATAATATTTGGCTCCTGTGCAGTGAATTGAGGGCATTTCATGTGAACAATGTAATTGAAGCCTGTGATCCTGGATTTTTGGATGTTTCCTAGGTCAGCAGCTGCTCCATGCACTCTGTGGATTTCCATTCCTGCTCAGATGTTCTCCCACACTGCACCAGAACAAAGCCAGGTGAAAGCCTCACCCTGGAGTCTGATGCTTTTAGATTGTGTCCCTCTGCATCTTTGCATGATTTTAAAATTATTCTCCATCAGAATACAGCACTCAGTACCTTTGCCACTGCTCCAGTTTATCTCAGCACTCAGTCTAAGTTTGTTGCCTTATAAAAAATATCAGACTCAGGGGCTTAAGGCTTTCCTGAATTGCCTCTTTTAGCACATCTTGATCAATCCCAGCTAAAGAGGAAAAACCATAAGGTAAGGAAGAGATTTTGCTGTTTGTCTTCTACCACACAGCCCTGTCACCAGCATGGCAAAGTGTTTGCATGAGATGACTTGGTAGACAAAGAACAGCTGGTAATAACTCAGCTAGAACCACCTGAAGTATTTAGATCCTAGGAAGGTTTTGCCTTTGGGTTGTTTTATTTATCTATTTTCTTTTTGCAGGTCTTTCTGCATTATCCTTCCACCAGGTAACATGGTCATTATAGTGGAATAAATCAAAGGTAATCACAGCACTTGGTTACTACAATAACCTCAGAAAAAATCCTTTAGTTTTTTCACCCTTAAATTCATCTCAGGAGAATATTCATAATTCCCTGTCCCTCTGAAACTTCTGTCTTATTGCACCATACACTGAAATACAGGACCTGGAGACACTTGGTACATCCCAGTGTGGCAGTGCCTCATTCTTTATTCCTGAGATCTACAGATCTAAAGCCTTTAAAAGTCCCCAGAATGCTCCTTTCAAGACCAACAATCCACAGTAAATAAAAATATACTTTTGGAAGCATGTTGCTATGATGCAATTAGACATGACTAGAGGTGCTCTTGTCAATGGCTTCCAGAAAATAAGGAGTAGAACCTAAGCTTTTAAATGTTGATAATTAGAGATAAGTGTAATTATGCTAAACTGTGTGCTTACTCTGAGAGGTACAGCTGGAATATTGCATGTACTGCTGAGGAGAGTGAAAATATGAAGGGAAAATTAGGTAAGAGCATAAAGAAAGTAAATGTTCACATTATGCTATTAGCCTGAATGGCTAAATCACAGGATATTTTAGAGGTAGAGAAAATAACACTTTGATTAGCATATTTCATACAAATACCAGCAGTCTCATTTACATAAATATGAGGATCTATTGAGTGTAAATAGCAAAATTCTGTATTTTCTGGAATGAACAGAGCACCCCCTTGCACCAGGAATTATCTGCACCTTAAGCACTGCTAGAGATTCTGTGTGTTGTGGGATTTTCACCTTTTTATTCTTTTTTAGAAATTTGTAAACCACTTACTGATTTGAACTCTGAAAATGCAAAGATTTCCATCACAGCTTCCCGAAATCCTCTCTGTTTTGAATGAACTCCTGTAGTACCTTCAGCTGGGCTCACCCTCTGCTGTTTCCCTGCCCTGCCCAGCCTGTCCCTGTGCTGAGCAGTTTGGGACAGCCAGGATCTCTCTGCTGAGAGCCATCCCTCAGGTCTGTCTCTGCACTCTGGGGACAGGGATGCCACGAGGGACAAGCCCCTGCACAAATCCAGGAGCATGGCAAGCCCAGCTAGATTTCTTTGCCCTCTGATAAGAGCCAGCCCTTCTGTGTGTGTTTTATCAATTCCTCTGGGAGCTTCCCAGCTGGCCCAGAGGGCTGACAGCTCCAGTGCATCACAGAAGAGATGCAGCTTTTAGATTTTAGGGGAAAACCACGTCCCTCTTTCACATGCCATCAGTGTCCATCAGACAGGGCCAGGTGTGGATGGCTCAGGGTGGGTTATCAGCAGGGCTGGGACAGACTGATTCATTGTGCATCCCTGCCAGAGCCTCTGAGTGATCTGTGAATATTTAGTTCCATTAATTCATTTTCAGATTTTTTTTTTTCTGTTTGCTTTTGGGAAAACTCCTTAGCTGTGTGTGTCTTACAAAGTGTTTTAAATCATGTACTTTACCCCCATGTCTGCCAGCAGAGCACTAAACTGACCTGCTAGAGCCTCTTCTCTTCCCAGTTTCTTGGTTAACTTCTGCCTCAACAATCCTGATGCCTTTTCCTTTTTTCCCAGGCCTCACACTGAAAGGTTTCCAGCTGAGTTGTGCCCTCAGCCATGGAATTCCCACTGCAGCCTTGCACTGCAGAGAGGATAACCCCAGTGCTGCCTCCCCAGTGAGTGTGCTTGTTATCCTGACACTGATATCCGTATTTCCTTGCCCTGATGCCATCAGGATGAGCCTGCAGCTCCAGGAGCTGGCTGCCCATCCTCTGTGGCATCATTGCAGAAGGTCTGACCCAGCCCTGCACACACTGCCTGTGGCATGGTACAAAATCCAGGGCAGGGCTGGCTAGGCAGCTCTGGGAGGGATTCAGCTGCCTGGGATGGGCAGATGGCTGCTATCAGAGTTTTGTTGTCACCATCATTACTACTACAGTGCTTTGTGACATGTATTGAACTTTCAGACCACTGTTAAAACTAAAGTATTTGAGCAACACTTTCTGAAATTCAAGTCCCTCAAATCCTTTCCAATCTGACTCCAAAAAGCAGGAGTAGGTTTAAAGCTAATTAGACAGATTGCTTGGTTCCACTTCCAACTTTCAGAGTAATTATCTGAAAACTCTTGTTCTCATGTAAACGCAACTGTAAACTATTTTTAATTGCTTTGATTTATTGCAGAACTTAAACTCAGTACATACTGAACGTTCAGCAGGGTGGAAAGGAAATTTGAGTTAGTTGAGGGTGCATATGGATTGGATTGATTACCAAGTTTAACTCTTTGAAGAGTTCTGGGAGTTCTGCATCCAGGTTGGCACGACAGTAATTGTTGCTCGCTGCTCCAGACACTCTCAGAACCACGGATTGTTCTTTGTCCCACTGCAGTTAGCTGCTCTGGGATCCCCTGGGAGATGTGGAACACCCTCATCACCAGTGAGGGCAGTTTAGTGTCTGCCTGGCTCTCAGGTAACTTCCCCAGCAAGCTGTGTCTGAAGCTTTTCTCAAACTCTACAGCAGGCAAAAAAAAAATCCATTTTTCTGACATCCTTTGTATACATTCTTGTCTTCCCCCCCCTAATTAACATGACAAATAGTGGCACAGAGAGGTGGAGTGAGCCATGTGGACTGAATTATAGTGTTTAGGGTTTAATGTATGAATTACTGAGAGATGTCCTGTCTTGTACCAGGAGGGGAAAAAAAGGAAAAAGAAAAAAAGGAAAGGAAAGGAAAGGAAAGGAAAGGAAAGGAAAGGAAAGGAAAGGAAAGGAAAGGAAAGGAAAGGAAAGGAAAGGAAAGGAAAGGAAAGGAAAGGAAAGGAAAGGAAAGGAAAGGAAAGGAAAGGAAAGGAAAGGAAAGGAAAGGAAAGGAAAGGAAAGGAAAGGAAAGGAAAGGAAAGAGTTTTTCTGTAATATAAAAGTTTAAGTTAGGAGTCAGTATTCCACAGATATCTAATTTCATGGATATATAACAAACAGTATTTTTGAAGATGCTAGGTCCCTGTGAACTTTTGAAAACCCTGGAAACCAAACAATTATGGGATTTAAACATTTTTTTCTTTTTTTCTGGAACCAGAGATGGCATTTCAAAGAAACAGATGAATGTGACCTCCAGTGTATGGACATTTATTTTCATTTGAGCTCGTCTGGCTGCAGTGCACAAAGAGAACATTTTCATCAGTCATTTCTCAGTTATAATTTAGGAATATGGAAACAAAAAAAGGCAAAGCCGACAGTGGAACACAATCTCTCCATACAGTCAGATTTTTGGCCATTTCAGTTTCCCCATCCTCACTGCACACACACACTGTGGCCAGAAGAAGCTGCTGTGGGTGTGAGAAGAGCATGCAGTCATTGTGAGTTACAGCACATGGCTCAGCCCTCTGGCTGTGCTGAAATTCAGCCACAGGAAACATCCAGAGCCCACCCAGCACAGGGCTGTGCTACCTCTGCATGCTGCCCTTGGCTTTAGAACTCATGGTGCTGCTGCCTTGACCTGCCTGCCACAGGGTTTCTAGTTTGGATGGCCCAGACAGGCTCATAAAAGCCACTGGTGCTTTACATTCTAACCCTGCAGCAATAAAAGTCCTTAAATATTGCACATATAAGGAATGACACCAAATGCCACAATATAAAGGAACTGCAAAACCCCCACACTGTATTCTTAAAGTGACAACTTAATCACTCCCTGCAGGGTTAGTGTCTGTGCCCTGGCTGAGTTCAGAAAGATCTTGCATTTCATGGCTAGAATTCCAGTAAAATTGGCCAATGAGACGCAAATATTCCAAGGCAGACCCCAAATTAATCCTTTCTGGAAAGGAGGCTATTTGTTTTTTATTTTTAGGAGTGGTGGCATGAATAAGTTTTAAACTAGTAGGATATAGAGTAGATAACCCTTCCAGCCAACCCCTCTATTTTGTCATTCTCACCTGAGAAGGGATCTTTGTTTTCACTCTCACAAAAGGTTTAATGCTGGATTTTCACATTTACAAAGACCTAACCAAGCTTATTACATGACAAATATGGGCACTCCTGCTGGTGGGGTAACTACAGGGAATGAGGTTTTGGAGCTGGTGGCAGCCTCAGGGTGAGTGTGCAGGCAGGTTTAGGTACAGACAGGCTTTGAATTCAAAATTATTTGGGTTTAGAAATTATGTATGTACTGCTTAGTGAACCAAAGGAAAGTATTTAATGAACCTAATTAATTATGACAAGAATAGATTATATTAATTACCTGACAAAAATAAATAGAAGGATCTTTGAATCCTGGATTATGGAAGGATTTCTAGATTTTTTAATCAAGTTTGACTTAAATTCTTAATCAAAATTACCTTATGTGCAGGGCCTTGGTTTATATCTTAGGAAGATGAATTCTCCAACCACCTAGAGACTTTTTAGCAAACTTGTAAACTAGAGAATGTAGCAGTGATGAGTAATCACTGGTATTTTCATCTGTTTAGAATGTTTGTGTTTCAATTGAAGGGGTTTTTTACAGTTCCCTACATTTTCAGAATTAATTTTTTTAAAGTTCTCCATTTCCACTCCTAAATTTGCCATTTCCCTTTTTTTCTTCTGGAGCTGGCAATCTGTATTTTGAGGAGCTCTGGGGAAGGTGCAGAGGTGGATTCAGGTGCAGTTTTTCACCTGGGGCAGTGCAGGCAGGTCAGAGGGGATGCTGCAGAGCTGGTGCACACACAGCAGCTCCTGTGCACCTGCAATTTGCTTTTCACACCCCATCAGCTGTGATCTCCAGCTGGTCCTGCCCCCTGGGAGAGCAGCACAAGCCCCATTCAGCCCCATCCCTGCTGGGTTTTGTAACCTCTGGCACGGGAGCAGGAGGGATGACTTCTGCAGCTGTCCCAGTGCCAGATGTGATGCAAGGGGCTGGGAACATCTGTGAGCTGCACTTGAGGAAATGACAACTCAGCAGGTACCTGTAAAGCACAACTGAAATCACATTGTCCCCCCAGGGAGCCCTGAAGGAGGTGTGCTATTGGATTTTTTTTTTTTTTTTTTTTTTTTTTTTTTTTTTTTTTTTGTCATATGATATAGTTTAATTTAATTAAATAGGCTAAAGGAGAAAAGACCTGTCATGGTTGAACCCCACACAGCAGCTGAGCAGCACACAGCTGCTTGCCCACTCATTCCCTGTGGGATAGGGGAGAAAACTGATGGATTCAGGAGTCAGAGCAAATGCTGCACACAGAGAAACCAAGGAATTCTCTCCCCACCTGGCAGGGGCAGGCAGGTGTCAGCACCTCCAGGAGAGCAGGGCTCCATCCTGTGCCATGGTTATCTGGGGAGACAAATCCAGCACTGGAACACCCTTTTCCCTCCTCCTTCCCCAGCTGAGTGTGATCCCCTTGCTCTGGGGCACCCCTTGGGCTCAGCTGTGTCCCCCCCAGCTCCCTGTGCACCCTCAGCCCCCAGAGGCTCTTGAGCAAGAGCTGAAACGTTCCTGTGGTCCCAGCTCTGCTCCAGCACAATTCAAAACTGGGGCAAGTGGCCCAAAGAAGAGCCTTTATTTTATAGCTGCATGAAACTGCAGGTAAGGCTGACTTCACATTCACCCCAGCTGTGTGCTCTCCTCCAGAATATTGGGAACCCCCATGGAATCTGTGCAGAGATGTAGCACAAAGATCTCTTTCTTCCTTTGCCTCTCCTTCCCCCTTCCTGAATCCATCTCTGCACCTTCCCCAGAGCTCCTCAAAATACAGATTGCCAGCTCCAAAAGAAAAAAGGGAAATGGCAAATTTAGGAATGGAAATGTGGAGAACTGTAAAAAAATTAATTCCAGCCCTGAGTCTGCCTGTAACTGGGCATTCTGCAGATTGCAGTATCAGGGACTTCATGTCACACAAAACATCAGATAACCCTGGTCCTTCTGTAAATCCTCTCCATGCCATGTCCAGGTGTCTCTAAATTCTGTCACCCAGAGAAAATTTGGAGCCTTTCCCCCATCAGAAGCCTGATGTTCCTCCCCATTCCCACTGGATGTTGTATTTCCTATTGCCCTGTTGCTGCTCTGAGTGTGAGTGAACCTCTGACCATCCCTCCCAAACCTGTGCTGTGCCTGCAGCCCTGGCAGGAGTGGGTGTGGATGGGACCTGTTCACACATTTATATATTTACACATCAAGGTCACTCTGTGAAAGCTCCCAGAGCATCCTGAGTGAAACCAGGAGCTCAGCTCCTCCCTCAGGGCCCTTCACAATAAATGTGCTTTGCAAGAAAAGAGGTGGGGTTTTATTTCTTGTAGGCTATCTGGGAAAGTCTCACTTTCTCACAGTAAATACCAGAGCACTTTTCATTTTTGACCACTGAGGTGGCTTCCTGGCAGGACTGTGGTTTCTGGTGTATGTAGGAAATCCAGGCTGAAACTCATAGCCTGTCCATTTCACTGTTATTACAGGAATAAATTTAAATAATATATATCTGTTTCAAATAAGTTGCATAGTTAAGCTCTTGCCTTGCTTTACTGCAGCATCTGGGATTCATCAAATTGTTATACAGCTGGTTAGATGTAAAATACTTTTGTGTACTCACTGCCTGTGTTTTCTGTTTCTGTGAACTGTTAGTATTTTATTTTCTCTTTGTTTGAAACAAACAAATTTTTAATATTCTATATTTGGATTGTATGGACAGCTGAGTTTGGCAACTCCCATCATCCTAACCAAATTTCTATTATGGAGAGCATTATGTTACATTTTATAAAGTAAATCTCTCATTAATTTGAGTCATTATGAAAAACAACAGATAGTGTGACTTCTTATAAGTATAAACAGATATGCAAAGACAAATTAATTTATGCTGTTTATCTGTTATTGGAAAGAAATCTTGCTTATGCTTCAAAGTCTAACATCACTGGTTTCAATGCTACAGCTCAATTGCAATTTATTTTGGGTTGGTTTTTTTTCAGAATAGAGAAGAAGCAGCTGTTGATCAGGGCAGCAGGGACTGGTGCTGCTCCTGCCCTCCCTCAGGCTTGGAAGCAGTTCTTCATCCCTGGTGATGCCAACCTCCATGACCTCACTGTCCAGAGATGTTTTCCCTACAGCACTGCCATCTTTCAATCCCATCATTTTTAGAAGCCCTGATCGTAATTTTGGAATGGCTGAGTTTAGCAAAAAGGGTTTTCCCCAGGGATGGTGATTACAGAACATTCCTGAGGTCCAGATTGACAGGGAGAGGTTTCCTTGCTTTCCCTGCTCAGAGCAGTGCCAGTGCTTCCCAGAGCCATTCAGGTGCAATTCTGCTGCAGTTCTAAATGAAAATCCCTGCAGCTCCAGGGGCTGTGCTGTGCTCCTGGGCAGCTCTGGCACTGCTTTGGAGCACTGCCCTGCTGCCCCAGCCTCGTTAACCCCACGTTAATTGCATTAATTGCCCTGGCCGGGTTGCTGGGGCTGCTGCTGGCTCCTGGTGAGGTGAGTGCCCATCAGGAGGGTCCTGGGCACCCTGGGGTGGGAGTGCAGCTCCCAGGGCCAGCTTGCCTTGTGTGCTGGGATGTGCCTGCTGACAAATGTGGCACAGAGAAACTGGGGAGGGAACAGAAACCACGTTTCCTTAAAGTGCTTTAGATCACTTTGTGGTCTAACCACATGCTCAGAAACTTCCTGAGCTGGAAACAGCCTCCAGATGAGCTACAGGCTTTAAAACTTACCAAAACAAAAAGTTCTGTGCCACAGGAGCATTCCAATGGCTGTGCTCTGGCAGAAAACAGCTTCCCATCACACACTTGAGCAGTGCAAGATGCACAGTTCCTTGCCACCTCTGATTCTCCTGCAGAAAGGCTCAGCACAGCTTTGGGACATGGGGTGGCTTTGTGTGCCAGCAGTAAACTGGGGCACACGCTGCAACTTTGGGGAACTTGCCCAATTATTTCCAGTGTCAGCCAGGCACAACTGCTTTTCCTGGCATGGATTTCAGTGGCATTTAACAGCACAATGCACATTTCTGGAACCTCTTTAGGAGAAAAAGCAGTTTAAATTGAAAACTTCAATCTAGTGTGCATGTGGGCAATAATTGACCACCATGTCCAAGAGTAATTTCAGTTTACCAATAGAATTTGTGGGGCTTTGGGCTGGAGGAGTTATGGTTGAGGCTGACATGGGAGATCTTTGACACTTAAGCTTTCTCTAAGCTTAAACAGGCACAAATATCCCAGACCTGTGCTCACATCTGCTGTGAACTGCAACCTTTAGCCCTCCTGACAAGCACACACTTGATCTTGTCCCTGCTCAACTGAGAACATAAATATCTTTCAGTACACATCCCTCCAATCACAAGTATAATCAATGTATTTTTGTATATCTCTCTCCTGGTTAATAAAAATAATAATAATAATAATAATAATAATAATAATAATAATAATAATAATAATAATAATAATAATAATTCTGAAGGATTTACCTTCAAAGCTCTTGATTTAGCTCAGTTTCATATGTGACCTCACATCTACTCCTCAAAGTACAACTTTTCTTTGTCAAAATTTGGCAGTTAAATTAACAATTTAACAGAGAGGCTTCAGCTTTTCTGTCAAGTTCAGTATTAATAATTTAAAAAACCACGATGAGTTGCAAGGTCAAAAGGAACAAATAATTTTCATTCTTCACTTTTAAAATTTCTTCAATTTTAAAATTTAGGTTGCTGGTGGAGGTAGAACCTGTAGGATTCAGAGCAATTATCTGTGGCTATTTTGTATGCCTTAGGAATATTCTGCAGACTGCCAGCATTGGATATAAATGTGTTAGAAGTGAGCAGTCTTGTTCTTGGGGTCATTTTTTATTTTTGCAGGAGTCAGCCCTTGGCTGTTGTAGGGCACTGTCTTTACTTCATTAGAGCTTACACACATGTAGAACTTCCTTCCAGGAGATGTTAAACATCATTAGTAGAGGAACACTAGGATCTTTCAGAGTATAAGTATATTAAAAATTAGCCAATTAGCCAAGATTGAATTAATTAATTAAGTAAAACTCAATGTGGGATGAACTGTAGCTGAACATGCAGCTCTAACTTCCAATCCTTTAAGGATTCTTTTAGCACATCTTTAGATTCTTAGATTCAAAAGTTTGTAGGAGATTTCCTGAACTATCATCTGTTTCCTTTTGGAAGTCACAAATGCTTTCAATATATATGTGTTAATAACTTTTCTATCATGTATTTCAATTTTTGAACTTTTTGACAGTTCTGACCAGCTGACTGTAAAGTCAGCTAAAAGCTGGACTGCAAGCTCTGAGGAAAGGACATGCCTCCAGTGGAAGCTCAATTTGCTCTTTTCATTTTCAGATCTGTGGCACACAACACCTTTGTGGCTCTGCTGATGTCTTTGCCTGAACTCTCTGCTGTGGTTTTTATACACTCTGTTCTAGCTGAACATAATAGAGGTCTGGCTGGTTTAGAATTAAGTGTGCAATCAACTGCTCTCTCCAACAAGATAAACAATACTGATCAACTATTTCTTTCTGTGTGAAGATAAATCCCTGTGAGCAATTCCTGATTCTTTGTGCTGTGCAATGCATCAGTCTGAATGGGAAAGTAGGGCAAGCAGTCATGTCCACTTTTCCATTTTCCTTCTTTTTTTAAAGTGAAAAATGTGGCTGGTGAATTAGAGTTTACTTTTTCAAGCTCAATCTTTTTAGGGTTTTATTTCACTGGGCAGATTCTGTGCTATTAGGCAACAACCCAGCTTGCCAGACCAGTCTTAATAAGAATTGCTGTGCTAATTGTCCTCACTCAGTGCTACAAGTTTCTACTCAGAAATCTATAGATCCTCTCACTTTATTGCTTTTGTCCCATCTTAGAAAATCTCTTCCTGCAGAGTCTCTGTTTGGAATATGTGCAAACAAATAAGATCTCTGGAAAACTGCAAGTTCCATCACCAGCATTTTATACTGTGAATCTCTTCCGCCTTTCTGTCACTTGATTTTTCCTTTTGACAGAGCAGAGGTTTGTGTTTAGTGCAGATTTCCTTTGTGAGCCCATGAGCAGCACATGTGGTTTGTACTGCCCTGTGTAAATCAAATCAGCACAACACTGAGGGAATCCTGAGCACTGCTCCCTTCTCTCATGGCCACTCCTTTTTTTTTCCTTTTGTGCTGAATTGCCATGGTGTGGACTAGGATGAGCAATGTGGGGCAGGCATGAGCAGGTTTTGGTGTCCCTCAGGAGAGGCCATGGAATGACTGATACAGAGCTTGCAGACCTTGAGCTCAAAGTCTCAGAAACTTGTGGAACCTCCAATGGTAAGAAACGATCATTTATCTTCTCTTCCTTTTTTTTTTTTTTTTTTTTTTCAACGAGACCAAAAGTGATTTTTCTCTGAGTTAAAAAAGGTAGGGCTAGCTCTTTTTCTTTTTTCCATTGATTTCAAGGCAGATAAGGCCTTAAACTAAACCCAGCACAGACCTGAGACCTCTGAGCTGTAACACACACCCTGGAGCAGAGCAAGGGTCAAACACAGCCCTGCACAGTGGCTTAGAACAAACCTTATGATCTAAGTGCCTCATAAATCCTGAAAAAATGGATTTTCTTTTTATGGGGATAAATTTTACCCAACTCAAGGTACACCTTGTGTTGAGTGCAGGTGTTTGGAAAGATCTTTGGACTGTGATTGCAGTGAAGCTGAGAACAGTGCAGGGACAGGACTTGCAGCCCAGTCTTTGTTCCCCAGAGCTGATGACACCAATTTAATAAAGTCCAAAAGAATCAGTTTGACTTGGCAGAGTAGCCACAGGGTGTTGCTAGTGCAGCTTTGCCACTGCTTGTGTGAGGCTGAGGTGCCACAACCTCTGCAGGTGTGACATGTACAGTAACATCCACAAAAACATCTAACATTTGTACCATGGCAGCAGGCAAACATCAGTCAGTGATTAATTATTATTCATTAATGCATCTGCAGCTTTATAAACAGTGTAAAACACAAAGCCAGCTCCTATGGAGGTTTTTCCCAAGGGCATGGAAAGCCACCTCCACTTGGGATGAATTCTGTTTTCCCCATGTCAAGCTCTGGAATTCAGGCTGTGTTTGTGCTTCACAACTCATCACAACCTCCAAGAATTTTTATCCTTTACTTTGCAAAACTGAATTCTGGTCCTGTGTTTCTAGAGAAACTGCTCGTGAAGGCAAGATTTAAAATTCTGGTTTGCATTGGTATTTAAGGCTGAGATTAAAACTTGCACTGAGGAGTTGTAGATGCACACTTTTACTTAGGAGCTGGATATGGTAGGAGCAGAAAGAGAGAGAGAAAGAGAGAGAAAGAGAGAAAGATCCCTCAGATCCTACAGATCTCAGGCCCCTGGGTGTCCCCAGGGTGTCCCAGTGTCTCCCAACCTCCCCTGCCCAAACCAGGGCAAGTCTTTCTTGCTCCAAAATAAATCCATTAAAAGCAAGTCAGAGCAGCATCCTGCCATCAGTATTAGGACCTTTGATTTTACTCTAATGAGGCATTTTGGTTTTCTTTATTTTCCCATCAGAGTGACCCTGGAAGGGGCTGAGCACCCAAAATTCCACTGGCAGCTCCTCTGAGCTCCCAACAACATTTCACAGGATCAGCCTCTCCAGAGCCACTTATGAGTTTGGTGTGTAAACTTGAGGGCTGAGCCTTGGAGATAAGACATGCACTTGGTTTGTTATTTTAGGCCACTTTATGCTTGATCTGATCTTCAGGGTCAGTGTTCTTGTCTCCTAGTGAAGACAAACAAGTTTGTGCCTTTCTTTGGCACATCCCATCTCCAAGGTTTGTGGGACAGGCTGCAGTTTGCATTTCCTCTGCTCAGAGCTGCCAGGGAGGAGCAGGGTGCTGCTCCCTGCCTGCACCCATGGTGCAGCTTTGGAGATGGTTTTCTCTTTTTTTTGTTAAGCTTCTCTCATTTTCCAGTCCACAAATTACAACTTGCTCGACTTTCCCACTGTTTGTTCCCAGCACCAAAGATAAAATCTTAGTCAGTAAAGTGATTTTCTGGTGGGATATGTAAAACTGTAGAAATTCCCCAAAGAACAAAGAGTTTGCAGATGTTCATTGTGATTTGTTTTTTCAGCATAATGTATATAATATAATAATATTTTTAAAAGTGGTGGCATGAGAGTGATCAAAATTGCAAAGTTCAAATTATATGGTTTTTTTGGGGAGGCCAAATAGGGATACCAAGCCATAAAAAGCTTTCATTTAAAATTTTTGTTCTGTTGAAATTTTATCAGAATTGGCATGTGAGTTTTAGTAATTTATCCCAGGGAAACTGATAATTTTCTACTTGTTGCTATTGTATTATCATTATCAGCATTTACAGAGTTTTTTGCTTTATTTTTCTGTATTCTAATAGGTGAGCAAGAAAATTTAGGAAAACTCGTTGGTGTTTACAAGGATTTGTCTGTATTTATCCTACATCTCTGTAGCCTGTCCTTTCCCACTTCTGTCAGCTTCTAAAAGAAATTCTGGGAGAGTTACCAGAGGGGAACACTCTGCTGGGAAGAGCTGGCAATCCCAACCAAAGGGGAGGGTGGGAATGCTCATGTCACCCTTTTGCTGATGAGTTTTGATAAACACACTGAGCCCTGGGAGCTGCACAATAATTTGATTTTGCTGTTTTGCCAGGGAGCTTTGCCATAGGTGGCAGCAAGTGAGGGGCAGTAAAAACTGAACAATTGGTGTTTATTCCCCTGTGGTGGGTTACTCCTCTCACCTGCAGCACCAGCCTGAACACACTCAGAGCCACCACACTGAATAAAACCATTGACTCAGCCACAATCTCCTCACCACTCAGAAACATTTAGAGTCATTACTAAGACACTTAAATGACATGACACCATTTTCTTAATCCCCATAAATATTCCTGGTCCTGGTCTGAGAAAAGTGGTTAATGAAATGCTGGCCCCTACTCCAAATTGTAAATAGGGTTATTTCTCTACTACAGAAAGACTGTAGTGAACAAAAGAACTTCCTTCTATTATTTGTAAGCTGCAGGAGGCTAAACAATCTATTGCATTATAAGCTGTGCTCTCACACTCAGATATTCACATACACTGCTGAATCCATGCTTTGTCTGGGGGAAAATGAAGTCCCAGAGGTAATTTCTGGACTGTGTGGGAAATAATGCCTCCTGCAGAAAATTTATAGCTATGATTGTTTAATTGAAATGAGGAATCCAGTGTTAAATGTTTTGAACAAAAGCATTCAATTGTTTCATGTTTTTCAGCTGACTCCTACCACTGCCAATTTATAGAAATTATAAATCCTGGACAGAGTTCCAGGTCACTTCCCAGGAGCTAGTTTGACTAAATTCAATATATTGTTATGATCACATCATGGAATTATTCATTGATAATGCACTTAGTTTGAATTATTGCTGCTCTAGGTTGGAAAGAAGAGGTTTGACACCCAAGCTCATAAAGCCTCATTTGGGAATAGCATCAGTAAATAGAGGAAATGCTGATTTCAGGTGTGACTGACAGCAGGGGCTGTCTGAGGGGCAGCAGAGGTTGGAGAAGGGATTTCCCCCTGTGTGGTGAAGGTGAATGGCAGACAGCACACCATTCCCTGCAGAGAGCCCTGGGCTCAGCCTGGGCTTTCTCATCCCTTGGGATGAGTTTACAGGACAGAGAATTGTGTTCATCTGCACAGAAAGGGACAGCTCTGGGATGAAATTCAAGTTCACACTCATTTTTTGGATTGAGAACCAAGCACTGCCTTTTTTTCCTGAAAAGAAGCAAGTGTGATTTCCCAACCTGGCTGCTAAAAACTCAACTTTCTGACAGGTCTTTTCCTCTTTGCACTCTTGCAGGGAGGAGCATTAAACCCCACAGTTACCTTTACTGCCCTTCCCTTGCCAGCTGCTCTTACTCCTGACATCCCTGGCAGGGTTTCTCTGGATTTTGGGGGATTGCCAGCAGGTGCACCATCTCCTCTTTGCTGTGGGCTGTGTCAGTGAAGGAGCAGGAGTGCAGCAGCTGAGCCAAAGCTCCTGCTAGAAACACCCTGAGCTGGCTCCATCTCGTGCCAGGTAAGAGAGGATTAGTGATTGTCATTTCTTTGGCTTAATTGGTAATAGGAATAACTGAAAGTGAAGATGAAGTTTAACCCTTTGGGCTCACACAGATTTGAGGGGCTCTGTTGTTTTCACCTACTGACTCTTTCCAGTGAGGGGAATTTTGTCCCTCAGGAGGAAAGAACTGATCCCAGCAGTAACACTGAAGAAACCTCCTGTGATAGGCAAAGGAAAAAAAAGCCTTGTTTGCCCTTTAGGTCCTCTGTCCCTTTCCCCACTTTGCCTGAGACTGCCATTGACCAGTGAAAAGCTCAAGGCAGCTGAGGTCTTGCAGTCACCATTTAAGGCATGTTGGGAGTCAGAGAGAAACACTAAATTGCTTGTCTAGTGCCAAGCCAAAGCTCTCATTCACTGCTTGGGTTTGGACCAGACAAGGGGCTATTATCAATATATATATCAATTATATATATATATCAATATATCAATTATATATATATCAATTATATTATCAGGGGCTCTGTACTTGCAGAGATTCCTTGAAGTATGGGGTTTAAAATGCATTTAAATCCCTTTTTGTCAGCCAGTGATGCCCAGAGCAGCTGTTGTTGTTGGGCTGGGAGGAGAGCTGAGAACTGTATGAGTGATGCAGATACAACCAGGTATTTCCCTGCAGATTATCTATCCATCTGTAGCTATTCAACTTCTCCTGTTCAGTGAAACTAATAATTTAAAGATAACCATCAGGCATTTTTCAGCAACCCCCTCACTGAAACAATTGCATGTTGCATGGTTTCCAAAAACTTCCACAAAAGTCAGCAGATTTATGATTTAAAGAAAAACACCCTATCACATTCAGCAGCTTGTAAGAACAAACTTCCTCCCCAGTCAGACATTCCCTGATCAGGGTGTAATCTTGTTAAAGGGCAATTTGAAAAGGAGCTTTGGAAATGTTTGGCTGAGTCTACTCCAGTCAAAATATGGCAGCAGTGTTTGAACCTGCTCATATGGATTGGGCTAAAAGTGACAGTGAGATCAGAAATGCTCCCAGCAAACCATAGCCCAAATAATGCTGCAAACTGCTCAGGGACATAACCACAGGAAAATCAGGAAGCTCTCTCAGAAAACATAACTGGACTCTATTTAACTTATTCTCTGAGGTACCTTTAAAAATCCAGTTATGTGATAAATGTGGTCAGGAATTATTTGTTGAAATGGTTTATGTGTGTGTTGGAAAGTGGCAGTTCATCAGAACCACAGCTTTTTTTTCTTTTTCTGAAATATTGTTCCAGTTTCAATAAAACTTTCAACAGGACAGGTATTTTAAGTGCAAGGCAGAACTGGGGCTGGTAGCTGGGGATGAACATCCAGGAATATTTGTTAGTCCAGAAAATGTGAGAGCAGAAACAAATTAATGCACATGGCCCATAATTCGAATTTAGCTGGGAATTAAAAGACAATGTGTGGCAATGGGAAGATAAATGCCAAGGAACAGATTTCCAGTTGAAATAGCAAAAACACTCACTGCTAAGGCACAGATTGTGACTGAGTTAATAAGGGCTTTGTGGATTTCTGTTTGTGAAAGACCATGTGTGAGTTTGCTCTCATTGCAGAGGGGAGAGGGAGACCCTGCCAGGCCCATTCCATTCTTGTATTTTTAAAAATCTTCTAAATTCTTGTCTTCATTGTGCTGCCATGTGATACCAGGCTTTGAGCTTAAGGTGAGAGGGAGCAACAAAACCTTTCCCTTCCCAAATGTATTTGTAAACTCTCACTTTATACAAGCATTGAATTAGTTGCCCAAATGGGAGCTAAGCCATGCCAAATAAATTTTGTGCATTTTCATGCAGTTGCATTCATAGTTAGAGTGACATTTCTCAACTTAACAAAGCCCAGGAACAGGGAAAATGAGACAAAGAGCTGGTGTGAGAGACAGAAATTATCAACAGAAGAATCCTGTAATGCTTAGAATGATATTCATCAGAAAAATATTCTTTAGTTTCTCTTTTCTGTCTGTTTATTTCTGGTCTGAAATATCTGCAGAATTTTAAGAAGTAATGCATCACATTTTCACCAGGGCAATCTGTAAAAACTTTGAAAGGCACAACTGCAAGTGCAGTAAGGCACTTTCTGTTCCTTAAAATAATAGACAGAATATAGAGCATATTATTTATTGCAGAATGCTAGAATTAACAAAAACAACTTTGTGTTCATAAAAAAAAAATAGAAAAATGATATTTGGAAAAGTTGTGTTACAGTGGGTCACAGTGAACATAATTGTCATTGTCTCCAAGGCTTTGTTCTTTGGGTTTTTTGGGTTTTCTGGGGTTTTTTTTTCTGTGTGTGTTTTCTTGGCATGCTTTTCAGCAAGGTCTTCATCTTTTTTTATTAATCAAAAGCAAGGTTTAGAGCTGAGTCTACAGCTCCTCCAAGGACAAAGAGTCTTCACAAGAGTGACTGGAGCTAATTTTGGTGAATAACTTTATATGGACCCAGGCCAAAGCCCATTAAAGCCAACTCTGATCTTTCCACTGGCTCTGTGTGTTGTGCCTCACATCCCTGGGGCAAAATGCTGCCACTGAGAGCCACATGAATATATTTTGCCCCACAATTAATTAGAACTAATTAGATTCATGAAACTACTCATGAAATCAATGTGAGAGTGATGGATTAGCAGTGAGTGTTGTCACTGCCTCTCCATAGTCACATTTTACATTTATTCCTTGACTTTTGTGGTTTTTCATGTTCAAGAAGTGAGTTCCATTTTGTGGTTATCCTCCTTGCTTGCACTTGCAGTGCCCATTTTTATAATGTCTGTGCACCAAGTTGTGAGGTTTAGTTGGAGATGGAAAGCTACATCGTTTTTAATTTTCAGCAGTTTTAGTGAAGAAGGAAAGTGGATGATATTGCAAAAACATATATTAAACTTAAAGCACTAGAATTACAAACATTATATTGAAATAAGTGGCCTGAGCTTCAAAACCAGCAGATAATAATACGATTTTTGGACCATTTATACAATATGTGTTTTATTTGTATTTATCAATTTAAATATTTATACAATACAAATATGTATCAGAATGCATTTTTTTAAATGGTCTTTTTTTCCATGAAGGTTAAGTATCTTGCCAAGAAAGACTTTGAGGTTTGCCAAGCCATCTGTGTGTGGGATTTCCAGGCATCACTGTCACAGGAATGAAAGTTGGTTCTCTTTGCATTGCAGGTACCCATCCACCTCTAAAACTATCCCTTTGTTTTTTAATCTTTTTTTTCTTTTCCCCAGACCTGCCATCCAGTGACTGGGAGTGCAGCCTCCAGCATCCAGGCATAATATGTGATGAGATCCATTTCTGGTTATAAACAATTTGCCACAAAACCAAAAAGTACTGACTGTTCTCAGCACTTTTTTTTTTTTCCTTCCTGCACATTCATGCTTCCTTAATCTTCCTAGTTTTGTTTTTTTTTAATCAGTTTGTTTTTCAAGCGTTTGTTTAATTTATGAGTTTATTAATTTTCCAAGAACTTTTGCTAGTAGGGTGATTTGCCTGTGTTTTTCCAACAGGAAATGAAATCAAGACTGGTGAACGATGCCAATTGCCAAAACTTTATTAACAGCAGAGAAATGTTTTTTGTGGAAATGTTGAGTTTTACCACCTGTGTTCTCAGTGCTGGAGATGATTTTCTGTGAGAACTGGGTAAATCTCCTCCCAGCACTCCACTCTGTGTAAGATAGAATTTGTGTTCCCCAGCTGAATGTAGAATAGAAACTCTGATGATAGGGATGGAAACTGTTCTGGCTGAGCCAGAGCTTGGAGCCTTGAGGATTTTACAAATTACCTTTTGATGCCCAGTTCATGATTCTCAACAGTTTTAAAAAAATAAGTTGTAAGAATAAAACCAAACAGAATGTGACAGAATCCTTCACTCCCTTTTCTCTCAGACAATAACTGGATTTTCAGCCAGAGATTGATTATATGCATGCTGAGAAAAACTATTAGTGGTCCCTAGAGAGGTAAATCATTTTTATTGTAATCTGTGAGAGTGTCTCCTCTGACATCCACTGCATTGGATGGGCTGGATGGAGTTGTACAAGAAGAGAAGAAAAAAAAGGAAAACAAACCCCAAAATTAACTACAACATTGCTCAATGGAAATTTGCTTCCAAGTGTTTTCAGGGTTACCCATGTGGCAGAATGGCAGCTGCTTATTCCAGCTGCACAGTACAAATGTCTATTGCTAGGAAAAGTCAGCTTTCTTTGATAAAACATGTTAGTTCTACTATGGGTTCTTTTGGGTTTTTGTTATTGTTTGGTTTCTTTTAAATTATTTGCTTGGAGTTATCCTTTATAGGATGAATATCAGCCTCCTGATACATGTGAAAGGACAGAGTTGTGTCCTGTTTTTGGAGTTTGAGTGACAAATCCAACACAGCAGTGCTGGTGGAGGGACAGGGGTGACAGAGAACTTTCTCCCCCAACAGCAGTGGACTGGCTTTGCTGGACAAACTCAGGAGATGTGAACTGGAACCTTGTGTGTCCATGACAAAACAAAAGGAAAAAATGCTGGAAGGAGAGCTGGAATCAAATGGGAAGATTTGTCTAACACACGTTTAATGTGGTGCTGATAAGCCTGAGCAAATTCTCTGGGGCCTGAGGAATGATCCAGAGCAGCTCCAGGAGAGGCTCTGACATTGAAAACTGTGAAGTGGTTTGTGGACTGACACACACTGATGGATCTTTGGGTTTGGCATTAAGTCATCCCAGTGCTGAATTTACAGCAGATGGTCAGGGTGTTGCAACTCTCAATCTGCTAGAGGTAATATAAAAAAAAATTAAAATAGACTACTACTAACCTTAAAAACAATGTTAAGGTGATGCTTTTTCTTCCTGGCACCCAGTAACAGGGAAAACAAGTGCTGGTCTTTCCTTCCACCAGAGAGCTTTTCTTGTCTCCACTGGGTTGACTCACAAATGTCTTTTTATAACAGGTTATTGTGATTGCATTTTCTGCTTACAAAACCTCCTTCTGTAAAATATGGTGAATTTGCATTCCCAGTTTGTTATGTGCCTGCTGCTGTTCCTGGTGGGCCTGCAATGTTCACAGGGAGAAGAGAAGAGAAGAGGAGCTTTTTGCAGTGCTCTGTGTGATGGGCAGAGAAGAGAAGGTTAGTTTGGTGTGGAAGCTGTTCATCAATGGCCTGAGGTAACATGCTGGTTTTACATCTGCAGACAGCAAAATCCTTGGGGATTTTACAGGGAGAAAAACCCTTGGGGCTCTGTGTAAGCAAAATCAGGATTTTATGGCAGTGTGTGGAAATTCACGTTTGCTCTCCACCAGAAATTTCTTTCTCCTATTTCCTTTTTTTGGAAAAAAGCCATGCAGGAAGTGATTTATTTTTTCCATCCCAGTGGATCCCAAAACACCTTATAAAAGCATACATTTGTACAAAACAAACATGTCTCTATGGGCTGCACCCAGATAACCACTGCAGAGCAGACTTGCAGACACAAGAATGTTTTTCTCTCCCAGACTTTTTTATCCTTATTAAAACAACCTGCACTATCAATGTAGCACAGACATAACCAGAGTTGTTGAGGTTTGCCAATTAATCTTGTTAGAATAAGCTCAGTTAAGGAGGTAACATCAGATTTACCAGTCTGGGCTGTGCACAGGGGTGTCTGGAGCAGTTACAGCAGTGGAACAGAGAAATGAATTGAGCCCTTTTTCAACAGAGCTGGTTTTTAGCAGCTGTCACTGTTCTAAAGCTGAATGACACGTGTGAATTATGCATTATGGAATTAAGAATTGCAGCTCTATGAAGCTCATACTTTAAGCACTACCTCTACTGCTAAGTTAGAAAGAATCTCCTTGAAAAAACCCATTTCAGTCTAACTAATGTTTCACAGAAGCAGAGACTGTTCCATAGGGTTTTTATGTGGAACAGAACCCATTGAGCACCTCATGATGTGGAGGCAATTCCAATTGCACAAACAGAATTCTTTAGGTTTACTGGCCAAGTTCCATTTCAGTGTTACAACAAGTGGCCACTGGCACACTGTAAAGCCAAAAGGGCACTCAAGGTCCCACCCTGGTCATTTCCTAGCCTGGGTCTGGATGCAGTTACTCAGAATTCCACATCCAGGAAAAAAACAACAACAAAAAAAAAAAAAAAAAAAAAAAAAAAAAACAACAAAAAAAAGCAACTTGCCTGCCCCTTCCTGCTAGTTGAACACTATTGTCTTTCTGTAGAACATACTCTGGAGAAAGCACCAGCACAGCTGGAAGGACTCATCCCCTCAACAGGAGCAAGGTACCAGCAGCATCAGCCACAGTTTATTGGGAAAAACCCATGGAAGAACAGAAACTGCATTTTGTTTTAGCTTGTTTAAAAGAAAACCCACACAAACCCACACTTTTCCTGCTCTGCATGGCCCTCTTGGTTGAATGTTTCTTGTCCTATAGCAATGGACTTGTGGGTGAGAGAGGAGGAATTAACCTCCCACTGTTTACCTCAGTGTTGCTCTGTCAGTCATAAAATGGGAGAGAGAGCTGAATTGTCAAAATTCTCATCAGATGTGGTAACTGGTACTCTGTCTGTGTCCCAGGCATGAATAGGGAGGCCTTGATCACACTTTGAGAGCACAGACTGGCTTGGTTAGAGTCTGGCACCTGTTCTAGTGTCAGTCCATCCCTGCCTGTCAGTGTCCTGCAGGGACAGAAATGCTCATTGTGTTTCTCCAGAGCAGCAATGACCATGGACAGAGCTTGCCTTCTGTATTAGACTTGGAGTCAGAATTGTTTCCAATCCCTTGAAGCATTCTCTCTCCCCTTGGGACTGTACATCCCTTCTGGTCTAGTCAATGGTTTTGAGAGCTCCTTTTAGAATGGTAATTAATGCCAGGGTTCTGTATCTTCTGCAAATGTGACCTGAAACCTGGAAGGCCAAATTTCATAGAAAGGACAGAAAAGGCAGGAAATTGGGGAACAGTTTGTATTGCTTCATTTCAGTTTTCCAGGAGCAGAGGCAAAGAATTAAATCTCTTCTCTTGGAGAAAATATTTTAAATTTCTTCTAGCTCTGAAGCAAAAATGTCTCTACCTTTATCTCTCTGGGTTTGGGTTTTTTGGGTTTTTTTTTACATTATAACATGGTTGGCTTCAAACTTCACCTGGGTTTACAATGCACACATTTCTCCCTGGAGGGACACAATGAGGGGACGTGCTAAGGATTTGATCTATTGGCAAGAAGACAAGAGTGAGGAAAATTAAGATGTTAGTGTCAGAATACTCCTTTTCAAAGCACTTAGGGAAAGTAGAGCACTCAGAAAAACCTCCCCACAAAATGGGAACTGCTGCTACTTGCAGCCCAAGTTTTGGGCAGCTTGTTTCTCGTTTTTCTTGCTATTCATGTCTGGGGCAGGTGACACTCACTAGAATTGAAAGTTCCACTACCCAGGGAGCATTACACTGTGGCCACCAGCACCAGCTGTGGGTTTTTGCCCTGGTGAAACCCCTGTGACTGGTGTTGAGGGAAAGAGTGGGGAAATGAGCATTTCCAGGCCAATTGAAAGGGAATGGCAAGCAGCACTGTCTCACATTTCACTGGCTTTTAATAACATCTTCCTAAGATTATTTATGTAGTCTATTTGCCATTGCCCATATCAGTTCATGGCCTTTGTGTGTTTTAGATAACATTGTTGTGTTTCCTTTGACTGAACATTTGCTGTGAGCTTGCCAACAGTGAGAGCAGACCAGGGCTGCCCTCTGATCCCTTCCCCAGGCTGGGTAAGGAACAGCCCTTTATCAGAGATGGGGAATTCAGATTTTACTACTGGAGGTCTCTGTAGCCTACACTTGCTGCAGAGTGGGGCTCTTTGCCTGTGCTTTTTCTGATTAAAATGATATATTGGTTGTTTAAATGCTATTTCTAGAGTGACATGAAAGAAGTCAGGCAGAGCTCAGCACCTTTCCTGGCTGATTTTGGGAGATTGTGCCATGGGCAAACCTGAGTTTCCCTAGAGCTGATCTTGCTCAGCTCTGGGAGTTAGGCTTGGTTTTGGCCACCCACATGAGCTTTAATCAGACCCAAAATCCTTCTGCCAGCTGCATGGCTCTCTTGAGAATTTTTGAGCAGGATCCATAAAGATCCATTCAATACAGTAAGCAGAGCAGCCTCCTGTGCATCTCTGCTATTACAGAGCTGGGATAAGGCATTAGACAAAACTACCTGACCCAAAAAATGTGTACAGAAAAAAACCCTGAAGATATCATCTAATTGCAGCTAAACACTTGCCAAGAAACAGGAATGAATATTGGCTGGATTGCTAATGACACACTGATGCTGATTGCTAATGGATAAAAATGTAAGCACAAGAAAGAAAAGATGATTCCAGACCCTGCAGAATCCAAGAGCTGTGTCTGCAGAAGGAGGTTCATGAGTAGATAGAATAAAAATTATTACAGTTCTCACTGTAAGACAAAAAAATGCATCAAGGACAGAGAACAGCTCTTCCCCTGACTCCTCTGGCTCTCCTGTCATTTGGGAGTCAAGCCCCTGTAAAGGATCAGTGCAGCCCCCTAAGACTTGTGAGGATTAAGAAAAGTATTGTGGTTTTAGTTTTTGGGCTTTTTTTCCTCCTTCTGGATCTTAGGCTACAGGTTAATCCAATGGCTAAACCATAACTGTGAGACTCTGGAACTTTTACTCGTGCTGACAGAGAGGCACATGGCATTTTTATTTTTTGTTTTCAGTTTCTAGTGTTGGAAAATATTCTGCAGCGTAGACTTTAATTTGTATTACAAGACAGCCTCCCTCTCCAGAAGAAAAACAACATTTGATGCAAAAATTCCTCCTCAGAAAGGCTTCCAAAAATGAAACACAGGAGGAACAGATTATTCTTTCCAGAATTTGTGTTAAGAAAGGCTCTGAGCAGGTTCAGTCCTTAACCACTCCCATTTCCTTCATCCATTCAGCAGATAAAGCTGCTATCTAAATCAATAGCTGTGAGGTTTAAGATATTTCCTATCATAGTTCTGGAACAAAAACATTTTCATTTGTTCCAAACCAGAGTCATTTCCACTTAGTGGTGAAATGAACACACACATATATATATATGTATATATACATGTCTCTGTATAGGCACATAAAGATACAAAAAGGATTTAGACTAGGTGTACAATGTGAAAAATGGAACTGGAATAATGAAGATAAATTAGTGAATTTTAACATGAGCAAAAAGCACTAACCTCTCCAGAGGATGCTATTTGTTCACTGGACAATTGCAAAAATAAACCTTTTACCTTGATTTCTGAGGTACTTGGAAGATTTATACTCTAATGCATGCTTATAAAAATTTACACTCTTATTGTCACAGTACTTTAATTGTGCTCAGGTTTCTATTTGGAGTGTGTCAGTCAGACCTGGTTGCAGTTTGGGGTTTCAGCAGCTGCTGCTGCTGTTCTGCCCTTCAGCAGAATTCTGTGTCTGAGCTGGGGGTCACTTCCTTGCCTTTCCCTGGAAATTCCTCAGGAAGGTTGTGGAGATGCTGTATGCCTCTCTCATTTTCCCTGGGCTCTTGTCTAACTCTGGAGGAGATCTGATATATATATATATAAATGCACATAGATCTGAGATATATATATATATATATAAATGCACAGAGATCTGAGATATATATATATATATATAAATGCACATAGATCTGAGATATATATATATATAAATGGACAGAGATCTGATAGATATATATATGTAAATGCACAGAGATCTGATTTATATATATAAATGCACATAGATCTGGGATATATATATATATATATAAGTGCACAGAGATCTGATATATATATATATAAATGCACATAGATCTGAGATATATATATATATATAAATGGACAGAGATCTGATATATATATATAAAAATGCACAGAGATCTGAGATATATATATATATATATAAGTGCACAGAGATCTGATATATATATATATATAAATGCACATAGATCTGAGATATATATATATATAAATGGACAGAGATCTGATAGATATATATATATATACGTATATATAAATGCACAGAGATCTGATATATATATATATATATAAATGCACAGAGATCTGAGCTCTGCATGCCAGGCACAGCCACCCAGCCCCACCTTCACTGCCCCCTCTGCTGCTTTCAGATGTTCCTCGGCACTCCAAATGCCCCAGTTTATTCATCACAGCATTCCAAATTCCCTGTGTTCATCATGAACTCATTTCATTTTCTACAATAACAACTGTTCCCAGTCTTCTCTGTCTTAATCAGAGACTCTTTGCTGAACCATTCTTGCTCTGATTAGATTCTTTATTTGCATTTTAATATCCAAGTGTTATTTTCCTCTTTATTCTCCATTCCTTTGTCTCACTTTCAGGTTTAACTCAGCAATCAAATCAGGCTCTGGGGTGCCCAGGATCCAGCCCATGCTCTCAGGTGAGGTGAATGAAATTCACAGCAGTGCACCCAGTGCTCTCACCTGGAACAGATCTGCCAGAGAGTCACTCCTGAAGAATCTGATCTGGTAGAGTGAAAGAAATCTCTTTTGGGCTCCTGGCACCTGGGAATTTTCAAATGGCAATAACCTGGCTTGTTTGGTGATTTTAGGGCATGAATAAAAGAGCAGTGTAAGGAGCTGCTCTTCTTTGTTGCCGGGATTGCTGCTCCCATATGAAGTTCTCTCTCGATGGGGAAGAAGGTAAGCTAGCTCTTCTTAAAAAGAATAATAAATCTCTTTTTTCCTGCTCTGGTTTTAGTAATGATTGGGCAGTTTTGGCTGGACTCTGACATCTTCCCTCCCGTTTAACTAAAACACAAAGTCCATCTGAAGCAGAAAATGAGCCTGGAAACTTTCAACCAGAACAGCTGGTTTAGTCATGTTTTAAGTCATGGGAAAAGTGTTCAGTGAACTTCAATAATATAAGTAGTTCCTATTTTACTTGTAACAGGAATTTTAGTGTGGAATATGTGTGTTTCATTAAATACTCTAAGCTGCAGTCCTTACTGTTCTTACTGTGTAATGAGTATTGTATATTCAAGTGTAAGAGCTGTACTGAAGGTTACTGGAAATCAGGAGGATATGGGAGTTCTCAAGGTGTTTCAGTTTAATAAGCCAGTTCTATCCAATGTACTGGACAATAAAATTTGATGTGCTTCATAAAACAATGTATATTTTAAAAATATATACCATTGTATAAGGCTGGTGGAAAAAAAGAATTCTTTCTTGCTTTCTTGGGTCTGCCATGGATTTCCTGAGAATAAGAATAATAATTTAGCCTTCTGTTTCCATTTGCCTTATCTCTAAACATTTGTCTGTCCATAATCCTTTTCCTTCCTCTGTTTCTTGTAACTGCTTCTAAAGGCAGGATTGTTCTTTCAGTGGGCCTGTGGTAACTTGTATGTTTGATGGTCCTACCTTTTTCTCTTGGTTACTGGCAGAATTTAAAATACTGCTGTCAGCTAGTTTTTTTCTAAACCTATTCCCACTCCCTGAGATGATGTGTCTGGCTTGAATTGTGCTTTTAACCTCTCCTAAATAACACAACCCCTAGTATGGGGTCATGGAAGTGGCAGTACACTGGTTTGGGCTCCTTCCCCAGCCTGACTGGATCAGTAAGGACTCTGTCCTGGCAGTGCAGTGGCTGCTGATGGTTTGCTGGAGACAGCAGATATTTGTCAGAGCCCTGCAGCCCCTGTGGAACCATCCCAGCAATGTTTGTGTGCTGCTGAGCCCCTAAATGCAGCAGTGCCACTCCCAGGAGCTGCAGCTCCTGCTCAGGGTGTGCAGGAGGGAATGGGCTGGATGCAGGGGCTTTGGCCAGGATTGAACATCCAAATTTTCAGTGCTCTTGGGTACCAGTCATTGAGCCCAACAGGTTCAGACACCACAGGGAAGTCCCTTCTGCAGGATCTGCATGTTGATTTAACTCAAACAGAAAGTCACTGGTGCACCTGTATGTAAATAATTGCCTTTGATAACCTTGAATAGTAAATTACCTGGAATAGTCTGGAACAGATTGCAGCAATAATAGGCAGTACAGTCTGTGGCATTTTGTTTTCTGTTTTGACTGGTCCAACCTGACTGCTTGGACCTTTGTCAGTCTGTGTGTGCACTTTCCTTATTGATGAAACTTCCTTGGAGCACCCAAGGCTCCCTTGAGGAAATCAGAACTCCTGGATTATTGAAGCAGAGCCTTGTTGGCTGAGGTTCTTTTATCTGGCAGGTGAACTTCCCATGGGCTGAGAGTCCTGTGTAAAAAATCCCCTTGATTCCAAACCACATGTTTTAGTGAAAACACAGAAGCATCATGTGTATCTGAGTGTTTTATGTGGGACAAAGCAGGCACTAGGAGGGTCCTGCTCCTCTGTGCTGAATGTCTGCACAGCGTTTTCAGGGTTACCTTACCAGCCCAAAGGCTTGGAAGGAAAAAGTGAATTCCTCGAGAGCAGGTTTGGAGGTTCCCTTGGCAAGGGGGATCAGAATGTCCTGCCCTGGAGGCACAGAGAGGTCTCAGAGGTTTTACAGAGCAGCAGCTGCTCCTGTAACTAGAAGATGGCTCAGGAGGGGTCCCAAGCCACATAGAAAGAACAGAACAGCCACAGGGCAGCTCCCACAGGCTTTGATTTGGCATTGAAGGCTTTGGGCCATCGACAGGGTGACCTTGGCACTGTCTGAGAAAGCTCCAGGCTCAGGCTGAGCTGTCCTGAGGGTTTGGGTTTGGTTTGGTTCCTGCAGCTCCAGGGAGATACTCCCAGTCACAGAACCCTTCTCTTGTGCCCGAGGGAAACAGGATTGTCAGGCTCAAGCAGGTGAACAAACAGAATTACTGAAATATTGCAGCTGACTCTTGTGTCCTTAATCCAGTCATTGAGAGCCTGTCCTCATAAATGCTGGTTTGATATTTAGGTGAAAGTTTCCCTGTATTTTCCCCCAATTACTGACACTGAAGCACTCCTCATTTTGAGACAAATATCCAGGACACAAAGTGGTTCCAGCCAAGTTTCTTCCTTGATGTGTTTCCTTGGGATCTGTCCCATGATCTGAGGGGAGCTGGCTTTGAGTTTGCTGCACTTGTATTAGTTTTAGATAAATGTGTTTGTACTCTGTGATAGGAACCAAAGGAAAATCTGGAGGCTGAGGTCATGTTAGGTGAGTTCTCATGCAGCAAAGAAATGGTCCCAGCCTAGGAAACTCTGCAAGCTTAAGTGCAGGACAAGGTAGGAGGATGTGGCACTGGTATATCCAGCAGTGAAACAAAAATACAACTACAGCTTCACTTTGTGTTACTTCACAGCTTCAAAATTACCTTGAAAATAAAATGTTATTTGGTTTTTGCTGAAGTTTGACATCCAAATCATCCACAGTTAGTGTGAGTATTCTAAAACATGAATCAAAGGTATGAATAACAGTGAGATGTTAGACATACATATTTCAGCAGAAATCCCTTCCAGGTGCCAGGGATTTAACCAGTACCAGGAGGGAAGGGAGCACAGAGTTATCTTACCTGTTCTAGCAGATTGCCTTTCCTCACAGTATTGAGAATTAATTCCACCCCTGCCCACATCAGCCAAGTGAGACTGCAAGTTTGGGTGAACATTTAATTAAAAACACCTCTTTTTGTGTGCTGTATCTCTAAGAAGTTTTCCTTCTGAGTGAGGGAATTTGGTTTAGCTGAGCTGGCTCTGGGCTTGGCTATTTTTTTTCCTGAAAAGGACCTGTGGGTGGTTTGTGCTGTTCCATTGTTTGTTTGCTGGTTCTTGCACCCACATTGATCCTGGCCCGAGAGTGGTTGGATTTGGGAGCTACAAGGCCCTGCATGGATCCCAATTTCTAGTCCATGTCTCCCAATTTCTAGTCCATGTCTCATTTAACCACAACTCCTGGGTGGACCAGATCTCAGCACAGCAAAAAGCAGGAGTGAAGTAATCAGAGGGGCATCTCTGGGTTATAAAGTGTCACTCAGGGCTGTACAGAGATTCTTGGTTTTCTGTGATATGTTCTATTTTTCTTATAATGATATCTTGGATCAATTACTTCACTGTCAGAAATTGTTCTTTTCCAGTTAAAAAAAATCAGTATATCCCTTTGACCAATACAAATTCTTATTTACTTTCTCAGGCTCTGTATACTGGGAAGAGTCTTTATGATATCTGTTTTTATAATGACAAATAGGGATTTATTTTTGGCAGACACCAATCAAACTCTAAACTTCCTTCTGGCACTTGTGATAAGGCAGCTTACATCTGTGCTAACACTACTGTTGTTGTGTCCTGATTTATTTTTTTATTAAATATTTGTATTTTATGTGGGTAGAGCTCAGAGTCAGTTTTGTGGTGCTGCTATTCCTCAAGCAAATGCATTCCTCCTTTTTCCCAGTTTATTCACCTGAATGCTGGGTGCAGGAAAATGGCATCTCACACAAATGTGCCTGAAAGTTCCTGTTTTTCCACAATTATGGAAATGCAGGAATGAAAAGCTGAGCAAGTGCTGCTGAAGATCCCTAAACTGTAACACCTTGAGCTCTCAGTGTTGGTGTTGGAGTTTAAACAACTCCAAAAGTTGTTTAAAACCCAAAGTTTGGTGCTTCACTTTTATTAGAAGAAAACTAGACTTCAAATTTTTCTGAAGTTCTTGAAATTACTCAATTAAAGATTGCTGCTGCTGCAAACTGGGTCCAATTTATGGGTTTGACATGAACAAGTAGGTTTAGATTGTGCTGAATTGAAAATAAGTTTTAAATTAAGCCATGCAGGTTGAATAAATAACAATAAACTGCAGACAGGCAACCAAAAATGAGTCAGACGTGATGTGATGAGTCATTCATGTAGAATACATGAATTGTACAGAAATGTCAGTTTTTAAGCAGAACTTCATGTGAAAGGGAATTGGGAGTTTCTCTTTGGGTATTTCTGTAATTTATTAAGTGCATATAACATTAAGGATGTTTTTCTTTGAATATGACTTTCAGGGTATTTGAAAAAGTCTTCAAAGTATTGTCAGCTACATTTGCACAAAGGGTTTTGCCATTTTTTGGTGTTGCTGTTGTGGCACCTCTGCAGTGAGAGTACCCAGCCACTGCAACTCCTAGGCTGGAATTATATATATATATTATATATATATATATATATATAGTGTGTGTGTGTGGTTTTGTTTGGTTTTTTTTTACTAGGGAAGAGTGAAATTCTATGGAAAGAAGAGGGATCAGAATTCACTTTAGATTGTAATTGTGCAGTTAGTTTTCAAATCAGAAATAAAGAAATCCAGGCTGCTGGCAGTCAGATCATGCAAATCCCTTTTTCAGGGCTCATCACTGACTTGGCATCATGAATCCCACAAATCATCTGCTGTCCTGTTATGGGCTGTAAATGTGCTCGTGTGGAAAGGTGTGATTAAATGCAGTCCATGCCCTGGGGCCATCAGGAGTGCTCCTGGATAAAGGGAAAGTCAAACGCATGGTGAACAAGCCCCCAGCAATTTCCTGCTGTGTTGCTTAAAAACAAAGATGATTTTATTTCCTTCCTGAATATCAGGATAATTGCACATTTCTGGAAGGTCTGATCCTAATAATGGAGAGTTAAAGATGAGTTCAGATCAGGATTTAAAAGAAATCATAGCTCAGTGCTGGGGGCTGCAGGCTTTAATTTGGCATCTTATAGAAAAAGTATGGAAACACAAACCCAGCTATTCCTAAAATCATTATTGTGTCCTCCAGGATTAGTATTAGATCAAGGGGCTCTTTCTGAGCTTGGTTTTGTGATGACATCTATTAGTTCTGTTCAGAGTAACCAAAAAAGTGTGGTATTCCTTCTGGATTTTCAGAATGACATGCAGTTTAAAATATCAAAGTAAAATCCAAGACAGATCATATTTATGGATCCATTTTAGTTGTTGTGATCCATACTTGGCTGTTGGCATTAATTACATCTTGTCCAAAAAAGGGTACATCATTGCTTTTGGATGTAAATTTGGGCCACTTAGGGATGGGCCAAAGGTGAACTCCACTTTGTGGGGAAGAACTCTGAGCAGAGTCCTGTAATTACAATTACTGCTCTGAGGAGGACAGCTGTGTATGAGCCATCAGAACCAAATAAACAAAATCATTTCTTGTATGTGAATAACAAAAGCAGAGAGTCCTGCAGCTGCTCCTGGACCTCTTTAGGCCACAATGTCTGGGGCCATTTCTTGTAGTCACAAGAGTCTTCCACTGTGAGTATTAGTATGTAAAATATGCCAAAAGCAGTGTTTTAAATAAAAAAATGTTCTTCACAACATTTAGCTGAACAAAGAGTAGAAAGCCTTTGCTCCATTTGCCTTCAAATGGTTAATGTGGTGGGAGCAAAGGCAAAGCAATATAGACCTTAGGATGCTGAAGAATGGAGCTTTTTGTGCTTTTTTAAAAGAAACAAATGGTAAACATACATGATGCCACTGTAACAGTAAAGTTGAAGGGTTTGTGTGGGGATTTCCTGAATTTGTAAAAAGTCCCACATTTGAACAAGGCAGTTTCTGTGTGTTGTATTAACTACTATTAATTACTGTTTGATACACAGAGTAATTAATGCAAGAGCAGTTCCTTCTTTTTCCTTCCATATTTTTGTGGTTTCATGTATCTACAAATTTTTTATATTATTATTTATAAGTGATGATTTACAAAGTGTGAGCTAGGGGAGCCAAGTAATGCTGTGAACTAGGTTTTCTTCCTAGACATAGAAAATCCCTTCCCAGCTGTCCCAAACAGTGCAGTTGACCCTGGGCTGCAGTTAATCCATCCTTTTCCTCCAGTCTGGGGCCAGGCAGTGAGCTCAGGAGTGGGGCAGGGCTGGGAGGCACAGGAGAATTGGGGCTGTGCTCTGTGTCCTGGGAGCAGCTCCACTCTGATGCCCATGTTTGCATTGTTGTGTTGTATTGGTGGCTGACTCACAATCCCAGAGATCTTGCTCCTTGCTAATCCAAATCATCCATGGCAGGGTGCTCTGACTGCTCTTGAATTCCCTTTTAAACTGACCCCATGCTTCACTCCCTGAGCTGTTAGAAAGTTTTAATCTCCTGTCAACACTTGGCTGTCCTTCCTGGCAATTTAAGCTCATTATTTCTTGCTCGTTTACAAAGAAAAAAGAGAAGATACTTCCTTCTTTTTTTATTTTTTTTTTTTTTTTTTTAATTTACCTAGTTATTTTTCTATTTTTGGAGCCAGTTTGTTGCTAAGATGTTTCATAAAGGAGTGTTCTGGTCCCTGAACCTTTCCTTAGGGCCCCACTTGTGTCTGGCCAGGGTGGAATGAGAGGCACTCCCAGCACTGCTCCTGTCCCTGTGTGCTGCTCCAGGTGCACCAGCACTGCCAGGAGGGTTCAGGGCTGCAGGGTGTGATGAGCAGAGGCTTCACAACTCCTTTACAACCTGCAGAAAGCAGCCAGGCTGTAAAGGCTGTGGGAGCAAAGCCTGCTGTTTTCCCAGGGTGCATCCCTGGGGATGTGTGACCGTCCTGCACGAGGCACCCAGCTCAGACCTGCCAGACCAGAGCTCCTGAGGGAGGCTTTCCAGAGCACCCCATTGCTCCCAGCCCCTCTGTGCTCTGAGTGTGCTGTTGTACACTCATTTTCAGCCTGCATCCCTGGGGGCTGGCAGCACAAGCTGCAGTTCTCCTTAGTGCTGGCAGTGTGCTGCTCCCACAGCTCTGCATCCCTCACACCTGGGGCTGGGGGCTGTTTCTTCCTGCTTGTCCCTGGCTTTGGAGCTCATAACTGAGGCAGTCTTTAGTGAGAGCTAGGCAGGCTCAGGAGCAGCAGAAGCAGCACCTTGAGAAAGGAGGAATTCCACATTTGTGACCTCTTGTGCAGCAGCACATGCTCCACAGCAGCTCTGCTGAGGTGCCACATGCCAGTAAAAGCAGAGGGACCTGCCCCTGCCCCAGCCCTGCACAGGGACAGAGGTCCTGCCTTGCTGGAGCTGGGTTTAACTGAGTCACCATTCACAGGAGAGGTGGCCAAGCCAGCAGCTGAGGTCACACCTGCATTTCCAGCAAGCAGCCTGGCTGCAGATTCTGGTTCCTTTCTGCACTTTGTTTCTGCAGCTGAGTGCTCTGGATCCCAGGGCCAGGGAATTCTGCAAATGTTCCTGTGCTCCTGAATGCACTGTGCAGCAACACAGGACATCATCAATAGCTCCTGATATCAGCCACACATCCCTGATTGCTGCATTTCACTGATCCCCTTGTGGTAACTGAGCAAAGCCACTCTCGAGTCTGTCACTGCATGATTTTCCTATCAAAGTCCTTTTCCCATAAAACCCTATGCTGAAATGTTCCACAGCCTTAGGAAAACATCTGACTTCCCCTCCCCAGTTGCTGCCTGCCAGAAGCTTCTCTGTTTAAAATGAGACCCCCAGACCATTTGGGGTTTATCTACAATAAAGCCACAGATGAGGTTCCTCCTTGGCCCTGCAGCTGATTGTGGAACTGTCAAAGGAGAGAGTAAATCAGAGTTTATCATAACCAGGCTGTGCAAGTCAGACAGGAACCAGTGCAAGGCACAGAACCAGCCTAGCAGCCATTGCAGTGCCCTTTGCAAATCCATCATTTGGAAAAAGATAAGCATCCAAGGAAAAACAAATGCCTCTTGCTTGGATGCACACAATTTCCAGCACAGAGGTGGCTGCCTTGAAGTCCCAGCTCTAATTTAATTTGCTTTATTTGAAACATTAATTAGAGGTGATGATGGAGGAGGGAAGGGGCTGTTTTGAATTCTGTGGGGGGGTTTATTGGCTCTTCTTCTATGTCTTTAGTTTGGACTTTTTTGAGGGTATTTTGAGGTTTTTTTGGGGTTTTGGTGGTTTTGTTTGTTTGTTTTAGTTTGTTTGGGGTTTTTTAATCATACTTGCAAAGTTCTTTGTCCTGCCTGATTATCTTGTGGTAATCTCTAAACAGATTATCACAAGGAGAAGGTTTTCCAGTTTTCTAGAAATCAATTAGATATTGGACTGAGTGAACACAGAACTGGGATCAGAGGGGATGTGCACAATTCAGTATTCAAAATAACTGAGTTATCAGTTGTCATCTGAGTCTACATGTAAAACCTTCTTGACTCAGATTATTGAGTCATTTATAGGAATTTCTGTCACAGTTTTCCTGTGGTTGTTACTTAAGAGCAAGTGTAGTATTGCTCTAGACAAACAAAACTACAGGAAAAAGTTTTGGCTCAACCATTATTTGCTGCTTGATTAAAGTGGAGGCAGCTAAAGGGGTGGGAACCCAGTGTCACAGGGAGATAAAACCCATTTCCTTTATGTAGTTCTTTTGTGTTATGGTTTAGTGGGTTTTGGTTAGTTAATTGGTATGGAGTTTGGTTTGGTTATTTAAGTGCAGAGGGACAAAAGGAGAGTGGAAGAACAGAAATAAAAAATGAAGGCTGCAACCTGTCTGCCTTATCCAGGGTGAATGCCAGGATCCTGTCTGGGTTTTGTTTCATCTGCTTTCTTGACTGGAAATTCCATTGTCCTTGATGCAGCTTGCACCGTGCCTGGTGCTGTTCATCAAGTTTTGCTCTTCATACATCAGGAGCTTGTGACAAAAGCAGTAATTTCATTAGAAACCCCCTGGCCAAGCTGCAGTTGTCACTCTGCATCCCAGAGCAGCACAAGCAGAGACAATGCTCTGTGCTCTGCTCCTGAGGCCCTCAGCTCTCACTAAAGATGCTTTGCCTCCTGTGAAAGCAGCTCCACTGTATTACCATCACTTCCTAAGTGCTTCTTTAGTGCTGGCTCTTGTGGCTAATGAGGGAATGAACCCTCTGGGCAGAGTTTGGGCAGGTCCTTTCTGGGATGGTGCTCAGAGCTGTTCAGGATGTCAGGCTGGGCAACCCCAGTGTTGCCTCTGCTCAGAGGTCCAGGTAAAGTTTATCATTTACCCTTCCCTTCTCTCCTGCCACTCTCAAACTCTGGATACAGGTGTGACCCTGTGCAAGGGTTTTGTCTGGAACATCTTTGTCATGCCCTCTCTTTGAGATATTTTTCAGCTGCCACTTCCCAGAAACTCTCTGGAACAGCAAGATGTGCAGTGGAGGATATGCTCACTGAGGTGCTATAGCTGTGTTTTACTTGGGTTTAAAACCCCCAAAACACTACAAAACAAAAAAATCCCAAAGCATTTGGGGATATATCCCCAAAACCTTGATTTTGCCTGGCACAGATTTGCCAGAAAGGTTTCCACCTTTGGCTTGCACTGACAGTGATCTTGTTTTCTGGCTGTACAATACATTGCAGGCAGAACTGAACAAGTAGATTAAAGAATTTGAAAGCACTTGTGACATCAGGGGATAGATAAAATCAGCAAGACAATTGAATCATGTTTTCAGAAGAAGATAGCATTGCAAAATGATTAAATCCATGGGCCATTTTAACTGCCTTGTGTCCTCTGCCCCACAATGTTGAGTTCAAAGCACCCAAAGCCTCTGCTGCTCAGGATTTCACTCTGAATTGCCTGTGCAGGGCTAGCAGGTCTGCCCTGGAAGCAGAACACCAAAACCTTGGTTTGAGCCAAGTTAAAGCATGGGGTGCTGTCAGGCCTTTCTCCCCAGAGGCTGCTGCAGAGCCCTGGTGGAAGGGGTGGGAGATTGAACTCTGGTGATCCTCTGCTCAGCTCCTGGATCCATGCAATCCCTCTGTGCCAGCAAACCATCCACCTTCCCTGATTGTCACTCCCTGTCCTAGCATGGGACAAAAGCCTCCCCATTATCTCAGCAAGGACTTCAATTAGAGTGGCAGGTTCTGTTCTAGGGGAATTTTTCCCCAAGTTTTTCTGCTGATATAATAGATACCAGACACTCCTGGAGAGGGAGAAAAATGCTGTCTCTTAGAAAGTAAATGTAATTAGAAAATCTGTAGAGGAAATTATCTGATGAGTTTTTCTTTCCTTTGATTCCTCTCGATTCTCTGAAAGTGATTTCTTTCTGAATCAGTTGTTAACTGAAATTGTATTATTGTCCTCCAGAAGGCTCAGCAGACCTTTTCTGTAATTTATTTTGCTATGACTCTGAGAGAACATCCCACCTTGTGTTGCTTTAACCTGGGAAGAGCTGGATTAGAGACTTCCCCTCTGTTATCTGCAGAATAAAATAACCCAGAGCTCAGGTGTGAAGCCTTTGTGCTCAGGATGAATGCTCTGGCCACCTTTGGCTCACAGGCTGATGGCACACTTAGCAAATAAAGGTGACTTTTCTAAAAACTCTGGACTTGATAAGTGTTGTGGTAAGTGATAGAAGAGCCATCTATGTATCTCAAACCAAAATTACAAACTTGGCATCTTTTCTTAGCAATGGTCACATGGTATTAAAAATGTTTTATGGAGGAAAGATTTTAAGCTATAAAATATTGTTTGTTTTTTTCTGCCTGCAGAGATAGCAGAATGTTTTGTCTGCACATAACCATTAGAGTTATGCTGGAGATGGAATATTGATTCAAACTTCTTGGAACTGCAGCTCAAAGAGAGAGAATTTATAATGGACAGGAAGTTTCCAAGAAAGGAAAGGGGATTTGTTTGTTTGTTTTCTTATTTTTACTTTTTTGGGGTTGTTTGTGCTTAGATTATATTTTAAATTAGCATACTATACAATAGTTAGTGTGTTACTTGTCTTTGGGTTTATTTCCATCTATATGCTTAGACCTCTTATTTAAACTGTTGGCACTACTAACCACCAGCAATATAACTAATTGTCTTTATTGTGGGAAGGCCTCAATGAATTTATGAACATGATTTTGTTTCACCAGAGCTATGTAGACAGGCTAAGGCAATCCATGGCTGAGGACTTCACAGTTTCAGTATCCCTCAGAACAATATATTTTATTAAACAAGCAGATAAACATTACATAGAGACAGCAGATTTTTTTTTTTTTTATTTGATTCACTTAATTTGATTTGGTTTATTTAATTTGTTTAAATATTAAGTAAGTGGTGCTCAGTGAAAAATGGAAGGAGATTATTTGATTAGGAAAACAAACAAGAGGAGCAATGAGAAGGGAAGCACAGAAGTGAATTCAGCAGGGATAAGAGAGAAGGAAATGAGGCAAGCAGGTTCTCTGAGGGATGAAGTGTCAAAGGAAAGCTGGGAGGAAATACATGGGATGAAAAAGGCAATAAAATCCCTGAACACAGCACACTGCACTGGTCAGTTCCAGAGGACTGGGGGATTTCTGGGAGATGAGAGGGAGCAGCACAGAGGGAGCTCTGATCACCCTCTGGTCCCCCGGGTATCTCATTCCCTGCAAGGGAAGCTGTGCCCCCCTGGGAGGGCAGATCTGTGCCCTGCCACACCCCTGACTGATGCTCCCTGCCCATGGCCCTGTAACAAAGCCCTGGCCACAGCAACATGGACACCAGGTGTGACACTGATCTTCAGTTATGGTCTGTGTGGATATTTGGGAAAGCCACTTGTTGCTCTTAGAGAGGAAACCTCAGCCTGGATTCTGCTCTTTCCATGGTTTTTAATGAAGTTGAGCCTGTGCCATCTGCCAGTCCTCTGGATTACATGGAGAACTTCCATAAATTGGTATATAATGTAGGTTTTATGCTAGATACTCACCTTGAGGCATTTCTTCACTGATTCCAGTGAGGACATAAGTCACCTCTTGCTGTAATCTCTGCACTATCATTATTAATTTATATTTTTATTTATATTTTTATTTGTATTTTATTTATATATTTATATTTATATATTTATTTTTATTTTTATTTTATATTTATTCTTATTTTTTTATTTATTTTTATATTTATTCTTATTCTTATTTTTATATTTATATTTATTTTTATATTTATTCTTATTTTTATTTTTATGTTTATATTTATTTTTATTTTTATTTTTATTTTTATATTTATTCTTATTTTTATTCTTATTCTTATTTATTCTTTTAGAGCAAAACGTAAAGGAAAAGCAGTTACATACATTCCCTCTCATAAACCTGAAATCTGGAGCCAGTACCTCAAAATGCAAGAACAGGCCATTAAAGACTGCCCACAAACAGGAGCCAGCTGTTTTAATTTCTTGCCAAGACCAGTTTATCAGGTTAGGATGGCTTTCCCAGCGTTTGTGCTGCAGACTTTCTCTGCTGTGGTTTGCTGTGGGATCCTTTGTGTCTCTGGTTCAGGAGCCTGACGTTCCCTTAGAGGCTCTGGATGAGTACAAAGTGTGGTCATGACTGGTGTTTGACAGGGATTTATGGTGATCACCTGCCTGTGTCAGCAGGAGTTACCTGAGAGCCAATCCAGGTGAGACCTGGCATCCCACAGCTCCTCCTGGCACTTCCCTGCATCTCATCTGGGAACATTTCAGATCTTTGTCTTCAGTTTGGTGCAGCTCAGTCCAACCTCCCCAACGAGGCTTCTTTGCTGATAAAACAATGTTTGCTTAAACCTTGGGAACAGCCAGGACAGAGCCACTGGATTCCAGCACTGCTTCCACGAGGGTGTCATGGCAAGGACAGTCATTTATTTAACCATCAGCACACAATTAACAGTGGAGCTGCTCCTGAACATTTCTTCAGGCTCTCTAAAGAAATGGGTGTTTGAAAGGAAATCTCTGATGTATCTGTACACTGGAACACACTGAAGAGATGTGTTTGGCTCAGGGCAGCAGTTTCTGGTTTCTCCAGCTGCAGCAACTGGCTCTGCTCCCTCCTTGCTGGTTCCTGAGCACCCCAGCCAGGCTGGGGCACATCCCTGGCAGGTGTGGCACTGCTGGGGCAGTTTGTGCTGCAGTTATCTCTGGGTGCAGGGCATGCCCTCACACTTTACAGGAGTTGATAAAGTCAGCAGGTAACAGAGGTTCACTCTGTGACATCAATACTGTGACTGCCCGTGCACATTGACCCCTCCATTCCATCTCACACTGTAAGCTGTTGCTCACTGTGTTTATTTAAGATTTATGTAGTGGTTTTGATGGCAAAAGAACTCAATACCTTTCTGCTCCTTGTCAGAATGGATACTCAGAAATTCCTGCTTATGTGTAATTCATTTGAGCTTCTCTATAAACTGCATGAAATGTTTTTTACCTGATTACTTAGGGAGAAAAAGAGTTCTGTTGTAACTCAGCTGCATAGGGGTCACATCCCTTTCTATCCTCTCTGATAAAAGAACTGGCATCAATCACACATTGCAAGGGCTTTATGCTTTGGCTTTATCCAGACATACAGACAGAGCAAAGATGTGTATTTTCACTCAACTTATTAATCAACCTATTCATCACAGCTTTGTCTGTGTAAGTTCTGAAGACCCAGGTCTGAAACTCTAATAATTAAAAAAAAAAAAAAAAAAGGTGTTTTCCTTTACCACTTTGCTTTAAAATCTGCAAGTCAATGCTCTGTCTGAGAGAAAAAATCTTCAGCAGATAACACCCAGAGCAAAGAATGAATAGCACTGGACACAGGCAGCTGAATTTCCAGCAAATCCACCTTGTCTTTGCTGAACTGGAGGCACCAAATCAACAGAGTATTAGGGTGGAAGGTGTTTTTTGGGGCATGAGGGTCAGGGGTTTTTGGGTTTTGTAGATTTGGGGTTTGGGTTTTGTTTGATTTTGGTTTTTTGGTTTTTTTTCTTTTTTTTCAAGGGTTATGTATATTGCAAGAAGGTTCATATCTCTCTTTGATTTAAAAAAAAACAAACCAAAAATACCCCATTTTTTAAAATGCATTTAAATGCAGTTTAAATGCAGTTTCTGTGCATATGACTGATTTTTAGTGGCCACTGGGAGTGCTGCAGGTGAGATGATGATATTCCAGCAAGCTCCCAGTCCAAAGGAGAGAGAGGGAACAGCAGGAAATGCAACAAATGGAAGGGAAGCTCAAAGAGCAGAGCAAAGAGTCAATAAAGAGCTCTTCCAAACCAGCAGCACCTGTCTGGCTCCACCAGGAGCATTTCCAGGGCAGAGAGCAAGAAGGGCAATGCAGAGCTCCACCAGCTGTGCCCAGCCAGCCTTTAGAGCATCCAAGCCATTGCAGGCTCAGGAGCAGGACAGCCTCTGCCTGCCCAGGGGTGTTCTGGTGTGCTCAGCTCCTCCTGCCTCTGCTCCTTCACCTCTGAGGGCTCTGATGCCTTGGCTCTGCTCTGTGGTTTCTGAACAGGCATGCTGTGATTGCACTTGGCTTGAAAATAAACCAAAAAAAACCCCCAATATCAACAAAGAAAAATAAGCCAGGTTTAGCTTGGTTTCACCAAGTTTGGCTTTGTGGGACTAGCAGAAGGAAACCTGATGTGTTCAGAGCCACCCAGGGGGGATGCAGAGTGCAGGTGATGTGCTGGATGAACTGGTGCTCAGTGCAAAGCTGCAGCTCCCTCCTGTGCAGGTGGAATTGTCTTGTTAAACTCAGACACAGCTGCCTACCCTGCAGCTGGGGGGGGCAGTTCTGGAAAGCTTTGAGTGTTTCAGGAGCTTTACAGTAAAAGGCAATTTTGATAAAAATCATTAAAGGAAACTTTAATAATGTAATTTAACAGGGCAAACTGAATGCTGCTGCAGCGTGCCTCTAAACTGGCAGGAGGTTTTCTTTAAGTAGGTGAATATTTGGTTTTGATTATTATTTCTTGTTGATTTGGAAGGGGGCAATTTTTCTTTGGGTTTTTTGGTGTTCTCTCTGGTAGGGGATGTTGTATGCTGGTGTATTTTGTGTGGGGGGCAGTATTTTTGTTTAGAGGAGAGGAAATACAAGCCAGCAGGCAAAGAGCAGTGCTTGAGTGTATCCTTGATTTCCATGCCCCTCATCCACTTAAGGAACTTCTTGTTCTCTATTTAAGGTCTTTTCCTTGAGCTTAAGGGTTGGCTCCAAGATATAAAAAAAATAAAAAACCAAACCAAAACACTTTTTTTTTTCTTTTTTTTTTTTTTTTCTTTCTTTTTTCTTTCTTTTTTTTCTTTTTTTTTCTTTTTTTTCTTTTTTTTTTCTTTTTTTTCCTTTTTTTTCTTTTTTTTCTTTTTTTCTTTTTTTTTTCTTCTTTTTTCTTTTTTTTCTTTTTTTTTTCTTGTTTTTTCTTTTTTTTTTTTTTTTTTTCTTTTTTTTTTTTTAATCAAAAGGCTACTTGGAGAGTCATGCTATGACAATTTGAGTAATTTTTGGCTGACTCACTACCAGAAGTTACTTGTACTTAGAGGCAGTAAAGGGGGAAATTTTTCAACATTTGTGCCCATTTTTCTAAGTCACTTGTTAGGTGACAGAGATTTCCAGGCTTGGCCAAGGAGAAATCTCTGTGCCAGTAGCTCCAGGATGCAGCTGTGCAGTAGAACAGGCTGGTGCAAATCTCTGCCAAGGCTGCTGATGCCCAGTGAGCTCCAGCTCAGATGTCCTTGCACAGTTTGCAGCAGCAGACACCTGTGGGCAAATGTTCTGTGCTGCAAGCTTTGCCCTTGTGCATCTCTCTCATAAATTGTTAGTAAAACATGCTGGGTTAGCTCAGATACCTTCTGTAAATTAAAAGGTTTGTTGTGCAGCCCCAGCTGGCACAGAAGCCACTGGAAAACCAACACAACAACTAAATTACTGTCCAGGTGATCAGTCTCCCCAAGGGAAGGTTGTGCCCTTAGACCTGGTGATTGCTTTTAACTTTTTTACAGGGAAGGCAGATACTTTTAAACGTGTCAAAGAAGTGGTTTGTGGAAATAGTCACTGTGCACATGTGCACCTGAAGGATATAGTTCAATTTGCCTAAAATGAGTCTGTGAGAAATGAAATGGGAGCATCCAGTATTCCCAAACTCACTGTGGGAGCCATTGATTTTAACTGTTTGATCTCTCAGCCCTGATCTTCTGCCAGATGGGTTTTCTGTGCCAGTCTGAGATGGGCTTGCAGCCAGGTGTGGGACACAGCCACAAGGATTTCTCCTTTATGAATGGGTAGTTTCAGACATGATTCCACCCCAAAAATTGTAGAACATGAACCTAAGACATGTGAAAAACTTGATTTTAATCAATAAGTTAAAGGTTAGCTAGATGTTTTAGGGGATACAAGAATGGTTACTTTATCCTACCTTTAAATGTTAATGTTAGTTGGTAGAGCAGAGACAGGGCAGAAGTTAATGGGGTTTATATACAAAATGGGAATGTGTCAGAGCCAGTTTTCTTGTGCACTGTGAGTACTGCTGATGTAAAACAAAATATTATTTTTTCATTGTTGTGCTCTCATGAGTGCCTGTGAACTTCTGGAAAGTCAGAGATGAAGTTTAGGGTGTTTTTTGGAGGGTATGTACAAAGAATAGGTGCAGATTGTCATTTTCATGTTTATAAACCACTTCAATAGTCTTGACCTGAGAAGTTTATTGAATCTAGTGCCATCTTTCCTGTAAAATAACATGCCTGGTGTCTACAGCTTTTAAGGATCTATTTTCTTCCTCCACTGTATATTGTAGAATTCTATCCTTTCCTAATATGGTGTTTGAGAGATGTTTTAAAAATAAATCATATTGACATTTGGGTTTAATTATAAATTTCAAAGATAGGAACACATAGTTTATACAATATTTCAGCACCATAGTCATCTGAGCAGTACACAATGAAAACTTTTTATTAGATTTACTTTAGTCAAGGAGCCCAAACACTTATGTTTTTGGGAATTTGTATATTGATGTGGAGGGAGAGCAGTTGTCTGAAACCAACAGCTGACTCTTCTGTACAGAAATAAACCTGTGGGGCCATCATAAGTTACTCAAGCTGTGGAGTGAATGCAAATTAGCTTTTATTGCCATTTATTAGCAGGTTTTGTGAAAGAGCTGCAGAAAGGAGTTGTGGCAGTGCTGAAGCCAAGAGTATATTCTGCTCACCAGCCATCAGTTTTGTTTTTTTTTTTTTGTTTTATTGTAGATATTTCTCCCACCTCTCAGGTTCCTTTATACTTCAACTTCTTTCATCTCTGCACAGATAATGCTGTATGCCCTGAGCACACTTCTTTATTAAAAGATTGTGATAGATTCAATACCATTTCTCTTAAAGTCTGGCAAAATGATCTATTTCTCCCAGAATACACTGATGTATGGGAATCTCCCTAAACCATGTCTCCAGGGCAGCCCTAAAGACTTGCTGGATGCAATCCAATGCCTTGCAGGACTCTGAAGGGCTTTTTGTCTCCCTCCTGTTACTGCTTCTAATATTTAGCAACAGTTCAGAACTTAAAATACAGATGAATAAAAATACCCAAGAGAGAGAAGAAAAATGGGAGTGGTGAAATAATATTCCATCAGCACTTTCTCAGAAGAACCTGGTGAGGCTGAGGAAGGAAGAGGTTGTTGAGGCATTGGATCACAGCTGGATGGGAGGGGTGGAACAGCTGGAGGTGCAGGTGTGGAACTCCTGGAGAGAGGATTTGTCTGCTGAAACCAGGAGGAAAAGACATGGGAAGGCAAAAACCTGCAGAAAATGAAGAATTCTAGCCTGATCGTGGGAGCTTTGGGAAGTTTTTGGAGGAAAAATTGCTGTTTGTTAAGCTAGGCTGGAGCAGGATGAGGAAGAGTGGCAAAAATTATTAATGAACCCCATAAGGACCAATAATAATCATGCTGATCAAAACACCTTGTAAATCTTAAATACAGTGTTCAGTAAGGGTTTTTCCCATCTTGTTTGCATGTTGGTAAAAATACAAATTTCAGTAAAACCCTGACAAAAAGTCAATGCTAGCACATGGAAGAGTGTAAATAATTACAAACCTGCAGATGTGCAACAGGCACTTCAGTCAAATATTAAAGTGTCCTTTCTGTAATATTGATCTACAGAGTGGATTAAATTATTTTTCATTTCAAAGTAATGGAAATAATAATCTTTAAATGCTCTAAAGACATTGGACCAGCTTTTATTACTCTGAAGAATGAGGGTAGGAATGTGTTGGTTAACAGGCTCTGCATGATTTATCTGTCAGTCAGATCCTGAAATAGCTCAGTCTGTTTTATACAATTGGTTTAATTTAGACACTTTAGGAAACTTGATCTTTGACTCTTCATTGGAGCTAGAGAATTATTGCAAAGTTTAAATATTGATTTCCATTTCCCAGTATGCCAGATCCAAAAATGGTAGTTAAATCTTTGGATAAATAATTTCCTGTAGCCTATAACTCATTCCAAAATTTGAAACCAAACCCATGAAAAAGCCCCTTGCCCTTTAGCAGGACAGTTGCCTTTCTGTACTGCAGAAGGATTTGTGCACCCCTCAGCACCCTGGTGAGCAGCAGCAGGTTTCAACCAAATAGCTCCAGTGCCAACTGCTTGTCCTGGCTTATGAATATTCAAATATTACTTAATTAAAGTAATCCTTAGAAATTAATTCAATGCTGTTGTTTGATAAAGAACTATCTTTATTCAACATTTGATATATAATGATTTTAGCTTTCTAGTAACACATCTGTTTGTTTGTTTTAATCCAACAATGATAAATTTATTTGGAGACTAATTAACTTTTTGGCTGTTTCTGTTTGTACTGCATAAATATTTTGAAAATACATAAATATTATCCTAGTCTTTTGGAGGATGTTTGGAGTAAAAGACTTTACTGCAGAGACTGTAAAGGCCCATGTGATTCTGACTTTCATGTCAGCTTTTACATACTTTGATTATACAAAATTATGAAAGGAAAGAAGGTGTTTTCCACTGACTTGTAATTTATTTTTGCTGTCAGGAGAGGTTTTATTAATTATTATTTTCTTGCTGAAATGTTTGCAAAGTCTTGTTGATGAGGTTTGGGGTGATAGAAGTGATATAGTAAGAAAACATTTAAAGCATAATTTGTGTTAGTAAGCAAACTGCAACAAGAAAATCTAATGTAGGTCATAATGCAGCATGTGTGGAGAAAATCCAATTTTTCTATTAGCTAGTGAAATTAATCAGGGCAATTGGGGTTTTTTTAGGGTTGTTTATGTTTTTCTTTACTAATTTCTGTAATGATCACACTTCTTCAAAACACAAGAAGGAAGCAGCAACACCTACCAATGCAATTATTTTTCTATCTTTTGTTTATCTTGCAATCCTTTGAAAAACCTTAGCCCAGCTGAAGCCTCCTTTAATGAAAATGTTCAGAAGAACAAGCACTGGCTGGTGTGTGGTGTGGGGGTGTGCACTGTGTGACTCTCCATTTTTCTGTTTGCCTGGAAAACACTTCCAGACCCATAAACACGAGTAAAACTGCCCAGCCCGTTTCTTCTGCTTCTGTCTCTTCTGGAAGAAGCAAGAAAAAGCACATTTCTTTTTAAAATCCTGTTTGTTGCTGGGGTGTTTTTGCTGGAGCTGAGCTGCTCTGCTGCTGTTCTAGTCCTGTGTGTTTCAGTTCCAGGTGGAAAACCCTGACAGAACAGTCAGGACAAACTCCTTTGGGTTGGTGAGGCAAGTTCAGACCAGGCTTCAGACCAAAAGTATTGTTTAAAGGACTCTGCACTGCTCCTCCATCTGCAATAACTTCAGCCTTTTTCCACTCTCCTTTTCTTTTTGTTTTTACTTTTTATTTTTTTCTTTTTCTCTGGTTTCCTATGCACACTTGTTGATATGTTAATGAACCCAGCAGGAGCAGATTTCATGTTCTGCAGGGTTTCTGCCCCTCCATATCAGTGCAGTTAGGCTTCCATATGATAGAATCTCTTTTCCCTAACACACTATTTTTTCAGAAACAGACAAGGAGTTTTTTCCCCAGCAAGTTGCAGACCTGCATTGACTTGCATGGGATATCTGTAAATTACAGAGCAGCTGCTTGAATTCCCACTGGTTTGCTTCTCTTCACATCTTGTTAAGGACAGAGGAAACACAGAATTCATTGTTAATCTAATTGAACTAATTACATTCTAAGCAGTCTAATTAAATACTTGTTTGTCAAATAACAATGCTGCTAGTACTTGTGGCTGCAGTTACAGGCAGTTAATGTGCAAACCCTGTGGAGTTTTTCCTTTTCTTGCATGCTGCCTTCCCCCTTTGCCCCTCTGGGTGCAAGGCTTTTCATCTGTAGTGGCTGCAGCATCTCACCTGGAAAACTCAGGCACTTTTCTTCCTTTACTGCTGTGTGGAGCCACTTTGAAATAAGAATTCTCTAAGAATGATTCTTTCTATGAAGTACATTTATCAGGAGCCTGAAGATGTCTTTTCTTGAGGTGCAAGTCAAGCAGCAGAGGGGCAGCTGTGTCAAGGAGCCAAAGCAGATCCCTGTCTGTAAATCTGCTGCCACGGCTCTGCAGGGAAAAATGGCTCTGCTGAGGAGTTTGAGTGTGAAAAGGGAATTTATAGGATGGAAGTAATAGCATATTTCATGTTTTGAAACTATAGCACCTAGACAAAGGATGGGAAATTTGGGAAATGGTTTGCATGTTGCAATCAGCCCTCCTCAGCCTCTGTTGGTGGTAAGAGACTGGCATGGGACAGGTTATGAGGAAGCAGAGAGCACTGAAAACCTTTTGAGTGGTGACTTCAAACAGCCTCTTTTCTCTTTGGTTATCAGCCCATTTAGGTGTTTTATAAATAGCAAAGATAGATTGTCAGATACCTTCAGTAGGAAAGAGCAGGGGCAGGACAGGGAAGTAATAAGTTATATGAGATACCAATCTTACTTCCATCAACAAAAAATGACTCATGATTCATAAAAGCCTCCTTTATACTAGAATACATTGTTTAAAATTTTGTTTAAAAATTAAACAGAATGTCTGGCATTTCAGCAGCTTTAACTTCCTGCCTTGATTTCTAATGGACATTCTATAAATAAAACATATTTCAAAGCTTGAATTCCCCTCAGAAGGGCAGTTTTGGTGGGATGTTGTTTTTCAGTGCAGCCCCATGAATTTGCCAGCTGAGCAATGCTTTTGCAAGCAAAGCAATGAGTGAGAGGTGAGCTTGGAGCTGGCAAGTCAGAGTAAGGCACCTAGAGAAAACAAACATGCAAAAGAGCAAGCTCCCTGCAAAATGCCAAATGCAAAGCTAAATTGGTGCCAAGATTGCTGTTCTGAGCAGAGGTGCAGCAGCACAGTGGGATTTCAGCCCATTCACCCCCTGTGAGCAATCCTCTAATGAAGGAATCAACTTCACAGCAAATCCTCCTGCAAGGCTCCAAGCCCTGAGCAGTGACAGGGAAATATTCAGTGCCCAGTTCAGTGGGATCTGTGGGGAAGGAGGAAGGTGGGAAGATAATCCCTGTGCCACTTTCTTGTCACTCAGGTTACTGGCAGATATTTACAGAAAAGAACCATTTTTTTCTGGAGTGTTTGACTCCACAATCCAGAGAGCAGCACAGGCACTGGAGGTCTTGCAATGATTCCAATAATTCCTTGAGTTTCAATCAGCTCTTCTGGTCCAGGAGCCCCACTCAGACTGGGAAGGAGGACTAAGACTCGACCACCCTTTAAAAAAAACCACATTCATTCCAGGGATGTACAGGGCTGCAAAAGGCTGCTTGCTGCCCTGCAGCAGTGTCTGCACTGCTGTGAACTTGTGCAGAGATCAGGTGGTTTAATTTTTGGGTTGGTTTGGTTCCAAGGGAGCACAGAGTCCCCTCCAGGCCACCCTGTGCTGCTCTCCCCTGACTTCCCCACTCGTGCTCCCCCTGGGGCACAATCACAAGCTGTGGGCAGAAGCAGAGACCCTGTGGAAGGGGAATCACAAGGGCTGACACTGGAACTGAGCAGTTTCTCCAGCTAATGTGGCAGCAGTGTGGGTGGTTATGTCATCAGAGAAAAGGCAGTGGGGGAAAGGATGGGTCTGCTGTATGTGTGACTGAGGTGAGTTCTCTCTGGTTTATACTGGTGACTTCAAGTGGAAAAAGAGAGCTCCCCCAGCCATCTATGGTTCATGTCCTGCTGCCTTCCAGCAAGGCAAGAGCTCCCCAGGGCCTGAGCACTTTTTTTTTTTTTTTTTTTAAAGTACAGTATAGGCTGTACCATCACTGAAGTGCTTGGAGACTTACCCAGCAGTAATTTTGTCTGTGGTGGTGGAAACCTGGGGGAGCAGTGAGACTTGCTCTCAGGGTGTCCTGAGACAAACCCTAAAAGCTGAGAATGGAGCTGGGTTTGGGCCAGCAATCCTCTGGGCACAGATTGGTTAATCCATGCATTGGAGCATTTAGAGCATGCATTGGCACAGACTGGTTAATCCATGCATTGGAGCATTGAGCATGCATTGGTACAGACTGGTTAATCCATGCATTGGAGCATTGAGCATGCATTGGTACAGACTGGTTAATCCATGCATTGGAGCATTGAGCATGCATTGGTACAGACTGGTTAATCCATGCATTGGAGCATTGAGCATGCATTGGTACAGACTGGTTAATCCATGCATTGGAGCATTGAGCATGCATTGGCACAGACTGGTTAATCCATGCATTGGAGCATTGAGCATGCATTGGCACAGACTGGATAAACCATGCATTGGAGCATTGAGCATGCATTGGCACAGATTGGTTAAACCATGACTGGAACACTGAGCATGCATTGGCACAGACTGGCTAAGGCGTGCATTGGAGCATTCATTGGAGCATTTAGGGCATGCATTGGCACAGACTGGTTAATCCATGCATTGGAGCTTTTAGAGCATGCATTGGCACAGACTGGATAAACCATGCTTTGGAGCATTCATTGGCACAGACTGGCTAAACCATGCACTGGAGCATGCACTGGTTCATGGATTGGAGCATGCTATGGCACAGACTGGCTAAGCCATGCATTGGAGCATGAATTGGAGGTTGCATTGGCACAGACTGGCTAAGCCATGCATTGGGGCATTCATTGACACAGATTGGTTAATCCATGCATTGGAGCATTCATTGGCACAGATTGGTTAATCCATGCATTGGGGCATTTAGAGCATGCTTTGGCACAGACTGGCTAAGCCATGCATTGGTTCATGGATTAGAGCATATATTGGCACAGACTGGTTAATCCATGCACTGGTTCATGGATTGGAGCATGCTTTGGCACAGACTGGTTAAACCATGCTTTGCAGCATGCACTGGTTCATGGATTGGAGCATGCATTGGAGCATGCTTTGGCACAGACTGGCTAAGCCATGCATTGGGGCATGCATTGGCACAGACTGACTAAGCCATGCATTGGAGCATGCATTGGAGCATGCATTGGAGCATGCTTTGGCACAGACTGACTAAGCCATGCATTGGAGCATGCAGTGGAACATGCATTGGAGCATGCATTGGCACAGACTGGCTAAGCCATGCATTGGAGCATGCATTGGAGCATGCTTTGGCACAGACTGGCTAAGCCATGCATTGGAGCATTGAGCATTCATTGGCACAGACTGGCTAAGCCATCCACCCCATGAGCATCCATTAGAGGAGCTGTCAGTGCAGGCTGTGCATGCCTGGAGGTTATTTCAGTTTTTCCTGCACTTTACAGAAGAATTAAGCAAGATGCAGTGGTGTTGTTCAGAGAATGCAGTGATGACTTGTCTTTACCAGTCAAGAGTCCAGGACAAGGATCTGGAAAGCCAGAAAACATCCCCAGAAACATGGACATAAAACTGTGCCAGAGGGAGGAGGGAGCAGCTCCAGGCTCCAGCACAGGAGAGCTGACTCTGCTGTTACTGTGAGACCAAGGACAGATTGTCTACTGGCTTTGGATCAAACACTGCCTCAAAACCAAGATAATAGGAAAATGTCCTTTTTATTTGACTTTAATTTTTTTAAGTGCTTTTTTATCTTGCTCATTTAAAAGTCTGTGCCTCTGCTCTAGGAACAGTTTTTTTCCAGGATCAGAGATGTCTTGCATTCCTCAAGTGCAATTCATTCCCAATAAAACGCTCCATGTTCCATATCAACCATTAATGTTTCCAGATTGTAAACCTGACAGGTTTAAAAGATTTATTCTTGTTTTCTATTAGAGTGAAGCTCAGACTGTGAGGTTAACATTTAGCATGCTGTGGAGACTGAGCAGCTCTCTCTGTGTCCATGACTTTGCTCTATGGTGAAACTAAACTGGCAAAATACACCAGGAAAAGCAACTCCTTTTCCTGAAGTGACTGAGGTCTGAAGAGTTGTGGTTTAGACAATCAAGGCAAGAAATAAAGATGCAAAATACAAAATATATTAATACTTTTTTGTTAAATTTGTGGTGGGTTTTTTTAAAGTGTCCTGTAACAAAATATTGTGCTGACTGGGGACAAACTAAATCCTTTTCACTTGCCTGATGAGAAGCTCTGGTTGTACCTATTTAGGATTAGCTAAACCCCCCTTGAACAACCAGGGGAGGTTTTTGTTTGCCTGTTTAATTCCTGCTTGGTAATCAAGACTGTTGTAAGTATTTACAGTAAGCTGTGTTTTGCTTCTCAGTGGGTAAGCAAGCTGTGTTTTATATGAAGCTTATGTCTGTAAAGCAAACACAAAATCTGATTCATTGTTCCAGTGTGGGAAAAATACAACTCACTGTGAAAAAATCACACCAAGGGATTGATCTATTTATTTATTTTATTTCTATCATAGAATGGTTTGGATGAGAAGGGACCTTAAAGATCACCTGGCTCCAACCCCTGTGGTAGGCAGGGAGACCTTGCACTGGCCAGGGGCTCAGCAAATGTGCAAATGAACCTGTAACTAGAAATATGTTTTCCATAACACCCCAAAAAAGGGATTGTCTGATACTGGGAGCACTTTTTAAAAAAGTAAGAACTGGTCTTAAATTTCAATGTTCATTTAGTGCACTTAATTCCACCTCCCCAGGCATAACTAGAGATGTGGGAAAGAAGTGGTGACGTGAATAGACATGAATTATGGAATTAAAATAAGTTCTGGATAAAACTCTGTAGCCAAACTGACCTTTATAGATGGAAATTGTTTAGTAGAGAGCTTAAAAACAGTAAATGGTCCCACATCTGGACCCCAAGATTGCAGTTTGGCTTCACATCCAGCCCTGGAGGCAGCAGGCACGTCCTGCACTCAAGCAGAGGCAGCAGCAGCACCTCCTTGCACCTCTAGCTTAAATCTTTCCTTTTTTATTATTATATTTATTTTATACTATATTTATTTATTTTGTTATAATTACTCTTGCTTACTGACTGTGGGCTTAGCCAGATAAGGCCAAAAAGGACCATATTTATCTGGCTATTTATCTGATATTGTTTGTCTTATGCTTTGAGGTGATCCTAGGTCAGCAAAATAGGATAATTTTGTTTTCCCTCCAGAAAGTCTGTAACGTGGTTTTGCATCCACCTCAGCAGATTGTGTTTGGTTGGGTTCAGCACTGCCCTGGGCTGGCAGTGGAGATTTCTGGTGTGGTGCCAGGTAATGCTCACTGCAGATGTCTCAGGGCTCCTACAGGACACGGAGCTGCCACCCTACCAAAAGTCAATTTGTGCTCCTGTGGAATAAGTAAAGCTGCAAGTTTGGGTGTACTGGGTTACTGGACTTGGTTCAAAGAAACATCAGGGAAAATCTCCCAGCAGTCATTCTCCTTCTCTTTCTTTTTCACCAACTGGGAAAAACCAAAAAAATGAGAGAGGAGAATTTTCTGGCAGCTGCACCTTCTATTTAGAGGAGGTTCTGGTTTACTTGTTTTGAACAGTTCATTGTCCTTTCAGCTCCTGCTGTGTTTTTCTCATTTATACAGATTTCAGCAGTTTTACTACTTCTGTACCTAACTTATGGATTATACATCACAGCCATTAACTTTCATGGGGTCTCTTTGCCCTCAGTTTAATGTATATACTAAAACTGGTTTACTCAATTTGTAAGCATTCATGAGAATTAGACTGTTTTTTAAGCAGCAGCACCAGGGTTTTGCTGAGTAATAAATGTAATTTTTGGTTTGTTTGGCACCTGGAGGTAACTCTGTACTAACAAACTGCTTTTCTCTCTGCATTGTGTATCAGCTGAAAAGCTGCCACAAGATTCACTTCACTTCCAAGAGTTATTATAAACACATCTTCTGTGTAAGAGATTGAAATATTTTGAATTAATATGAGAAATATTACCAAGCTAGTAGATGATTCTGTATTCTTACAGATGTGTAAAATATTCTGTATGCAAACATGCTCCAAAAAAAAAAAATCTTAGTTTTGTGTGCAACATTGACTTAGAGCAGAGCCACAGGAGAAGAACTTTATTTCATCTTTTTCTTTCATGTAAGCTGGCAGCATTTTTAAAGCAGCTCTTTCACATCAGCTCTGTTCATAATTGTTCTGTTTTGGCTGGTGAGGATTATTTGCTGAAATACCACTTCTTATCTTCCATCTCTGTGCTGGCTCTTGTCCACTTCTCAGCTACTCCTCTGCATCCTCTGACCTGCTGGCTTCTTTGGGAGGTGATTTATAGTGCTTTAGGTTGTTTTGTGTGCTGCCTGCTTTGGGGGTTTTTTTCTGTGGTTGTTTGTTGGTGTTTTTTTTTTTGTTTGTTTGTTTTTGTTTTTTTTTTTTTTAAGTAGATATCCCACTATTGTTTTAGCAAGGAACATTCAGATTTTTTGTGAATAAGTGTGAAGGTGGCTCTCAGTGTGTTGTAACTACAGGGCACTCATGAAGGAATAAGATTATTTAGTTCAGAGACATAGCTCTTAAGATATTAATAAAGATTTTATTCTTATATGACAGAAGAGTTTCCATGTTGACATTTCAAACTCAATCCCTTACTGCTTTCATTGCCACCACTCTGTAATTGTTCAATGACTCTAAGAACACAAAACATTTCCTACTTTCTTTAGCAGGAAATACAGAACACTTTCTCCATGAGGACAGTAAGGGATTGCAGGAATTTTTCCTTTTTTTTATTTAAAAAAAGCTGGTTTTAATAACAACCTGGAATTACCCACGTATAGCCCATCAAGGCTTTTATGATCTTCAAAACAGGGAATGCTTTTTGTTCCAGTGACTTTTGTGAAGCCACATACCAGAGTGATGAGCATCAGAAACCCTAGAGAGGCAGGAAGTCAGAGTCCTATAAGGATAAATTCTTTTCTTCTCTGGGCTGACTTTTTCTGTAGAACATACCATGATGTGGCATTAGCTCCAACTCTAAGAAGAAATCATTATTATTATTATCATTTCAGGCTGTATAAGCCTTGTTCCTTGTTCTAATTTCAGGTTTTACATGTGCTGTTAGGCAATTTCTGCTGTGAGCATTCAGAGACTCGATGATGGTTATTTGGTTAGCCACCAATTTCCTTTCTCATGCTCTCAGGCTCAGATTTCTGACTTTCATCTGGCATCCTCAGACATCTCACTAATTGTCCTGCAGCAGACAAATCAAGAGCATGTTTTACAAGTCATGTGTGGGACCTGCCAACCAATGTCAATTTGGAGGTTGCCTGGATACAGATCTTATTTGTGTTTAGGGTTATTTAATTAACTCCTTCATTGCAAAGACAGAGAACTGAAGCATGCAGTCCAAAGTCCAGCCAATGCAAAGACTCCACAGGCTGTAATGAGTTTTGGCTGGGACAGCCCTGCTCTGGCTGTCAGCTCCATCACAGCTGTAGCATCAGAGAGGAGAATTCAAGGAGCTCAGATGGAGCTGGGGGAGGCTGCAGGAGGGGGAGGATGTTATTAGGAATGCCAGACCAATGGAAATGCATTTGCAGAGAGTGTTGTTCAACATGTCATGTAGGTTACAGGAATGTTGAGCAGCTGCTGCAGCTCTTGTCAGTCTTCCTGAGCTCCAGGGCTCTTGGGGAGGATGGATGGGGAATGGCATCCCCGCCTTTCCATGGTGTTTCTGGGGTGCAAATTGCAGGAAATAGGAAATGCTTGATATCACTGTGCACTGCTCAGTGTTCACAGGAGACACAAGGAGGTGCAGAAGTTGTAAAGGCATTGTTTTAATAGTCCCTCTCTGTAAACCTGTAGGAGCACAGTGTAGAAATGGAGCTGGTGTTTGAGATAATTGAGGGAGGTTTGGGTTAACTGAGGGGCTCAGGCCTCTGCAACTCCAAGATGTTGGTCAGGGAGGAGCCCCTCGTTCATTTGGCATCAATCTATGGTGAATTTCATCCAAGAGGAGAAATGGAGATAGAAAAATACAACAGAATTTGGTTCAGATGAAATCAGATGCAAGGGAGCTCTCAGCAGCACCTGAAACCTGAGTGGATAATCAAGCTGCATCAGGCTGCTAGTGCAGGATAAAATGGGGCTGTCAATTCTTCTTCAAATCAGCCAGAGGTACAGAAAGTACCCAGAGCCTTGATTGTGTGCTGGGTGCTCTCAAGCAAGCTTAGAGCAGCTGGAAATAACCATTACCATCTATCTTTTACTCTAGTTGTGTCTGCCAGACCAGGTTTGTGCTGAAATGAGATGGTTTAATGTAAAACATCTGATTTTGGCACTGCCATAAGTAAGAAGCAAAGATCAAAATGCAGAAAGCCATTGAGAAAATGAACTGATGACCCAGTTCAGGAATATGGTGAAGACTCTTTCAGCATGTACATGACACATATTTATGTGGGCTGAGCCACCTCTTTCCACACCACTCCAGAATTCTGGATCCCCTCTGAATGGTCAGGAAGGGAGGCTCAGATCCTCTGCAGGGATGATGGGCTGGATTCACAGCCTGACAGACTGTAGGTGCCTCATGCACCAGAGCTTAAGGAAAAAATCCTCAGGGCCTTTATTGAGTGCTATTTACCAGACTTGGTTTGTGCCATTGCTAAATCCATATAACTCACTGGGTTTCTTTGAGATTATGTGCTGTGGAAATACTAAGGTATTTCAGAAAGGTTTCTTTTACTTCAGTACAATCTGTCCCAGCTCAGCTTTTACAGACTTTCATCTGGTAGCTACCTTGCAGCCCATTAGTTCCTCAGAAAGGCTGATCCAGGTTTTGTAATCTTTAAGTTTTTGGGTTTTTTTTTCCCAGATGACTTTTCACAAGCCAGAAGTTTCTCTAAAATCTCTTTCTTGACTCATTATTTCCTGGCAATTCTAAGCCAGTTCTTTGTTTTCTATTCCAAGAGTCTGGAACACCATAATATTTCTCACTCAGTTTTTGAGGAAGACTTGTCTGGTTGTCATGTAAAAGTTTCAGTGCCCAGTTCCAAAAAATCATAAAAACTTTATTTAATCTTTTAGCACACCAGTGTTTCACTTAAAACAATCCATCCAGTGTTTTTGCAGCAGTGATGGTATGGAGATTTTAGGGAAGTAAGGTGTGTAAGGATATATTGCCTCTCTTTCTACAACTGGCTTCTCCTAAAAGAAAAATAAAAGAAAATATATTTCTTCACACAGTGCTGCTTTGTGCAGCTGTCCCACAGTAACTGGAAGAATATATTTTTAATAAAATGTTTTAGAAGAGTGCCAAGTCATTCCTGAAAGCCAGCTCCTGTCTGAAGTTCTTTTTTCACCTGTTTGCTGCCCTCCTGAACCCACTGGGATATTGAATAACTTCTTTTCTATTTTGTTTCATTCTGTGTGAGTGGTGCCTAACACACTGTAAGCATTAACATCAGGGCACAGGAATGAACTGAATGAATCTGTCCAAGACACACATTTTAATGAAAAGGACCTGTCCCTAAAACCCTTTTATCACCCAGTGCTTCAAGCAGCCATGGCCATTGCTGTAAAACCTTAACTGGGCAGGCATTGGTCTCAGTGTCCACTAAATATCTAGATTAAATCAGGAAAGCTGGCCTTGTTCACCATCAAATAAAATACAAAGTCCTGAATCTAAGATGTTTTACCACCTTATTTTGTCAGTAAAATAAAACTGCAATTTTTTCTCATGGATCAGCACAAGGGAAGAGGTGTCAATCTTTGCTGTAAAGAACATTTACAATGTGAAAGTGTTGCACAAGAACAGCTTTCAGCTTCTCCTTCCCTGGGCTTTGGCTTTGAAAATTATAAGATATTGAAAAGAATAATGCGACTTTAAAAAAATCCCAAAGAAATGCACTGTCTTAAAACCAAACCCAATACCAAATGTTCTGCCCCTCACAATCTCTCCTTTACAAAAAAATCCTCTGGAAAAACCAAAGAGAAAATGCTTTCCTCTCTCCATTTCAGGCTACAAACTCCACAACCCTTTTGCTTTTTATTTTGGTTAGCAGCTTGGACTCCCTCATGAATAACTAACCTGAACAAATATTGTGCCTTAGATCATTTCAGGGGAGCAAATTCCAAAACAAGCCAAGAAACAATAGACAACAATTTTTTTTTTTCTCAAGGATGAAAACTAGGTAATTAATTATCTTCCTAAGGAGGAGAGTTAATCATTTACTGGTGCTTTTTCCATTAACCAAAGGACAAATTATCCAGATTTTTAAGTAAGGAAGGAAAAAAAGGAGCTACACACAGTAGTTTTGCACTGCCCTCAGCCCTGCTGTGCTGTGTGCATATGTAATAATATCCTGAGCAAAACAAGGGCTGGTTTATGCAGCCCATGCTGCAGAGGAGCCCTGGAAATACAGGAATTTTACACCAGGTACAAGTGTCATGCCTTGCAGAGGGCATTGCCTTCTTTTGCTGCCAGGAACTTTGTGGCCAGTGAGAATATTCATCTCCAGACCTGCTGCTGGGGCTGGGCAATGCTGGATTTTAGGATGCTGGTTGGAGTGCAGGGGCAGGGAGGGGATGGCAGCAGTGCCAGGTTTGGGCTCCTCCTGATAGACACAAACCCAGCCAGTGCCCCTGGCTCACACTGCCCCAAAATCTGATTATCCTGGGCTGTGGGGGCCCCACTGCCCCAAAATCTGATTATCCTGGGCTAAAGGCCCCACTGCCCCAAAACCTGATTATCCTGGGCTGTGGGGGCAGCTCCTCCTGGGGAGATAAAGGTGCTCAGAGCATGGAGAGCACAGTGCAGCCCCAACTGAGGAGATAAAGTGCTCAGAGCATGGAGAGCACAGTGCAGCCCCTCCTGGGCAGATAAAGGTGCTCAGAGCATGGAGAGCACAGGGGTAGAAACAACTCTGAGAGGATGAGAAGGAAGGTTTGCTGGTCAGACCTGGTGGCTGGCAAAGAGCAAGGCCAGGCCTGGGCAGCTCTCTGCAGTTCTGGTGTCATTTTTGGGCACGTCTGTGGCTGAGCAGTTCTCTCTCTTTTCTCTTATGTGTCTCTTCATCTCTAAAGGTCCCACAAGATCTTCTTTAGCAAGTGAGTTCTTAGAGTTGAAAGACCAGAGCAGAAATCACCTTGGTCCTGGGGAAGGAAAGTGACCCTGCTCCAGAAAACAGTGATGCAGACAGAGCAGCAAGAAAGATTTGTAAATTTTTGGCAGAAGTTTTAGAGATCAACCAGCTAATTTTTATTTTTTAGATGTAAAATATTTTGCTTAGAACTAACCTCACAGACATCCTGTGGCCAGAGTATTTGTTTTTGAGCTCATATTCTGAGTCCTTTTGTAGTGAAGGGAGAGGAAACCCTCAGCGCCAGGGCTGCCACATTTGATGCATTTTGGACACTTATTTAGGGATGGAATGGGTCACAGCTTAGGGAAACATTGCACTGAGAGGTCTGGGTGAGTGTCTCAGATTTGGATGTGTGTTGTACAGATGTGCCCCACTGCAGACTGACACACACTTTGTGTGAGGGTTTTTCCATATTTCAGCTTTTGGGCAGAACTTCTCTCTGTGCCCCTCTCTCAGCTGGAGATTCATTTTCTGATCATCAGCTATGACACAGAATATTGCTGCTAAGGTCACTGGGAAAGAAAAGAAAATCAAAATCTATCCAAACAGCTCTCTAAGTCAAATGAAAATGGTGCCTTCACAAAATGTGATGCTTTAATGGAGATTCTAAAATGGGTGTGTTTCTTGTTTGGGTCAAGCAAGTGGCTTTCAAAGGAAATCCTTAGGATTCAACTGGAAGAAACAAGACAATAGAATTCAGCAAGTCTCTATCACAGATGGTAGAATGCTGTGTGCTCCACTTTTATGTTATAGTTAACACAATATGGAAATAATCAGAATGTCTGTTTTCTTTTAACTTAAAATTATCTGAAAAATACTGTCCAACTGCAGAGCAGAGAAGCACTTAACACCACTCTAATTTATTGAAGCAACAGGAATGTTTGTGCAGCCTCCCACACAGTTCACCTTGTTTTCTTCATCAATGCTAATTGTTAACTCCATCTGGAAAACTCTTCCCCTCACACACCTCAGATAACAAAGACAATAAACTATTGAGGAATAGTATGGGCTTGCTTTTCTTTTTTTTTTTTTTTTCCTGATGATTCTTCCTTTAGATGTCTGTTTCTAGGACTACACAAGGACACCTGCTCCAAATGATTCCTAATGGCTTAATTTGGCTTATTTAAAACGTTAATTATTGTTTTGCAGCCTTTGTTTAGGATCAGATTCCTGAATTTGTCAGAAATTGCAAACAAAGTTCCATGCACTAACTGCTGTGGCAGCTGTAAACAATATCCACTGCTCCCAATAACATTCTTCAAGTTGCAATAAATTTGTTTCTCTGCCTGCTTTAGTGATTTAAGTGCTTGAAGTTAAAATTTTAAAGCAACCACCTCCTATTAAATTATGGTCATAAATTGGTGTAGTAACTACCTTCTTAATGGTCAAAGAGTGCAGCCAAAACCAACAAACCTGTTCACTGAAGGAAAATACACATCAATATATAATACTATATATATATATATGGTATATCAATATATATACACATCAAGATAAACTTAAAGCACATTATCAGTTGTTTTCTTAGGTAGTTAGATGGGGTGGGTTTAGTTCCTTTAAGAACAGCAGGCAGAAAATCATCCTGTCTCCTTTTCATGGGCATGACAGGTGGAATATCTTCAAAAACCTGTGAAACCCATACTGGTTGGCAGAAAAAAGGAGAATTTAGCACTGGTCATTGACTGAGTCAGCCTGACCCTTGCTGTTGGGCACAGTTCAGAGCAAATTTGGAATGGCAAAGGAACAGCAGCACCTTCTTCCATAATCTGCAGTGCTCAGCACAGACCTGCTCTTCTCTAAAAAAAGAGAGTCAGCCCCACAGAACTGCTGAGTCTTGGCCACAGTGACAGACCAGCAGTGATTTTATCCTGTCACAGGGACAGACCAGCAGTGATTTTATCCTGTCACAGGGACAGACCAGCTGTGATTTTATCCTGTCACAGGGACAGACCAGCTGTGATTTTATCCTGTCACAGGGACAGACCAGCAGTGATTTTATCCTGTCACAGGGACAGACCAGCTGTGATTTTACCCTGGTCACAGTGACAGACCAGCTGTGATTTTATCCTGGTCACAGTGACAGACCAGCTGTGATTTTATCCTGGTCACAGTGACAGACCAGCAGTGATTTTATCCTGTCACAGTGACAGACCAGCAGTGATTTTATCCTGTCACAGTGACAGAGCCAGAAGTGATTTTATCTTGTCACAGGGACAGACCAGCTGTGATTTTATCCTGGTCACAGTGACAGACCAGCAGTGATTTTATCCTGTCACAGGGACAGAGCCAGAAGTGATTTTATCCTGGTCACAGTGACAGACCAGCTGTGATTTTACCCTGTCACAGGGACAGACCAGCTGTGATTTTATCCTGTCACAGGGACAGACCAGCTGTGATTTTATCCTGTCACAGTGACAGACCAGCAGTGATTTTATCCTGTCACAGTGATATAACCAGCTGTGATTTTATCCTGTCACAGTGACAGACCAGCTGTGATTTTATCCTATCACAGTGACAGACCAGCAGTGATTTTATCCTGTCACAGTGATATAACCAGCTGTGATTTTATCCTGTCACAGTGACAGACCAGCAGTGATTTTATCCTGTCACAGTGATATAACCAGCTGTGATTTTATCCTGTCACAGTGACAGACCAGCAGTGATTTTATCCTGTCACAGTGATATAACCAGCTGTGATTTTATCCTGTCACAGTGACAGACCAGCTGTGATTTTATCCTATCACAGGGACAGACCAGCAGTGATTTTATCCTGGTCACAGTGACAGACCAGAAGTGATTTTATCCTATCACAGGGACAGACCAGCAGTGATTTTACCCTGGTCACAGTGACAGAGCAGCAGTGATTTTATGCTGTCACAGGGACAGACCAGCTGTGATTTTACCCTGTCACAGTGACAGAGCAGCAGTGATTTTACCTTCCCCCTCACTACACCCCATCACTCCAGCAAACCCTCCCTCTTGTGTGCCCTGGTTCAAACCCTGCTCAGTGCTTGTCTCAAGCCCCTGCCCAGGAGGAATGCTGGGCAGTGCAGCAGGGTGGCCATGCCAGCCTCCTGTGTTGATATATATTCCCTAATATCTCACTGTCTCCTGAGTATCACGATTTAGAGCTCAATAATAGGTTGCAGATATTTCAAATCCAAATGACTACTTGGTAAGCAAGTTGTTTTACTGGACCCTGAGTCCATTTCACTTAGATATGGTTGCCAAATTCTGAGAGTAAAACTTGTAACCAAGAATCTTTTTTTACTTTGTCTGTTTTGGTTTTTTTAAAGATGAGGAATTAGAGTAACTTTTCAAAACACTGCAGAAAAGTTACTACTGAGAAATTTAATTTGTTTGGGAGTTCAAGGTAGCCTGTGGCTACATACATGTACACAGGACATGGTCAGTCACCAGTAATCACTAGTGGAGTCCTGAGTGGGCTTGTATTTTGCTGTTGCCTTTTGGTTTTTAATACCTTTAAAATTATGCTTCCCCCGTAGCATTTGCTACATTTTGCATGTATTTATTCTAATTTGAGTCAAGGAAGGTGTTAAACAGCCTTTTGTTCATAGCACAGGGTGATCTAAACCTCTATTCCAGGACTGGTGCATCTTTCTCACTGTCTGATACCAAGAGTGCACAGTGTGCCTTTAGGTTAGAAATTAAGAATGCCTTTCCATTTTTATGTGATATCTGTCACTTTGGGTTTTGGATCTTATAAGAACATATTTTATGTGACAGGATTTTTGTAACCATGGCATTTTTAACTTTAGATTACAGAGGATCCTTAAGAACAAGTGTTTACTCTGTGCCTTACAGCTAAAAACTGCTGCCAGTAAATCTCCCATCTTTAATGAAGGTTTTGCCTAATGGTGACAGCAATTAGTGCTGCTGTCAGCTCTGTGCCAGGACTTGGAACTCCAGACCAATTTCAGCTCTGCTGTCACTCCAGACATTAATTTCAGACTTTTTGTTGCTGTTGTTGTTTCACTTAGGGCCATCCAGCTGACCATGTGTTTTTCATGGTGGTTTGACTAAGTAAATGTGAGATCAAAGCATTCTGCAGCCACCTGAAATGGTAAATGACCATGTGGAACAGATGGGAGCTCTCAGTCTCTGGCAGGTGGGAGATTTCTCTGCAGGTGGAATCCCTCCAGCTCAGCTCTGTGCCCCTGCAGCACACTGAAGGGCAGGGCAGGGACATCCACCACTCCAACCTGGGGAAATATGAGAAGGAACAACCAGCTCCTGCTCAAGAATATAAAATTATCTGCCAGAGAGGGTAGGACGTCAGGAAAAATACCTGGAGGTATCAGAGCTGCTGAGAAACCATGTGATGGACTATTTCCAGTGAGATTTTCACTGAGAGAGATTTAACTGTGCTGTGTTGAATTGCTGGCTTGCTGAATTGATATCATTTCTAGATTATAATGTTTCACAGCAAGTTCATCCTGTTTGGAGAGGAAAAAGTAAGATTTCTTGTAAATTTACTGGTTTTATGAACAGTATTTTAAGTTCTCTCTGGTTTTATTTTAGATTTTATGGAGCTACAAGAAATCTGTGTGTGGGATTGTCTCCCACAAGTCTTGTAACAAAAGGGATTGAACACAGGGGCACTGCAGCTCAGTTCCCACCTGCTGGAGTTTAATCTTTAACCACTCAGTTCTTCTGTGACATGCTTAGGACTACTAATGCCATAAAGCCACATGGCATCTCTTAAATTAATTTGTACCCAGCTAATAGAATCCACCTGAAACACCAGGCACAGGTCAGGGCTGGAGGGTGTTAATGTGACTAATTCCTGCCTGGGCTCAGCTCACTGAAGAGCTTGTGCTTACACCTGCCTGGTTTGCTCTTGGGGCTTTCTGTGGCATTTCTTACTGAAACAAGCCAAGCCAAAGCTCAACAAATCTGTGAACAACTTGCAACACAAAAGGGCAGAGGGGTCCAAAATCCCAGTAAAGGAATTCCAGCTCAGAACCACCTGCTAGATCAGGAAACATTACAAAGGGTCCTGGATGGGTGTCCAAAGATGTGCAGTTCTATACAGGAAACACTCCAAGAATTCCAGTGAAGGTTATGCTAGTAGTTATTGGATTCTGATAATCAGAATCTTAGAATAATTCATTTTTTTAAAAATTAAGCATATTATTATTAGCAGCAATGACACTGGGTGCAAGGTATTGGTATTGGTATAAGTATTAATTCCAGTGAGCTGATGTGTGGTGAACTGAATCCTTAGAGATGCTGTGCAACTGGACCATTTAAAAATGTACATCATCTTCTTGTGCTGAAAATTCTGTTTATTTTGGGATTGGAGAATATAATTTAGTGTTCTGCCTGGAGATACTGGGATGGAAGTTCTGCCTTCCAGAGTGGTCAAATGAAAGCAAGTTTTAATGATATTTTTTCCCTGTTTAGAAGGACAAAACATGGAAAGTTATTTTAATGGGACTATACTGATATTTTTTCCCAAAGTATCAAGCCTTGGGTCTGCATCACATGGTGGAGCCCCTGCATGGCACTGATGGAGCAGACACCATGCCCAGGCAAATGGAATGTTTGCTTTAGCTGCATTTCCAGAACTTGGTCCAGAATAGCTGCAGATGTACACACACACACATGTGCCAAATCTGCAGGAGACAAAGAACACCCTGGCAGCCTGACTGCCTTTGTGGCAGGGGTATTCTCTGGCTTTCTTTGGCTGGTTCCTCTCAATAATTTGTGTTCTGCAAACTACTCCAACAAGATAACCCTCCAATCAAGATCACAGCATTTGGGTAGTTTGGAGTTTACCCAGAGCCTGGTGCCCAAAGAGGTGCCCCTGGCAGTGGTTTGTGCCTGCAATAGGGAGAAAATCTTCTTTTAAAGATGTGTCCAAATATTGCAGCCCCCTTGGGAATGGAAGGGCACACATTGCTGGGGACCAATATAGAACTTCTTATCAGAACTCTGAATCACACTCTGGCCCCAAAGGAGCAGAAATAGAATAATGGTGTCACTCCAGAAGAGATTTTTTGGCTAAGGGCTGTACTCAGATGGGTTCTCTGTGGCTGGAGCTTTCTTCTAAAGAGAATTGAGAGGTGCTATTGCCCAACTGGGGCAACTGGACTGGAGGGGTTTGTTCAGTGTTTGTCTCTTCTTTTGTTTGTTTTCTGCAGCACAGCTTGGTCACTCCATTGGAGCAGTTATTGGACATAAGGGGAGGTGAGCAGAGATGTGAGACTGAGGCACAAGAGCAGAAAGGACAGTCTGAAATCCAGAGCAGGGCTGAAATCCAGAGCAGGGCTGAAATCCAGAGCAGGGCTGAAACCCAGAGCACAGTCTGAAATCCAAGCACAGTCTGAAACCCAGAGCTGGGCTGAGGTGCAGCCCAGGGTGCCAGTGCAGAGCTGCCCCTGCTGCAGAAGATAAAATTCCTCTTCAGTGAGTCTGTACAGAGCCAGCCAGGTCAGGCATCATCCACAGACAGAAAATTATCATTGCTGCTGAACAGCTGACATGAGCTGAAAGCAAGGTGGCAACAGTGCCATGAAATAGTCTGTGCAGTAATTCTGATTATTTATATATTCTGATTTATATAAGAGAAGCAGAGACCCTGCTAAGCACTAAATAAACTTGTGCTGTTGTCCACTGCCACACTTTACTATTTGCACAGTCATGGTGAAATTTTGAGAAATACAGATTATATTACCGACAGATGGAATTGTTTCTGTTTAAGAACTGATGATTTTTATACAGCTTTTATTTAAAACTATGAATTTTTTGAATGCTTGTTGATGGAAATTCAGAACAGCAAATTACCAGTTTCCTCATAAAAGTGTGTTTTTCTCAGTCAAATCTATTTTTCAAGGACTTCATACACTTGTGCAACGTACCATGTAACTAAATTAATTACATAGCCAGCATTTTTATGATATTCAAATGCCATTTGGGGAAAAGAATTGCTTCTTGAATAATTCCAAAAATCCTTGGACATACTTTTCTTACAGATGCAAAAATCTCCCCATCCCTTCTAATAACAAAGATGTCACAGCAAAACTTTTAATGAAGATGCATTTGTTTGTAGTTGCTATAATAAGACAGCAGCAAGGTGTGAAGGAAACTCACTCCACTGAGATATGAACAGTGGGAGGATAAATAAAATAACAATATGGATTTATCATTGCTGTTGTCTGGGCTTGGTCCCAAGGAATGATTCTGGTGGTGTCAGCTCTCAGTGCCAGTGATTCACATGCCAGCTTTGAAAGTGCTGGGCTGCACCAGAAAGGAAAATTAGGTGAAGAAAACATTTCGGATAAACTGAAAAAAAAAATGTTATTAATTTATTTTAAAAACAATGTTCCTTTTAGTTTTCCTGAAAATTTGTTTTTAAAAAATGAGTTTGACTGCAGAGATATGTTCAGTTTTGGGGATACAGCACTTTTTCATTACAGGGGCCACTCAGGAAAGCATTTCTCTCTGGCTCTTAAAATGGTATTAATCTAAAAATGTAATTCTGTCTCTGTACATGAGAGGTCCAGTGACATGCCTCAGGCAGCAGTTATTTGTCACCATCCCTGTAGCAGAAGAAAGATGCTTTTAGCAATTTCAGCTGACATGAACTTCAGGCATGAGAAACCCAGGATCAGACTGAAAAACTGCTGCCAAATTTCATTAGAATGGGGAGGTGGCCAGGAGCTCTAATACCTTTTCTTGATTTTGTATGATAAATGTGGGTTTGTATTGTTGGCTTTTTTTAAAATATAAACCACAAGCTTTGCCTGGCTGAGCTGAATCTCAGTGAGATCAGCCACCTCTGCCATTCAGAAAAAACCCCAAACCAATGCCACTCTCTAGATCTGAGCAGGGAGACCCAGCCAAGGGCTTACATTAAATTTCATTTTCCACCATTATGCAAAAATCAAGACAGCTGTGCAGCCCCAGCACCCCTCTGCTGCAGCCAGCATCTTTTGTGCCTGTCAGGTTTCACAGGGCATGGGGCTGAAGCTGCAAGATGCATCACCAGAGTCATGTCAAATATGGATTTGTGTTTGTGTTTGTATTGGTACTTGTATTTGTGTTTGTGTTTGTATTTGTGTTTGTAGTGCTTGCCAGCACACAAATATATAAAAGATGGAGCATGCATACAAAAGATAAGCCCACAGACATTAGGTCAGGTTTGCACAGAGATATGTTGTAGGGCCAGTGAAATCAGAACACAGGGAATGGCAACTGGATTTATAGCCCAGAACTGCCATCTCTCATCCCCTGTGCTGACTTTCTGGGTGTCAAAGGATCTGGTGCTGGAGTCAATTGGTAAAGATGAAGGAACACAGGTGACAGGGCAGGGCATGACAAGAATGGCCAGAGGAAAGCTGACACAGGTGATGGGTGATCATTGTTGTGTTTTCTGGAGGGGTTTTGCTTTCTCTTCCCCCCTTTCCCTTCCAGCTCTCTACTGCCTTATTCTTCTCAGGAAGATGGCAGAGATCATACAGATTATTTCAAAATAGGTGTTGACCAACAAGGTGTGCTTAGTACAAGATGAGAAAAGTGTCCTTAGCTCCAGGCTGAGCCCTGCCCTGAGCCAGGCTGTGCTGCACAGGTGAGCCCTGCTCTGAGCCAGGCTGTGCTGCACAGGTGAGCTCTGAGCCAGGCTGTGCTGCACAGGTGAGCCCTGAGCCAGGCTGTGCTGCACAGGTGAGCCCTGCTCTGAGCCAGGCTGTGCTGCACAGGTGAGCTCTGAGCCAGGCTGTGCTGCACAGGTGAGCCCTGAGCCAGGCTGTGCTGCACAGGTGAGCTCTGAGCCAGGCTGTGCTGCACAGGTGAGCCCTGCTCTGAGCCAGGCTGTGCTGCACAGGTGAGCTCTGAGCCAGGCTGTGCTGCACAGGTGAGCTCTGCCCTGAGCCAGGCTGTGCTGCACAGGTGAGCCCTGAGCCAGGCTGTGCTGCACAGGTGAGCCCTGCTCTGAGCCAGGCTGTGCTGCACAGGTGAGCTCTGAGCCAGGCTGTGCTGCACAGGTGAGCCCTGAGCCAGGCTGTGCTGCACAGGTGAGCTCTGCCCTGAGCCAGGCTGTGCTGCACAGGTGAGCTCTGCTCTGAGCCAGGCTGTGCTGCACAGGTGAGCTCTGAGCCAGGCTGTGCTGCACAGGTGAGCTCTGAGCCAGGCTGTGCTGCACAGGTGAGCCCTGCCCTGAGCCAGGCTGTGCTGCACAGGTGAGCCCTGCCCTGAGCCAGGCTGTGCTGCACAGGTGAGCTCTGAGCCAGGCTGTGCTGCACAGGTGAGCCCTGAGCCAGGCTGTGCTGCACAGGTGAGCCCTGCTCTGAGCCAGGCTGTGCTGCACAGGTGAGCTCTGCTCTGAGCCAGGCTGTGCTGCACAGGTGAGCCCTGAGCCAGGCTGTGCTGCACAGGTGAGCCCTGAGCCAGGCTGTGCTGCACAGGTGAGCTCTGAGCCAGGCTGTGCTGCACAGGTGAGCTCTGCCCTGAGCCAGGCTGTGCTGCACAGGTGAGCTCTGCCCTGAGCCAGGCTGTGCTGCACAGGTGAGCTCTGAGCCAGGCTGTGCTGCACAGGTGAGCTCTGCCCTGAGCCAGGCTGTGCTGCACAGGTGAGCCCTGAGCCAGGCTGTGCTGCACAGGTGAGCCCTGCTCTGAGCCAGGCTGTGCTGCACAGGTGAGCTCTGAGCCAGGCTGTGCTGCACAGGTGAGCTCTGAGCCAGGCTGTGCTGCACAGGTGAGCCCTGCCCTGAGCCAGGCTGTGCTGCACAGGTGAGCTCTGAGCCAGGCTGTGCTGCACAGGTGAGCTCTGCTCTGAGCCAGGCTGTGCTGCACAGGTGAGCTCTGCCCTGAGCCAGGCTGTGCTGCACAGGTGAGCCCTGAGCCAGGCTGTGCTGCACAGGTGAGCTCTGAGCCAGGCTGTGCTGCACAGGTGAGCTCTGAGCCAGGCTGTGCTGCACAGGTGAGCTCTGCCCTGAGCCAGGCTGTGCTGCACAGGTGAGCTCTGCTCTGAGCCAGGCTGTGCTGCACAGGTGAGCCCTGCCAGCAGCACAGGGGGATCCTGGTGTTTGATCAGCTGCATTGCTCTCTCTTTGGGAAGCTCAGGGAGCACAGGGCCAGCTCTGCCTCCTGGGGTGTTTGCAGGATGTAGCCAGGGAACCCAGGCACCATTTCATGCCAGTTTTTCCACTGGAGCAAGTTCCAGCTGAGTTCCTTGCACTTGTTGGGCCAGACACTCTGCGCAGCAGATGGTGAGTTTGATCTTTTATTATCAGCTTTTACAACCCTGATGGTTTTTGGAGAGCTCTTGTCTTACCTTTGGCCTCAAGAGGATGTTATTTATCTCTTCTTTAAGCCTGGGAACAATGCAAAGTGAATGTGAAGTGCTTTCATTCCTGTGCTTGTAGGGGGGATTCTAGAGAGCAGTTTTCAAAAGGGCTTTGCTACCTTTAGCTCTTACTCCTTGTGTTCTTTGCAGAGAATGCACTTTATTTTCTTTTCATGTCCACACAACTCCAATAAGCAGCCAGTGAAAATGTTTTTAATTCCAGAGTGACTGAGATATTTTTAATCTATGTTGAATGCTGTGTCTTTTGTCTGAGAATCTGACTGATGTAGCCCTGTCTGCTTGGGAATATTAAATGTACTTGGAAGTGGATAGGTTGCTATTAGCTGAAGTTTTTTATCATCATTGTCATTAGATTTGCTAGTCTGAGCTCTTCAGTGAAGTCTGAGATGTTGCTATTGCTCTTAAGGCTCCCACAGATGTGCTGGGGCTGGGAATGCAGGGGCAAGCGGGAGATGGGAGGAGTGTGGAGGAGAGTTTGTGTAGGGAGAATATCCTGGAAGGAAAGACAGCAGGGGACACACCAGCAGGGACAGGAGCAGCCAAGGGATGCACAGCCAAGGAAACAGCCCTGTGCTCCCAGGGACAGAGGAGCTGCAACCAAGAAAAGGGAGATTCAGCTGCCAGGACAGGAGGAGCACTGGGGCAAAGAGCTGCAGGATCCTGGTGTGCCAGGGACCAGAGGGGCTGGGCAGGGACAGGGCAGGGACAGTGGGACAGGACAGGGACAGTGGGACAGGGCAGGGGACAGGGCAGGGACAGGGGGGACAGGGCAGGGACAGGACAGTGGGACAGGGCAGGGACAGTGGGACAGGGCAGGGACAGTGGGACAGGGCAGGGGACAGGGCAGGGACAGTGGGACAGGGCAGGGACAGGGCAGGGACAGGGCAGGGACAGTGGGACAGGGCAGGGACAGTGCAGGGACAGTGGGACAGGGCAGGGACAGTGGGGCAGGGCAGGGACAGGGTGAATTGTGTTCCCTGGGCAGCAGGAGGGTCCCAGCTGTGGGCCCTGGCAGGGGGAGCAGCTGTGTGAGCGAGGCTGCTTTGGACAGGGGGTGACAGGGGCTGGGGGGGCAGGAGCCTCCCTGGCTCAGCCCACGGGAGCTGCAGAGGGTGACCCCTGTTAACTCCATTTCACAATGTTCCCTGCATGCCTTCTGTGGCTCCCAAGTAATGCATGACATCAGAACTCTTAATAAAAACCTCCTGCTCGGTGCATTTTGTGTTCAGCTCTGTTAAACTTGCCTAGTTCAAAATATCCAGTGCTATCTGGAATAGGAGGCTAATTACTTTTCTCTAAACTTGCTGAGCTTTGTTGAATCTTTCCCTAAGGAGCAAAAATGTGAATATATATGCTTTAGCTCCATGTTTTTGAAAATCACCTTTCAGCTGTTCAACCTGGTACAGGCTGATAAAAACATCAGTCACAATTAACTTGTGGTTCTGTTGTTGAGCCTCCCTCCATCCACGTTCATGGCCTGTGTCTCAGGAGTGAGTGCCTGGCCCTGGGCACCACTTGAGCTGCCTGGAGCCCCTCAGGGCAGGCAAGAGCAAGGTTTGCACATCCCCCAGCACAAGCCAAGAGCTGATGTGGGCAGGGGAGGCTGATGCCAGCAGCTAAACCAGCTGCTCACCAAGAACAACAGGAAAGTATCACTGGAAATAACTGCTTGGCTTTCCCTTTGGTGATGTGGGGTTCCTATCTGATAAATACTAGATGGGGATCTCTCAAGACAAAACAGAAGATCCATCCTTCTCCTCTGCTGCTTTGCAGAGTTGGTTCCAGACCTTGTTTAGCTGTGGCAGAGGCTCACAACATTCTCAGTTCCAAAGAAAGGGGTGCAGTGACTCTTTTTGAGTCTGAGCTTTCCTTAGAGTGACAGCCAGAAATCAGCTCTCCATTCAGCTGGCACAGGGGCACTCCAGGGCACTTCCCTCGAGGTAGATTTCTTGTTCTGAGTGTGTTTAGCCATTTGCAGGAGGTTTCTGAACCCCTTTTTGCTTTATCAAAACGAGTCAGGCTCAGGGGCAGCTTCTGGAGCTCCTGTAGGACAAGGAGAGGGGCACGACCCGAGGCTCTGCTCTTTAAATCAGAATTTCTTTGGAGTGTAGGATTCAGCAAAGGGCACTGTGTCACAGATTTTCCAGAGTGCTTTTTCTGAACAAGCCAGAAAAAGATTTGCCTGGAGGGACACATGGACACAGGAATAACTGCTTTAACATACAGGGTCTGGGGTTCTGAAGGGAGAAAACAACAGGAGTAAAAGGTGTGTGCCATGAGAGGCTGGTGCCCAAACTGAGGGACAAAGCCTCCCTTCTCCCTCCCTATTAAGGATTTCTCACTGAAGCCTTTTGGAAAGAAATTGAGCAAATTCATCTTTAGCTACACTGAACAGTTTATAACCAATGTTGTTCTCCTTTGCTGCCCTCATGCAGATGTTTGACTCCTTTGAGGATGCACTGTGAGGGCATTGCTAGATCTAGTGGAAAAAATAAATAAAAGAAGATTGTAAATAAATATCTACACATAAAAGCCCCAGGCCTCTCTGGACACATACTTTTAAATCTATTTATTCACTTTTTCCCCTCTGTTTTCATATTTAGATAGGGCTGGCTGTGGTGCAAAGCAGAGCTCTGTATTTTTGTCTGGTAGGACATGAGAAAGGGCAGTGTGCTAACTCTATTTATTTATCAGTGCCTTGTTTTGGTTAGACTATTTTTTCCCCTGGTGGCTGTGCTGCTGCCATTGGTGGGCATGGTTTCCCTTTCTTCCATCAACACAGAAACTGGCCCAAGGGAATTGCATGGATTGCTCCCCTTTGGCCTCTGAATTGTCCAGGTCAAGATCTTTCCCTGCTTGTCCCTTTCATCATCACCTGGCCCTGAACCTGCTCATGTGAAATTGCAGACATTTATCTCATGTTTTATAGGACATGAGCCCTCAGCAATAATCTGCTTCTTCTCTAGCCCAGAAGCCACTAAGAAATTAACTCTGGATGAATTATGAAAATACATGGCAGTCAAAGAGCAGCTGTAGATTCTTGTTGACAACAACTCTGGTTTCTAATGTTTCCTCAATTTTCACTTACACATATCTGAAGTTATGATTAATCCAATGAAATATTCAAAATTGCCCAAGAAAATCTAACTTTCATAAACAGGATTTATCCTAAAGCCTCATAAAGCATTCTGACAAACCAATCTAAACTTTCTTTTGTGAGGCATCACATGTTGCAATCCTCACATCTCTGCTTTCCAGGAGCTCTGGAGGAAGAATTTTCATCTGCTGGAAAACAGCATCTTTCTCTGCAGGGGCTTACTCATACCAAGAGCAACTGTATTTCCCCCAAAAATAACAAAAGTGTGTTTCTTGCCTGTGGATTAGGAAAAATCTCTAGATGAAGAGGAAATGCTAGGAAGAAAAACAGCAAGTATCAATATTTACCAGATGCTAGTGATATTAGAACTATTAATTTATGCTAATTTTTAAAGAGTGTGCATAACAGGTCCTAAAATTCCTCATGAATCTTGTAGCCATGTCCTTGTTCTGGGCTCTGTCTGCCACAGCAAGTGCTCTGCCCCTGGCCATGGGTTTTTAGTGACTTCACTCATCTGCTGCCCTGTGCTTCTTCATAACAGGTTTGCTGCAGAAACACTTTTCTTTTTAAAAAGGACAGGCATCACATAAACTCTTCAGAGACAATAGACTCTGAGGTTGTAAATATATTCTTGTCACCTTGTTAACATGAAGAGAATTTCAGTTTGAGAAGAGGAAAAGCTTGTGAACAGGCAACTACAATAATAACAGAAAATCACTCTCAGCTTGATTATTCTGGGAGTCTTTGTCCTGCCCAATGGTGCCTCTTTATGACAACCTTTATTTCAGGACAGGATACATAGCTCAACTTAACTAAAATATAGAAGTGGGACAGGGACAGTCAGGGACACAGCAGGACACTGTGCCACACCCACGGCCACCCAGCTGTCCCCAGGCTTCAGAATCCCCAGGATTCTGGCTGCAGTGATTTTTTGGGAGTCACAGGACCTGGGACAGGTTTTGGTGCCCAGGGTTCCATCCTGTGCACACAGGGCAAGCTCCTCACTGGAGCTGAGGCTGTTTTAGCTCAGTGGGAGGAAGGCAAATGGAAATAAAGCAGAGGCAGCTACAGGGAGCTGCTCCCACTCTTGTGCCCATGCCCTGGGCTTGTGTTCCTGGGTGACACCTTCAGCAGGACATTTCCCCTCTGTTCATGGCACCAGCCTCCTCCTGCTGCCCCAGCTGGGTTGGGCTCACTCTCTCATCCCAGCCCCAGTTCAACAGAGGCTTTTCCTCCTCTGAAATGTGAGTGTTGGTGTGAAGATGCTTTGGAAAGGAGGCTCCTGGCAGGCCTTGAGCCTGCTGCCAAATTCCTTCTCTTTTTAAGGGAGCTTTGCAAATTTTAATGACAGTGTTTCTACAAAGTCCTTGGGGAATTATTTCATGCATGTTCTTGCTTTTAAAGAGAAAGGAGTAGCTGTGGCTCAACCACAAAACCAAAGATGTTTGTTTAAAAAGATGTAATAGATTTTCTGCAATCCATACCCACAATCAATGAGTTTACAATGTGTTTTCTAGTCTGTTTGCATGGCTGGTGATGGGTGATGGAAGCTTAAGCTGTAAATGGAATTTATTCCTAAAAGAATAGGTGACAAGGCAGTGTGAGATTTAATTCTCATTGCATGAATCACTTCTTTTGCACATGTCTCTTTGCACTTGATTGGACACACTGATATTTTAAATGCATTACAAATTTAATCAAAAGCATTAAATAAGACACACAGCATTGAAATTGCAGCCAGGAAAACATCTGGGACTAGGGAGAGGGAATTATTCTTGCATAAAAAAATAAAGATTCTATACTTTCATAAATTAATTGAATAAACAAAGGCATATTGAAGCTCCTCAGGAGTTTATATGGAAGGTCAACTAATGGCATTTCCCAGGCTGCAAATCAATGCATGGATCTGAATAGGATTTTGAATTTAATCAGTTTCTGGGATGACTCCACTGGACTTTCTCCCCTGCAGTCTGCAATGGGATCAGGAGCATTATTCCCATCTGCCATGGGTTCAGAGCTGTGTTCCCAGTTCTGGGGCTGGAGGCTCATCCACAGGTGTGTCCATTCCCCTTGGGAAAACTGCAGCTTAGGGAGGAGCAAGGACTTGAAGTGAGGTTGGTAATGAGGAGATTGTTCTACTGCACAGAAAATAGGATTTAAAAACTTACAGACAAGTTCCTGCTGCTCTGATCTGACCCAAGACTGAGGGACAGGATTTTGCCTGTCTTCCTCTCATGCTAAGAAGAAAACATGGCAAGCTGCATTCTCCATGAATAAAGCTGGAAGGAACTGGCCTGAATGAATAAATGGGACAGGTGTGTCTCCTTCCATTGTGCAGACAAACAAATAGCTGTGTTCTGTGAAAAAAACTGTCAAATTACCAGCTGCACAAAGCCAAAACCCTCCTGTATGAATGGGCAGGGTCCCAGCACCTGGGTAAGCTTGGTGCCTGCTCATCTGGTTCTTCCTATGGCTTCAGATATTTATTGAAATTTACTCCCTAATAATCTTATCAAAATGAGACAATGTAAAAAACAGCTGCTGTTCTCATTGTACCAAGACAGTGAGCATCACCAGATTTATTTGTTCAGCTTTCTGTTTGTTTTCCTTTTTCTAGAAGATTTTTTAGAGGAGGAAGTTTACTCTTAAAGCAGGAGGAGTCAGGAGCTGTCCTTCTATCTAGTTTAGAGAGTTGAACAATGAAAAATGGATTCACTGAAGTCTGGTTAAAATTCTGGCTTTGTCTAACAGGGGGGAATGTGTTCTACAGCTCATGTTTTCAGATTGGATCTAACAAATCCATCAAAGCAAATATACAAGTTATTTCCTTTTGCATTTGTAACAGAGGCTGTTCTAAGCTCATCCTGAACTGTCACAGGAACTTTCTTTCCAGTGTTTAGGGTGATAGAGAACCCTCAAGTCCTGCCTGTTTCTGGAAATGTTAGCATCTCATTGCAATTTTGGCTTGGTTTTAGTTAATTTGTTGTGTCAGTCTGGGGGTACAGGGACAATTCCCTCTTGGTTAAGGTGTTCTCCCTTCCAATGTCTGCAGTCAGACACAGAGATTTCCTTTCCTTCCAGCCTCTCTCTCCCCATGGTGCTTACAAGAAATGTTAAATAGATGTTTTCCTAAGACCCCAGGGGTGGATATATGGAAATATTTACAACACAGCTGAAGCAGTTCCTGTGAATGCTCTGTGCTCCAGAAGGGTCTCATTTTTTGATGTTTGATTTTTTTTTAAACCTCACAGTAGTCCATTTTAACAAGCTGTGACATCCTTTAGGGATGGAGGTAACCACCTTTCAGCCAGTCATGTTTTTAAACTCTGGCAAGCAGACTGTGCACTCCATGCAAGTCTGAGCTCATTCTGCAGCCTGTCCCAGCACAGACAATTAAAAGGAGAGCTAAGTGACAAAGACTGTATCACTGCATTAAGCCACCCATTCCTTCATTCTAGATTTTAAAATGTAAAAGTGAGATATTAAAAAAATCAATTTTTTAAGCCTGCAAAATTAAGAACCCATGGAGTGTCTCCTGCCTGCACATGCCAGCCTATGTGGCTTTAATTCTCTTTTTTTTGCCTGTTTTAATTATGATCCTGTAGTGTTTTTCTGACAGGATCCCTGCTTCTTTTGATGAACAAGATGGATGGCACTCATTTAATTACCCTCACCTAAAAATTCAGTAATCTTCATTGTTTGGCATGAGGCCTCTTGCACCCACTACTAAAACTGAAGAAAGAATGAATTCTTTTTCCCATAGGTTATTTTGGCAGTGCCTGGCACAGTTTTGAAGTGCTGTAAAGGTTTTCTTCTGTCTTCACACCAAACTCCTGAGCTGAGGGGATGATGCAGTCACCATTTTACATCCAGAAAAGAATGAAATTACATTTGTTTTTAAGATGTGAAGCCTGCAATTTCTCAGGCTTCTGGTTGTTGAATCAGGATTTTATGGTTTCAGAGCCTAGGTCCTCATGTGAGCTGCAGCTAGGATTTCTGCAGAATCACACATTTTACATACAGAAAACCAAAGCACAGTATTCATGTCTACTGCAAAAATGTGAATTTTTAATGCTCACTCAGTCACTGATGGACAGACTTAAAATCCAGGGTTTGGTCAAATTCCACTTGCATTTTCTTCCTGTACAACTCTATTTAATTTGGACCCAGCCAAGAAACACTGTTGCAAATATATGAATATTTCCTTGAGCTTCTTTAATTTTTCCAAGCAAAGCCAAGCTGACACATCTTCTCTCCACCTTTTCCCCAGCACCCAAAGCCTGCATTGGTCACCCTTGCAGAGCTCAGCAGTATTTCATTCAGAAATACTTTATTAAATAAAATTATTAAATATTAAATATTTATTTATTAAATATTTCAAGCAGATGTTCTTCCCACAGCACCAACTGAATTCCAAATGAATCCATCAGAGCTCTGAAATGCCCTTTTTGGTTTAAACAGCTGGGGGTGGAGGGACTCCAGTGACAGCAACTATTTCTCTTTGTGCTTTGGGATGACCACATCATTTTGGCTGAAAAATGTCCAAACACATTCAGCCTGAGGCAAACCCTGAGCAAAGAGAATTTGAGTCTTAGTGGCTTCAGTTTTTAATGAGGTTCCTGGACTTCAAACAAGACCTTATAAATAGGAAGCATTATGCAATCTTAATAATATCTTGTGTTACCAATCTGCTCACAACAAACCAGTCAGCATAAGTGAAATTCCTAGGCATTCTGTGGTTATTAAAAATTACTGTTCTGTGACTTGCTGCTGGCCTTCCAGTGTAAATATATTGAAAAAAAAATAATAATGCTTTTGCTCTTTAAACTTGATTTTCTTCAATTTTCTCCAAAATTAATGGATTATATATTGTGAAAAAATTTGTTGCACTTGGCTTCTTCTTCCATCCCTGTAAGAGATAATTTTCTTTTAAGTGATGGTTTCTGCAAACTGGACATAAAATGGCATTGCCTGGATGGGAAGGGCCCTCCCAGCTCATCTCATTCCAGGTTTTTTCACCCAGGTGAGGCAGGTTGCTCTGGTTGTATTTCAGGTGTGGGAAGGGCCCTGGCAGCCCCTGTGGATAACTCAGGGGATCATCCATGCAGGCACCAGTCTCCAGCACTGTTCCATTCTCAGGATGCAGATGGGCTTCCCAATAAATCAGCCATTGAAATGAAGGTTTTCCTCCTGGAACAAACTTCTGAATTAGCCAGAACAGGCCCCAGGCACAGGAAAACTGGAATATTGGCTGCTCCAGCAGTAACAGGGCCTGGCTTCAGCCTGATGCTCTTCTCTGATCCTGAGCTGCTCCCCTGGTTTGCACTGAGCTGCCAAGTGGCTTCTCCCTGTTCTGCTGCCCTGCAGCTAAATGAAATACAGGTGTTATCTGGATAACAGAGCAGAGAAGGAGTTCACTGGACTTTGAGCTGTTAAAGCAGAGGAACTCCAGCTCAGGCTCTCCTGAGAGCTCATTTTCAGTGGCAGGGTTCAGTGCTGTGCATGGGGAGGCTGCCCACAGACAGCACAGATGAGGAACATTCCTGTGCAGAGCTGGTGAGGCACTCCTCACTCAGAGCTGTAGGAACATGTGCCTGTAGCCCTGAGCACTGCATGCTCAGCTGCTGCACTTTGCTTTCTTGATTTCTACAGTTCCCATGGCCTATCACAGTTCTTTTCTTTTCTTTTTTTTTTTTTTTTCCCTCCACCTTTTGTTTAGTAGGAATATTGAGTCTTTTCCTGAACTTACCTGCTCTAAGAACAGTGTTCAAGGCAACCTTAGGAAACTTTGATGGTTGTTTTTCAAGAAATTAATAATGTTAACATGCTCAGCTTTCTAAATTCATTTCAGCAATTTTATTTTCCCAAAGTGTCGATCTCAGTGAGGCATCTCTGAACTCCAGGAGTGTAAAATCATGTCCAGGTCCTGCTGCTGCTCTGCTGTGGGGCTGGGGCAGGTTCTGCTGACACCTGGGTACCTGCACATCTATTTGGGAAGTGTCATACTCAGGATCAGGAGTGGCACAGCAAAGAAGGATGTGTTGCAATGTTTTATAAACATCTCTGAAATGCCTGAAAGGCAGTGCTTGTAGTACTGGCAATGTCTTTTTATTACATACTTGCTCTGGGCTTTTTCTTTTTTTTTTTTTTTTTTTTTTTTTATAGACTGTGTTTTGCTCTGAGTTTTGCTGACATCTCCCATGTGTTGCAAGACAGTTGGGGCATGTCTCTCCTTTTATAGTCACAGCCTGTTTATGAATCAAAATAAGGAAATGGAGCTCCTGCCACAAGCCCCCAGCACTGATATCAGAGGTTGATGACATTCTCAGCCAATCCACAGTAACATTTTGTCAACCACTTCCCCCTAGGTGATGACAGGTTTCAGGGATTAAGAGTTAATACAAGGTGTATAATTCCATTTCCAGTCTTTCCTTTCCATTTCCCAGTCTTTCAGTCTTTCCAGTCTTTCCTCCAATAATAATAATAACAATAATAATAACAATAATGATAATAATAATAATAATAATAATAATAATAATAGTAGTAGTAGTAAACGGATTATTCTTTTAATTTTGAGCTTCTTGGCCCATTTCTGAGTGCTGCTGAATATCCACTGCTCCCCAGGAAATCAGAGCTGTGCACACCCATGTCTGGAGCACCCAGCTCTGTGTGGTAGCTGTGGACTAACTCAGAATTACAGCAGCAGGTGGGTGAGCTGCTCTCACCCCGTGGGTGTTTTCAGGTGCACTCTGCAGCACCAGGGCTGCACTCTCAGGAGCAGAGAACAGCCTGCCTTGGGAGAACCCCCAGATCCTCTCGTTCCAGCCCAGCACTGCCCTCACAGGAAGGGATTTTTCCCAGTGTCCAACCTAAGGCTGCCCTCTGTCAGTTTGAAGGAATTCCCCTGGTCCTGGCGCTCCAGGCTCTTGTAGAAATTCCCTCTCTCTCTTTCAGGCACTGGGAGGCCACTCCTGAGTCTTTTCTCATTTGTGGCACTGCTGGCTGAATTTTGTAGAGGAGAGCAAATTTTTTATGTTCTTTCCATAAATTGCACCCCCTGTGTGGTATTGTGAAATTTTGTCTATAAATTACTGACAAAAGTGAGATTTTATAGTAATGGACAGGAAACTATTGTCATGCAAGACACTTTGGTTTATTTGGTTGATTCTAAAGGTTTGACTTGATCCCTTCCAGAACTCATGCTTGAATTGCCAAGTTTTTAATTTTGGAGTTGAACTTTCACTGAGAATTCTGCAGACCTGGGCTCCTCATGTGTTATGCACACTCATTTTACTTTGTTTAAATCTGGTCTAAGTTTGGGGAAGGTTTAGGAGCAGATAAAAACCTGCACAGGTTCTGCATAGATTTAGTTTTCATTGCTCAGGAAATTCTCTGTGTCTATTACTGCTGCTGGGACACACTGCTGTGGCAGCTTCAGGAAACCACCAGGAGAGTTACTGAACTTTATTTCTGTGATGTATGTGATAATTCAGTGTACTATCCACATTAGAAAGTAAAGCATTTTTCTGTTTGTACATAGAAATTATCTTTCTTACAGGTGTAGTTTGAGAGTTTAGATCAATAATGAAAAATCATTCCTGTGAAGGGAAATAAGAATATCCTTTCACATAACAGCTGGAGGAAAGGCTTGACACTGAAGTGTCACATCATTTTTAAGGTTTTGGGGGTTTTCAGTAATCTTTTAAGACCCTTGATATTTTTCCTATAATTTAATCAACTGCTGTAAGTGTCAGTCTGAAGGGTGACTGCTGGGAATTTGGGTAAACAAGGCAAGGTGAAGGACTCTAGACCTGCCGAGTCTTTGTGCAGAAAAATAATATACAGCCAGCAAATATACAAACTGGAGCTGCTGGGAAAGAGCAGAAAGATGATGAGAATTATAACCTCTGGAGCCTTGTGCCATTTAGAATTAACCTTACTGAACAACCTGGTGCCCTTTCAGTTGAACTAGAGCCCTGGCCAAATTTCAAATCTTTGTCCTGCCTGACAGGTTTGTTGAACCTATAGCCCAAGACCAAGGCTGTGACTCAGCTGTAACTCTTACAGATCCCACTGAGGCTTTTGTGCCAGCAGCAGATCCTGCTCTGCACCTTGGCTGTGCTCTGGCTGACTGAGGGGAGCTCTGTGGGGCTGCTCTGAAAATTCCAGTTCAGCTGGAAAGGCCAGGAATTCCCACTTTTCTCCAAGTCTGGCCAGTTTTTTTTCCAGGGTGGAGAGCAGAGTGTATTTAATTGGAGCAAGCAGAGGCAGTACTCCCTAGCTCACACCTTTCCTCCTGCATGGGGTCAGCCCAGCAGAGTGCAGGGAGGCTCCTGGTGGCTCATAGCCAGGGAGGAGCATCCCTCCCTCTGGGTCCCTGCGCTGCCTCTGGGCTCCTGAGGCAGCTGTTGGCACATCACAGGGCCAGCCAACACCTTTGTGCAGTGCATTGATGCTCTCATCAGTTCACAGAGAATGGATGAACCTGTGTGTAACTCTGCTGGAGCTGGTCCCATCCAGCTGAAGGAGTGCAGCTCTTGTTTGCAGGAGTCCAGCACATCCATTTTGCACTCAAACCCAGGCAGCAGCTCTTGGGATGAGGCTGCCTGGCTGCTGCTGCAGTGCCAGCCTGTGCTGCACCCCGGGGCTCAGGGCTTGGTCCCAGGGATGCTCCCAGGGATGCTCAGTGTGGCTGGAGGGGAGGGCAGAGTGGCACAGGCACGTTCAGCTGCTGGGCAGTGAGAGCCCAGGGCAGGAGCTCACAGGGACATTCACCTTTTGTTTTCAGAACAGCAGGGAAACCTCCTGCTCTGACTCATGCTGAATCGAGCTGGTGTTGAACTTGCACTGAATGCTGACCTCTGCACTTGGCAGAGTTAACATTAGCCAAAGGTGATGGTGCCACTGATTGCAGGTGTGCAGGAGCTCAGCCCTGCCAGCTGTGCCTGGGGGCTCTGCCAGGTGTGTGCAGGGTGATGAGGAGCTGGAGCTGCTCTGGCTCTGGTTCCACCTGCCTTGGGAGGTAAAGCCTCCTCTGCTCTGCTGGTAATTGTCAGCTGCTTACTACTGACTCTGGTCTCCGTGGTGCTCTGTTGTTGTTGTTTGCACTCTCCTACAATGCCAATTGGATTAAAGGTCAGGTTTGGCAGCACTTTCCATAAACTCTAGAGTAAGCCTTGCTGATAGCAAAGGGATTGTTTGGAGTGACTAGTGGGAGAATTGGCTCCTGTATCTTGCTCAAGAGAAGTCAGAAGGTCCAAGTCCACCAAGGATTCATGTTATCATCAGAAATGCAAATAAAGGAGAGGGGAGTCACGAGGCTGGAGGAGGGATGATGGCTCAGCACCTTGGGCACTCCCAGGTGAGGGGAAACCCCAAAGGGAACGCTCAGGCATTGGGGATATCATAAATTCCTGAATTCAGTGGACTGCAGTGAGTGGGACCACAGCTACAGAGGTTTTTCTGAGACATTTCCTGTCCTCCAGACATCCTGTGTTTGTGCCCACGTTTGCCATGCACATCATGCACTCTTTGCCCATGATGTAATTCCTTTGACTGCAGTCCACTAATTTACATTTTAGCATCACTGGCCATCCAGTGTTCCATTTCATGGCATTATCAGAGATGTAATTAATTAATGAATTAATCAGACTTTACACAATGCAATAATAGTAGGTATCACATTTCCCCTGATTGTTCATCTTCTCAAAGAATCTGAGGTTTGGAACGAGCAGCTCTGTGTTCTCCTGGAGTCTGCAGGTTTATTTTCAGGTGCAGGGCACTTCAGGGCTGTGGTTTGCATGGCTCTGCTCTCCTGCCAGCAGGGCTTGGAGAGCAGGAGCAGCCTGGGCAGTAAAGGCTGGGTGTCACTGGGCTTACAGAGCTGATTATTACAGAGGAAATGGTTTTCTTCTCACCTCATGCTGCTGTTTTCTGAGCTAGATCTTTATGTAAGAGCTTTTCTTTCTTGCTCATCTGTTGGGATTTGCTGTCTGTTATCCCTCAGCATGAAGGATACCAAGAAAGTTCTTGTTTCACTCAACTGAACCAGAATCAAGTGTGGTTTGGCCAGGATGGTTTCAGGTCTCCATTATGATAATGTGCCTGGCCTTTTCACTCAGCTCAGTTGCTCTGTGGTTTGAGTGGTGAGGGAAGAGTCCTGATGTGTTTGCACCATCCAGCTTTTCAACACCATCCTCTGCGTTTCTCATAAGAGCACACTTGGAAGGAAAAATCCCTTGGTGCCACGTGGATGGATTTTAGGTAATTTTTTCCAAGAGCAGGCACCTTAAAGAGAGCAGGAGCTGAGGGGTTTTTGTCTTCTTGAAGAACTGATTGCAGCTCCCAAGTAGAGTTTTATCTAATATTTAATGTAACCTTCCACAGCTGCTCACTGTTTGTACAAGGAGACAGAACTATGTAGTTTAAGTCAAAATGTGCAAGGCTGAGCCAAAATATGTTCATAACTTGAGGCTCTAAAGATTCTTGTCTCAAGGCTGTCTTCAAAAAAAGCCATCAAGTTCAATCCTACAGCTTTTACTGATGATATAGCCCATGGATTTTCCAGCCTGATAATTCCTGAATTCCATGTGCTCACCAAATCCCTGTGGCCTGTTTCACCCACAGGTAACACTGGCAGGATTTTAATTAGCTGGGCTGAACTCCTAAGGACATTTTCTATCCTGTGGAATCAAATCTAGCCCTGTTAGACAGTTGAGGCATTGGTGTGTGGGGGATTTCAGACCCATCTCTGAGCCCAAGCTCTCCTGGGAAGGGCTGAAATCCACAGAAATGCACAGGAGAATCCAGGCACTTTACCCAGCAGCTCAGCAGTCCCACACTGCACAGCTTTGTGCACCAAACCCAAAATCACAGCTTGCCAAAGACTTGCTCCTCACCACCAAAGCCTCTGTGCTTCCTCCACACACCCACCCTGCCTTTGGTAGATTGGTCACAGGAGGGAGGGAAATTCTAACACAAAAAAGGGGTAAAGCTGTGAGAAATAGGCTCAGTTGTACTCTACAAAAATAAAAAACAAACCAGACCTTAATTTCCCTTGGATTTTAGTAGGGGGCTTTGCTAGTTAGGGGACACCCAGAGAAACAGCCATGGGTCTCTCTATAAAATTGCCTTTTAGGCATAATTCACCACTGGCTTTTTAAAGATGTGTTTTAAATACTCTGAGGTTCAGTCAAAATAATGGAAAACTTGAATATGTGTGTCCTTATTGGTCCAAGAACAAGAAGTTTCAATCTAAGACAGCACAGATTACATGATATCTTTGGTTGAAACAAGAATATTAATCTAATCTTTATATAATAATACATCCAGAAGTGGAACTTCTGGGCCTTGAAGCTTGAACTTTATACAATAGTCTTGTTCCAATAAGAAGTATCACATATCTACCTTGTCTACTTAAATGCATGTTTTAAATGATGGATTAGTGGCTATTTTGGGTGCATTTTTGCTGTGTTATTATCTTGAGTCTCACTTAACTTACAGAACTGTTTGCAAAGTTATGAACCTGTACTCTTTATATGCCAAACTCAATCAGGATCTCTTTTTTAGTCACACTTTCAAAAGAAGTACAGTTTACACAGTCCCAGAGTGTGGTATTGATGTATTCTTGATTTATTTGTGTTATGTTTTACTTTACTTTTGTTAGCCAGAGAAAAGAGGACAGCTTTTAATGAATTTATGCAGAAAGAACAGGTAAAAATAACTAAGGGCCCCCATAAAATGATTATTTCTGGAAGTGGGATATCTGTGGAGACACTGCAATCATTTCAGTGCAGAGGAAAGGTTGTGTTAGCATCACTGGCACTATAAACACTGCAATATTGATAAGGTGTGTTATCCCAAGCCTTTAACTGCAGCCTTTGCACTGTTTGCAGCACTGGCTAGCTGGATCTCAGGGATACATGCCAGTAAATGCAGCCCATGTCCCTCACTGTGGCTGCACATGACTGGCACACCAAAGAGCAGCTTGGCAGGGGTGAATGGGGCAGGAGGGACCCTGCCCAGCCCTGCCCAGTCACACAGCTCTGTCCATCCCAGGGATCAGGCCCCCAGGGGCACCAGATGCTGAAATGCAGCTCCAGACCTCTCACCCCCACTGAGGTAAGAGGATTGCCTGCTGCTGGTTTCCTGAGAAAGAAATTAAAAATTAGGATATCTGGGTCCAAGCTGTGTTGGCTGGGCTGCTGATGGGTGGGAAGACAGAGAGGATATGCAGATAGAGTTCCTCCCTTTCCCCATTTCCCCCAAATTTCAGTTAAAATAGGACCCCACCCTCTGGAAGCACAACTTCCCCAAGAGCCCTGGATGGCTGAAGAGCTCTGCACTCCTTTGCTTTTGATAATACACTCCTGAAGTATTTATTTATTTAGAAAAAGGTTTAAAAGATTTTGAAAATTCTTGAGTAGCAAGAGACATGTACACCTGTAAGAGTGCTTTCTGGTAAATTCTGAAGTAGAAATTAATCTTTGACACCTTCAGGAGGTGCTTTGAACTTGTGGTACATCACAGAGCAAGCTCTGTAGACTCTCTGCACACACCCTGTGCAGCAGCCAGTGCTAGAGGCAAAGAACAGCTGAAGCTGGCAGGAGCACAGGAATACAGCAGCAAAGAGAAACTGCAGGGAAAAAACGAGGAGCAATGCTCAAGTTTCCATGTGTGCCACAGGTGTGCTGAGAGCTTGAACTGGGGCTCAGACAAGCCCCACATGGATCAGGGAGCTGAGAGGGATGCCAGGGACCAGCTGCAGCATCCCCACTCCAGGAGCTGGGGAGGGAACAGTGGGCAAGGGGCCAGGCCTGGGAGCTGTGAGGAAATCCAGCCTCTGGCTCAGGATTGCTGCTTTGTGGTGCTGATCCCTGCTGCCCACCTTGGGGCTCCAGGGAGGAGCCTCGGGGTCCTGCCCCTGAGGGAATGAGCAGAGCCTGCTCTGGGTCTGTCTGTGGCACTGGGGAAGGCAGGCTCTACAAAAGCCTCTTTCCCCCTGCACTTCTTCTGGCTCCTTTCAGTTATCCATTCCCAGGTAAATTCTCTCTGACCTGGTGCCAAAACTCCGAGGTGCTGGTCAGTGTTTGTAAGGCTGCCTGAATGACCCATGTAATTTCTCAGATTACTGAAAAAATAGGGGGGAAATTAAAAAAAAAAAAAAATCTAGTAGGGCTGAAATAAAATAAAGTTGGGCACTTGGTAAATTTATATGCAAAGGGATTATAAAGGGGACATCCTCCCAGCTGGATTTTTCCACACTCCCATCAGTTTGTGTTGCTTTGTTTATTGACCATTGCAATATCTTCCTTTGTCTTCATAAATCCATTATATGCATCCAAGACAATTATGGGCATGGCAGTGATTTTGGCAGGGGTTAGGTGAGAACTGGGAAACATTGGTCATTATTTTTGTCTACATCATGTTATAATATCATATTATATATATAATATATATAATATATATTATATATATTATATATTTTATATATATTATATCTATTATATATTATATGTTATGTTATGATAAGATTAGAATAGAATAGAATAGAATAGAATAGAATAGAATAGAATAGAATAGAATAGAATAGAATAGAATAGAATAGAATAGATAATACTTGGTTCTCCTTTTGTAGCAATGTTTGTCGTGTGGAGAGGCACTGGTGGAAATTCTGGGGGGAGAGGTCATTGCTTCTGTAGGGATTATTAAGATCTCAGCTTCAGCACCCCCATTCCACACTCAGATACACGATTTGGGGTTTGTTCAGCAGTGTGTGTGTCCTGACAGATATCTTCTCCTTTCCTCCATAACAGCCAGCCAAGAGAACACTAATAATTCAGATTGAAAGGGGAATGATGGAAATAGATGGTCCAGATAGAGATGGGAAGAGACAAAGAATTTTCTTTGGAAAGAAAGGAAAGGAAAGAAAGATTGGCTCTTATTTTCCATTCAAATCCTTTAAATTCAGCAGGTCATGTGCTAAACAATTTCAGGAGAAACACTTGCTGGGCAAAACTGCAGAGTTAATTTTGGGGACCCATTCCATCAGAGCCCAGGGCTTTGTCCCTGCTCAGACCTGGACACAGGAGAGGAGCCAGAGCCCCTGTGGGCAGGAGGGAAGGAGCACAGGGGCAGGGGGATCACACCTGGCTGAGCCAGGGAAGGAGATGCTCAGCTGGAAGCAATGAGGCAGAGCTGTCCTGCCCAGCTGGAGGATCATCTGGGGCCTTTTCTTGGGCTTTTTCAAAGAACAGTCTGTGGCTCAGAGAAATCTGCTCTGAGGGTGTGTTTAAACTGAAGGTTGTTTTTGGAAGCAAAGCTAAACTTCAGAATGCAGCATTAAAGAAATAGAGGTGGAGTGTAGGGAAATTAGAGGAATTAGAAGTTAGAGCAATGTTCAGCCCTTGTCCTGTGGTCAGGCTGAGTTTGTCAGCACCTTGTTTTCACCATAACTTGAGTCATTTATACAGTTAGATCTTGATATGTGCATTCTTTGGAAAAGAAAAGCATTTCTGGTGGTTCAACTATTCAGTTAACTGCTATTAGATGATAATTTTTTCCTATGTATGGCCTGATTAATTTTTTTTCTGTATTAGTTAAAAATTTCCCCTTAAAATTTAAGTACAAAATCCCAACAGAGATCATAGTAAGGATTGCACTGTGTTATTGGCTCTTACCAAAACCCCAATGAAGGAAAGAAAGGGAACAGCATCATAATTTTGATCTGTGCTTCTTGTTTCTGTGCCTGACCAGCAGGATCACAAGAAAATCCTTTAACCTTTCTTGCTGCAGTGACAAGACAATTTTAATACTTCTACTGAACTTCATTTGGCCTAATAAGTTCCTATAAAGTGCTTTGATCAGCTTATTTAAACATGAGCCATCACTGAAGCAAGGCCTGCTCTGGCTGCTGTATTTTCCAGTGCTGAGATGAATACTGATAGAACAACAAAAAGAGGGATACAGGAGAAACCTGGAAAAATATTTTGCACATTCCCTGTCTGCTTTATCTTCCTTATTTTTCCCCAAGGAAAGAAAAGTGTAATGGCAAAAAGCAGGGTATTTAGCCAATCTCTTACAGAGGAGAAAAGCAAAATTCCTTTCTGAAAAGTAGGACAATGCTACCAGAAGTAGGGCAGCTGACTGCTCAGTCAGTGCCTCTGGGTTCTGAGCATTGTGCCACCTCCTTTGCACACTGGCTCCAGGCAGGACTCCCCACAGGGCTCAGGAGGATTTATCTCAGCAGATAAACCACAGCACCACACACACCAGGAGAATCACCTGGGGAGCAGCTGGGACTGCCTGAGCCATGGCAGAGGGAAATGTCACTGGCACTGAGCTGGGGCCAGAGCAGATGGGAGTGGGGAGCAGAGCTGCTGGGCTGGAGCTCCAGGGGGACTTTGGAGCTTGGTGCTTTAAGGGTGAGATCATTTCCATGGGATCATTTCAGTGCAAAGGGGGCAGGAGACAATGCAAGGAGAATGTTTTAAGGGACCTTTTCAATGCTAAGTGAATTCTGAGGGGCTGGTGGCACTTTTGGGAGGGCAGCATTTCCAAGCCGTGGATCTGCAGGCACACCTTGGTTATTCACATCCCAGGGTGGGTGTGGCTCCAGGAGCAGAGTCCAGGTACACACACCTGGCCAGCCTGAGCCTGCTCAGGGGCCAGCCCAGAGCCTGAGCTGGGCTCTGCTCTGCTCCTGCACAGCTCAGGGCACCCTGAGGCACAGGGGAGCCCAGGCTGCCTCCCTGACACTTCTCACAGTTCTGTCCTGCCCCATCTGAAAACACTTACACACATATCTGTGATTTGCCTTGCTAGGGGCTGTGCTGGGATGTGACCTGGCAGTGCAGAGGGTGTGTGGGAGGTGAAGGTGAGCCCATCCTAGGGTGCAGAAACTCAGTGTACCTGCAGTGCACTGCTCCTGTCCTTCAAAAGGAGTAGGTGCATCTGCAAGGGGTCACTCTGAGCCAGCTCTGCTTGTGTGCAGCCAAAATGATGCTTCTCTTGGCAAGAGGGGAGGGCCAGTGCTCCTTTACACAGTTACCTACAGACAGGATTTTAAAGGAGAAATTTCCCCCCATCCGTGTCAGAAACACGTGTCAGCACCCAAGGCACAGAAATCATTTTTTCCCTGGTTTTAAATTTTAAAGACTTCATAAAAAGAGTTAATCAGGGCGGTGGCTGTGAAGAGATGTCTCAGAGGATGCAGGTGGAAGTCAGTAAGATCTGAAACATAATTTACATTTGAGAAGTGGTGCAGCCAGAAATGAGGTTTCCTTTGGAGTTCCTAAGTGGGTGTTCTCTCTCAAATCATTCTGTGTCTGACCCACCAAGTGTGGAGCTGGGATTTAAGATAGGCAGAGCTTCACACATCAGAACTCCCATGCTGCTAGGCCAGGGCAGGATTTTTGTGAGGAGTGCCAATGCACAGCTGAGTAACAAAACCTGTGACCTTTATAATCTCCTTGGGGCATGGAGCCTGAGCCCGGGCTCTCCATTGACAGAGACAGGGATAAGATGGCCAAGGACTGAAACACCATCCAGAGACATCCCCAGGGCCACTGAAACAGGGACTGGCACCTCCTGGCCAGCTCCTGTGAAAACACCTTGGCCCAAGGTGTGGGAAAAGGGGGAGGCCACATATGAAGGAGCTAAATCAGATTCATGATTTCAGTCCCTGTGTTCAAACTGCACCCAACTAATGAGACAAAAAATGAGGGAAAGGAGAACTGAAGTTTGCATTAAGGACAGCTCCTGGGCAAAGCTCAGCTGAGGGAGGACCAAGTGGCCTGAGCAGGACAAAAAGGGGCTGAGGACAAAGGCCAAAGGCATCAGTCAGAGCCCCAGGGCTGCCCCAGGAACAGCCAGGTTTATCTGCAGGTTCTCTGTGTGGCAAACAGGAGGCCAGGAGGAGAAGCTGGCTGCATTTGGATGACAAGAGGGTGACCTTCATACCCCCTGCTCACCAGGCATCTCTGAATCTCTGGGGTCTGGCCAGGGTCTCAGGACAGACAGACTCCTCTCATGTTTGCACTTCCCAGGGCTTGCAGGGGAATCAGGCACCTCTGCACTGGCTGCAGTGAGATTGGGAAGAACCATTACATGCACTTGGTTTGCTTTCATTTATGCATAAGTTCTTAATTTTTCAGTCCTTGACATTGCACTATTCTATACAGGGCAATGCTAAAGCTCAGAGAAATGCTGCTCTCTCAGAGTTTGCACAGTGCTTTGTACTATGGAAATGAATGGGCCTCTAGAACTTGTGGATGAATAAATCAAAAATTTTACCTTGAGAAAACAACTGAGGGAATAATAAGGGAATAACTGAGGGAGCAATAAGGGAAGTGATGTTTGCTTGTTTGTTTTGTGTTTTGTTATGCAAACTGTCTTCTAAGAAGGTAAAGTTAGAAATTAGCACAGGCTTCAAAGGGAGAGAATTGGAGTCTCTCCAGAAAAGAGGGAACTACTTGTCATCTGTCAGGACTAATCTTCCTCAAATGTTTGAGAAAATATGATCAAGATTAATTCTTTATTCTTTTTCCTACCAGCCTTGTCCATTTATCTGATGGGAAGGCTGCAAGGATGTTATTCCATACAAGGAGGAGGGGTTCTTGGTCCAAATATTTAAAGCCACCCAAAAAACCAATGTTAGCTTAAATGGTCTAGATCATGAGGATGAGGGTTCCAGCAACTCCAGGAACATGTTTGTGATCTTCAGAGTGCTGTAATGACACTGAAAATATTACCCCAGAACTAAGTCATGATAGAAAAAAATGCTAGAGTTTCTTATGTAGATGGATTTTTTTAAACTTGCAGTTCTTTCTTAAAAAAAGTTTTGATTCTGCTGTTTCTGATTAGAATATAAGTGAAATTGAAAAAATGGTTGTATTATATAATGACTATCTGCCTTCTTCTGCAAGTGAAAAATTATCACTATGTTTTTTTTTAAATTAAGTTGTTCTAACCCTTATCCTGTTACTTTAAAGTTGATTTCTATTCACAGTACCTCACTTGTGCAATGAGTAACTTCCATTTTTTGTGATTTGGCAAACATGAATGCATTCATTATGTCTTGGTTAGATACCAGAAGGTCCAGCCACAACTATTTAGTGAGGCAGAATAAATGACTCCATTTCTGTACCTCTGCAACTTCATCAGTGCTAAGTAGTTTTACAAATGCATTGCAATCATCTCTAATTGGAGTCAAGGTTACATAAATTCAAGCCTATTTTAAAATCAGGAGTGTTCTTTCTGGCCAGCCCAAACCTCCCAACCCTTGCTCAGCTCTCAGCAGAGTTTCTCCCCCTCTGCCACCAGTGCCCAGAGCTCTGCAGCTCTCTCCTTGCCTGGTTTTGGTGCTCAGGGGCTCCTTTTGCCTGGTTTTGGTGCTCAGGTGCTCCTTGCCTGGTTTTGGTGCTCAGGGGCTCCTTTTGCCTGGTTTTGGTGCTCAGGGGCTCCTTGCCTGGTTTTGGTGCTCAGGGGCTCCTTTTGCCTGGTTTTGGTGCTCAGGGGCTCCTTTTGCCTGGTTTTGGTGCTCAGCTCCTTGCCTGGTTTTGGTGCTCAGGTGCTCCTTGCCTGGTTTTGGTGCTCAGGGGCTCCTTTTGCCTGGTTTTGGTGCTCAGGGATTTCTTTTGCCTGGTTTTGGTGCTCAGGGGTTCCTTTTGCCTGGTTTTGGTGCTCAGGGGCTCCTTTTGCCTGGTTTTGGTGCTCAGGGATTTCTTTTGCCTGGTTTTGGTGCTCAGGGGTTCCTTTTGCCTGGTTTTGGTGCTCAGGGGCTCCTTTTGCCTGGTTTTGGTGCTCAGGGGCTCCTTTTGCCTGGTTTTGGTGCTCAGGGGCTCCTTGCCTGGTGTTGGTGCTCAGGGGCTCCTTTTGCCTGGTTTTGGTGCTCAGGGGCTCCTTTTGCCTGGTTTTGGTGCTCAGGGGCTCCTTGCCTGGTTTTGGTGCTCAGGGGCTCCTTTTGCCTGGTTTTGGTGCTCAGGGGTTCCTTTTGCCTGGTTTTGGTGCTCAGGGGCTCCTTTTGCCTGGTTTTTTTGCTCAGCCCAGAGCAGAGTTTGCTGTCCCCATCCCTTGGTGCTCCAGGCTGGATGGGGCTCTGGGCACAGGGATGCTCTGGGCTCCCACAGCTCTGCTGGAAGCTGTCCCTGGCCATGGCAGGGACTGAAACAGGCTCTAAGGTCCCTTCCAACCCATGCTATGATTCCAGGATGTCTGAGAACAAAAACCACTGCCCACCATGACCATCTCAGACAGGTGCAAGGATGCTTTGCTTTATTCTCAGCATTGGGCTCCTAGCACAGGAGAGCTCATTATACAGAATAAAAGTGGCATCTGTGACAGGAACTGCAGTTTGAGTGCTATCAAACACACCTTTATTCCCTTTTCCTCCCAGTCTCTTTGCTTTCACATGACTGCAGTTCAGGATTTCACTTTCAAATAAATATTTGGCACTCGTACCCAAAAAGACAAACAAATAGAGAAGAATTTGCCTGAGTAAGCGAACACTCCTATTCAAAATTCTGTGGCTGGATGAAGGGATAAGTGACAACAGTGATGAATAAATAGTGCCTGGGCCTGCCAGAGCCCAGCATTAGAAAGTATAAACAAAGCAGTGCAGAAAACAGATGGATTCACTTGAAGTTTTATCCTTTTTCAGTCAGGAGATGCTAATGAGGCAGGGAATGGCTGGCACAGGGGCTGGGGCAGCACTCAGCTCCTTCCCCAGGGCCACAGGGCCACCAAAGCTGCCCCAAGCCCAGCATGGAGCCAGTGGGCAGTGCCTGGGAGAGCTGCAAGCACCTGGACTGAGGGAGTCAGGTGGGAGCTGCTGGGGTGAGCTGGGAGCTGCTGGGATGAGCTGGGAGCTGCTGGGGTGAGCTGGGAGCTGCTGGGGTGAGCTGGGAGTAGCTGGGAGCTGCTGGGGTGAGCTGGGAGCTGCTGGGATGAGCTGGGAGCTGCTGGGGTGAGCTGGGAGCTGCTGGGGTGAGCTGGGAGCTGCTGGGGTGAGCTGGGAGCTGCTGGGATGAGCTGGGAGCTGCTGGGGTGAGCTGGGAGCTGCTGGGCTGAGCTGGGAGCTGCCGGGGTGAGCTGGGAGCTGCTGGGGTGAGCTGGGAGCTGCTGGGGTGAGCTGGGAGCTGCTGGGGTGAGCTGGGAGATGCTGGGATGAGCTGGGAGCTGCTGGGAGCTGCTCAGGTGAGCTGGGAGCTGCCGGGGTGAGCTGGGAGCTGCTGGGGTGAGCTGGGAGATGCTGGGATGAGCTGGGAGCTGCTGGGGTGAGCTGGGAGATGCTGGGATGAGCTGGGAGCTGCTGGGGTGAGCTGGGAGATGCTCAGGTGAGCTGGGAGATGCTGGGATGAGCTGGGAGCTGCTGGGAGCTGCTCAGGTGAGCTGGGAGCTGCTGGGGTGAGCTGGGAGATGCTGGGATGAGCTGGGAGATGCTGGGGTGAGCTGGGAGATGCTCAGGTGAGCTGGGAGCTGCTGGGATGAGCTGGGAGCTGCTGGGGTGAGCTGGGAGCTGCTGGGGTGAGCTGGGAGCTGCTGGGGTGAGCTGGGAGATGCTGGGATGAGCTGGGAGCTGCTGGGATGAGCTGGGAGCTGCTGGGATGAGCTGGGAGATGCTCAGGTGAGCTGGGAGCTGCTGGGGTGAGCTGGGAGATGCTCAGGTGAGCTGGGAGCTGCTGGGATGAGCTGGGAGCTGCTGGGGTGAGCTGGGAGCTGCTGGGATGAGCTGGGAGCTGCTGGGGTGAGCTGGGAGCTGCTGGGGTGAGCTGGGAGCTGTCAGGTGAGCTGGGAGATGCTGGGGTGAGCTGGGAGCTGCTCAGGTGAGTTGACAGCTGCTGAGGGCTTGCAGAAGCCACTGCTGCTCACCCAGAGCTCGTGGGCAGGGCAGGCAGCTGCAGTCTGTCCAGCACTGGGCACTGGTGCCATATGGAGACTCTCTCCTGAGGAAATCAGCTTTTGTCTGCTCCTCCTGGAACCCCAGGAGTAAAGGTTGCTCAAAAACACAGCTTGTGGGGTTCCCAGCCACAAATTGGTTAAAACTGATTTTAAATATAACAAAGGTATGCTTGAAATGGAACTCCCAGCTTGAAAGTTTGGCAAGCTCTGGTGCAAATAGCCAAAATATAAAATGTCTGGACAAAAAGCCAAGAAAAAGCACGTCTGTGTCTGCACATGTGGATTGGGATACCGTGCCTAGAAGGAAATGACAAGGGCAATACCATCCCCCAGTGACAATTGCCTCTCTTTGGGCTCTCAGGGAGGTTTCTAGCAGTGGCTCTCACTTCTCCTGGGCTCCAGCCCCGAGCCTGCTGCTGCTCTGCTGCTGCTCTGCTGCTGCCCTGCTGCTGCTCTGCTGCTGCCCTGCTGCTGCCCTGCTGCTGCCTGTGCTGCTGCCCTGCTGCTGCCCTGCTGCTGCTCTGCTGCTGCCCTGCTGCTGCTCTGCTGCTGCCCTGCTGCTGCCCTGCTGCTGCTCTGCTGCTGCTCTGCTGCTGCCCTGCTGCTGCCCTGCTGCTGCTCTGCTGCTGCCTGTGCTGCTGCTCTGCTGCTGCCCTGCTGCTGCCCTGCTGCTGCTGTGCTGCTGCCCTGCTGCTGCCCTGCTGCTGCTCTGCTGCTGCCCTGCTGCTGCCCTGCTGCTGCTCTGCTGCTGCCTGTGCTGCTGCTCTGCTGCTGCCCTGCTGCTGCCCTGCTGCTGCCCTGCTGCTGCCGTGCTGCTGCTCTGCTGCTGCCCTGCTGCTGCCCTGCTGCTGCCGTGCTGCTGCTGTGCTGCTGCCCTGCTGCTGCCCTGCTGCTGCCCTGCTGCTGCTGTGCTGCTGCTGTGCTGCTGCTCTGCTGCTGCCCTGCTGCTGCCCTGCTGCTGCCTGTGCTGCTGCTCTGCTGCTGCCGTGCTGCTGCCCTGCTGCTGCCCTGCTGCTGCCCTGCTGCTGCCCTGCTGCTGCTCTGCTGCTGCTCTGCTGCTGCCCTGCTGCTGCCCTGCTGCTGCTCTGCTGCTGCCTGTGCTGCTGCCCTGCTGCTGCTCTGCTGCTGCCCTGCTGCTGCTCTGCTGCTGCTCTGCTGCTGCCCTGCTGCTGCCCTGCTGCTGCTCTGCTGCTGCCTGTGCTGCTGCCCTGCTGCTGCCCTGCTGCTGCCCTGCTGCTGCCCTGCTGCTGCTCTGCTGCTGCTCTGCTGCTGCCCTGCTGCTGCCCTGCTGCTGCTCTGCTGCTGCTCTGCTGCTGCCCTGCTGCTGCTCTGCTGCTGCCCTGCTGCTGCTCTCCTCCCTGGCTGCACCTCTGCCCTCTCCTTCCCTGGGCCTTCCTCACTCTTTCCTTCCAGGAGGAGAGCTGGTCCCCTGTTTGCCCCACAGCCTTGCATCATTGGCCACTTAATATTTATTTCTATTTATAAACCCATTATATAGCAGAGGTGTATCCAGCCTGTGCTGCTAACAGATGAAATTACTTTTGCTAGGACTATCTAAAGTCACTTTTTGCACTTATTTCCCTTCCAGGCATTGTGAAAGCTGCTCCTGGTCCTTGATCCTGTCCTGGGAAGCTCCAGGTGACCCAGGTATAATCACAGCCAGCACAGGTGGGATCTGTGCTGGGACACCTGTGAGCTGGAATGTGTCTCATGGGCTGGAAAAAGTATTTTATAGCTCCATGAAAGGTGAGGGGAATCTATAGCTGCAAGGTTATTTTAGAGAGGGGCCAAGAAAAACCAGGGCTGTGACTTCTCAGCAAGCAGGGAATTTATTCATTTTTTTAAAAGTGCTTGAAAACAAAAACCCTGATGCTCCCTGCTTTCCCATTCACTTTCCATGTCCTGTAACCCACCTTTGGTGCACTCAGCTAAGGGTTTCCATGAAGTGAGGTATTCATGTGTGTACACAGACTCATTTATATGTGAGGTACAATTTCCCCACAGTGACTTTGTGTCCTGCATGAGGCTCAGGGAAGAACTGACCCTAATTCTCTGGCTCCTCTGTGCTCAGATCTATGTGCTGAAAGGAGTTTAATTAAACATCATCATGTTGCTGCCTTCTGCTGTCCTTGCTTAGGTTATCCCTCATCTGGCAGATTGGAGCAAATTCCCCAAAGAGTTCTGGTTCTCAGTCCATTTCCTGATCAAACAGGTCATTTCCTTGTCCTGCAGGGAAGGACATGCCTGCCATTGACTGTGAAATCACAACCACACCTCAGTCCCATTCCCCCCTCCCCTCCATTCCCTTTTATCCAGGGAGGTGCCATGGTGCTTGTCCTTTATATTTATATATCCACATGTGCTATCCCACACACCAAAGCATTTAAGAAGCACTGGAGGCTTTGGGAGGCTGCAGAAGAGCCATGGTGACACCCACTGCTGAGTGTCCTGGACTGCTGATAGAATTTTGGGGCACCAATCAGCCACACAATGATCACAGTCAGGTAAGGCAAGCAATTGCAAGGACTACTCCTAATTGAAAGACTCCACAGCTGCCAGTGTGTCTGTCTGTGTTTTCCTAACTGCAGTTATCAAGTGGACTGGATGTGAAAAAACATCTGTTTCATATGAAATACTAAGAGGCAAAAGGGCAACAGTGGCCATGTAACTGAACAGGTTGTTTCATTTCAAACACCCTGGAGCAACATCTTTTCCCTGCTTCTGTCCATCCTTTCACTCTCAAAACTGATCCTAACAGTAGCTGCTGCCAGTGTTGAAAGGGTGTACATTAAGGTATTTTATATAACTGTTGAGTGCAAGATCATTTTTATTATTACATTAACATGAATTTGTATGTGCACATTTTTTGTCAGTTATCAAATGTGAAAAAAAATGTAATGATATTCTACTAAGTGAGAATATATTTGTTGTTCATGATCAGTGAATGATAACAGCTGCTACCACAGGTAAACAGATCACACATGATTTCCTTCTGTGTCCAACAGCTTCAGAATCATAATCCTGTCTTAATGTGAGGGGAGAAGAACTGGACACTGGGTGGATGAAAATTCCTTTGCTTTTATTTATAAATTAGGATTTACAAGCAGTCTGATTTAACAGTCTGCTGGGAATGTGCTCCAAATGTTGTGCTTAGAAACCTTTTCTTCATGAGAAGAGCAGGGCAGGCAGCTGGGTTTGCTCAGGCACAGTCACCTAAAGGTTTGTGTGTTTGATTTGGTCTCCTCAGGTGATTTCTGTCAGAAATTCTTTGCAGTCCCACCCCAGAGCAGGGTCCCACCACCACCCAGGGTGCAGCAGAACCTCCTTTCCCTCTGTGCTGCTGCAGGTGAGCCAGAAATGTTTCATGATGTGACACAAGAACCATTTTTATATCCCAGATGGATTTTAATGGCTTGGGAGGAAAAGTGCTCCTTCTCTACTCCTGTGTACACAAAAATTCTGAATGTTCCCATGCTGAGATAGGAGTCCCACTGAATATTTAATGAGGATGTGCTACTGACAACTCAAAAAAAAAAAAAAAAAAAAAAAAAAAAAAAAAAAAAAAAAAAAAAAAAAAGCAAAAGAGAATGCATGGAAATATTTACCATCTATCTCCGTCCTGTTCAGTATTTCAACTTACAAGAGAACTTGCTCTCTAAAGGTTTTTATATAGTTTTTCTTGTTTTAAAGTGGGCTGAACATGGCTTGGTGATGTTGGCATTGAACTCATAGTTGGGTCTTTCGTGGGATGTTTTATTTTGGTTTCAGTTTTTGGGGTTTTTCAAATCTTGAAAGGCAAGTTTCACTCTGGCAGTAAATTCTCATGGTTAAATGAGGGTGAGTTCTTCCACCATCTAAGACAGAGTTTGTTGTTTTTTTCAGTTTGTTTGGTGGTTGTTGTTGTTTTGTTTTGTTGGTTTTGTGTTTATTGGGGTTTTTTGTTGTTTTGGAGGGGAGGGGATTTGGTTGTTTGGGCTTTGTTGTTTTATTTCTTTTTCTTTGTTAATTATACTTCCATATTTTCTGACAATAGTTCTGCTTTGTAACCTGGATCTCAATTTGTTCCTTTTTATTTTCACAGAGTTTCCTTTCATTATTTTGCATTTTAAAGAAGATAAAGACACCAAATACCACCAAAGCTACATGTCTCCAGGAATATCTCTATTTCAGTCTCAGATGTGATGGTACCTCAGCACTGGCTGGGATCCTCTGTTCTCATCAGCACACACCATCAGGTGAATACTATTTTTATTTTTCTTTTGGAGGAAATTTGTTGTTTGTTTTCCCCCCTTTTTTCACTTCCTGGGTCTTCCCCTGAAGTTGCTGAAGCACTGTAAATCCCTCTATGTGCTGGAAAGCACTAAGCCAGACAAATAACTCTAACAAGATGAACCATGCCTGCCACAAAGAAATGAAGATGCTCCAGCCTGGTCCCACACCCTGAGCTCCTGCAGGGATGCTCCAGCCTGGTCCCACACCCTGAGCTCCTGCAGGGATGCTCCAGCCTGGTCCCACACCCTGAGCTCCCTGAGCTCCCTGCAGGGATGTTCCAGCCTGGTCCCACACCGCTCCAGCCTGGTCCCACACCCTGCAGGGATGCTCCAGCCTGGTCCCACACCCTGCAGGGATGCTCCAGCCTGGTCCCACACCCTGAGCTCCTGCAGGGATGCTCCAGCCTGGTCCTGAGCTCCCTGATCTCCCTGCAGGGATGCTCCAGCCTGGTCTTGAGCTCCCTGAGCTCCCTGCAGGGATGTTCCAGCCTGGTCCTGAGCTCCCTGAGCTCCCTGCAGGGATGTTCCAGCCTGGTCCTGAGCTCCCTGCAGGGATGTTCCAGCTGGTCCCACACCCTGAGCTCCCTCAGGGATGTTCCAGCCCTGGTCCCACACCCTGAGCTCCTGCAGGGATGCTCCAGCCTGGTCCCACACCCTGCAGGGATGTTCCAGCCTGGTCCCACACCCTGCAGGGATGCTCCAGCCTGGTCCTGAGCACCCTGATCTCCCTGCAGGGATGCTCCAGCCTGGTCCCAGCACTGCTGTGCTCCTGTGGCACAGCCTGCACAGGAACTCTCTGTGTCTGTGTCTGATCACTGCCCCAAATCTGGCCCCAACAATATTTGCTCAGGCACAGGCAAAGTCTGGGAATGTGATCTTGGCCCGTGCCTGGAGCCAAAAATAGAGCCCAGCAAAGGGGCACAGGACAGAGCTGGCTGAGGCTCCCCCGTGCTCCCAAACGTCATCTGAGTGTTCTCAGAGACTTTGTGGCTCCCAGGAGACCCAGCTGAGCCAGGGCTGTCTGAGTGCAATGGGCTGGAGCTGCCACAGGCAAGTCCCAGGCAGCACATGAACCCACTGGCTCTACAGATGGGATTCTTTACAAGAGCTCTGTAACACAGATTTTGTGAATTAAACTGTGGATTAATATAGATTTTTGTGATTTTAACTTTGAATTAATATTGATTTTAACTGTGAATTAATATAGATTTTTGTGATTTAAACTGTGAATTAATATTGAGTTTTGTGATTCAAACTGTGAATTACCACCCTCTCACAGTTTGTGTCCCATTAAACATACCTGCAAGCATGCTCAGGAATTAATAACTGATTAATAAATAATTAATTGCTGTTACTGAAGGGATACCTTGTCACTCAGGAGAATATTCACAAGTGGGAAACAGGGTCTGGTTTCCAGTGCTTTAGCAAAAGCCCCCTCAGTTTTTCTGTAAGAAAATGTAACAAAGGTGTCCAGAGTATGGATGTAAATTTACATTTTGTTTGTTCAGGGAGCAGCTGCACTTAGGCTGGCCCTCAATCCTCAGTTATCTCTTACCAGCCTTCCTCTGTACATTGATATATGATAGCAATGCCAAATCCAGCTTTGGAGCCATACCTGGAGTGAATAGCTAATAACTTCCTGATTCATGTTTCAAGCTTTGCAGGTAACCTCATTTTTGAGACTGAAATGCCTATTATTTTTTTTTTTAATTTTTTTTTTAATCAACTGTGTTTAGATCAATATCTGCTGCCTATGAAACTTGCTTGGATTAAGATTTCATTATGAATTTGAAATGGCCCAGATTTATTTAAGAGGTTGTCTTAAAAGATCTCTGATAGACTTGGGCAATTTATGATTATATTTCAGAGCCAGCTGCTGACTACAGGGTAAAACCAAACCCACCTCACAATTCACAGTTTTGTTTGGCTCAAGGTTTAAATCCAGTTCACAGACAGGAAGGGCTGAACTCTCCACCCCAAGATTTGCTCATCTCCTTTTCAGCTGTATTACTAACAATCCAAGTGAAAATGTTGCTTTTCTCCTCTACAGGGCCTGTTTTAGCTCCTGAGTCCTTCTGTAACTGCTGTGGTGGTGCTGCATTGATAAAATATTCAAATGTGAATGACATGAGCAGGAGCTCTCTGGGAGGAATAAGGAATCATGCTACAATCATGAAGAGATCACATTTTAAAGCAACCAAATGCAGGTCCATGGACGAGGGGAGCTGAAATTCCTGGGATTTGTTCCAGTGTCTGCCCAGGTACTCTTTATGTCATCAGTCTTTGTGGAGCAACTTCACAGGTGTCTCACATTCCCAAAGAGAAACCTAAATTTGGCCCAATGTACACCTGTGGTAAGCAGGTTTCACTTTAAAAAGTCAGTGTCTCATTTACTCTTTTACTCAAAGGCAGCCTTGGTAGCTGGGTGGTTGTTTTTTTATTTCTCATTAATTAAGAGATAAACCCTTGTTTTTCCATGATGTACATAATTTTCAGTTTCCTTTTGAAGGATCTGCAGTTCAGCTGTTGGCAAGAGCAGCTGCCCTCAGTAACTGGCTCTCTCTGAAATTCAGCAGAGATATTCCTGCTTTCAGTAATGCATTTGCAATAATGCTTTCCTCCCCCTTCAGACCTCTTTGAAATCAAGAACTGCACTCAGTGACGTGCTGACAGTTTTACATAAATTAATGAAAAAGAAGCTGGAAGTGGTTGACCAAGACTTATTTATTATTATTAAACTGTGTACCCATGTTGCTCTTCTGAAAAGAAAATTAAGAGAAAAAGGAACTGAAAAAAGCTCTTGAAATACATGGTTTAGAATTTATTCTGTACCTCAACCTACAGTATACAATTTTAAGAATCCAGGCTTCTGGTTTGAGGTGAAAATTCTTGCTCTAAATTGTAAACAAGATTGCTTTCCTGGTATTGCTTAACATGCTGAGAGGATGTGAAAATGGATGTTTCCAATACTGGAAAAAACATTAGCCCAAAGCTGGTCACTTAATAATTGCTTAAAGAGAAAAATACTAATCATCTTGGTGCCAAATCACAAAGGCACCAAACATTAACATTCCTGCAGGATATTTTATTGCTTGCCCTTTGTGCTAAAAGCCCAAAATGCAGGATTCCCATGGTGCAGGCTCAGAGTGACACCTGATGTTTCTGGAGCAGAGCCAGCTCCAACACGAGCTCTCCCTCCTGTGCTCTCCTGTCCCCAGGCCAGCACCAGAGATGGAATTTCTCATTCCTGCCACTTCTGGTCCAGGCTCTCCAGAATTACCCTCCCAGCCCTCTGCAGGTGCAGGCTCTCTGAGAACACAGCTCTACAGTGGCTATGTTCCTCTATAAATCTTAAAACATGCATTTATATTTTTATAATTTTTGCTGAGAAAGCCATACCAGTTGGAAAAATGTTATATTATAAGGTTATGAAGCCTTGGGCAAAATCTCCAGCTCTGAGTGAACATAGAGCTCTCTATTGCAATAAAAACCTTCATATCAGCACCTTAAGCTGCTGTACCACTTATGGCTTTACAGTCTATTCCTAACCCAGTTTTTACCCCTTCTCTCAGCACAGGTTTAATTCCATTAAGCTCAACAAAGCTGCTGTTAAAATTTCTTGTGTCCTTGTGCTGGTGTGAATGGCTGTGGGAGTCAGGTCAGGCTGAGATGGGAACATGCAGCTCCCAGGATTTAACTGGGGCCAAACCCACCTGTCCTGAGCCTAAAGCTTCCTCTGTGGTGTGTAACCACTTCAGCACACAGGTGAGCTCCTCATTTCCCCAAGAAAATCATCTCCTGGCAGGTGTGAGCCTGGGCAGTGTTAGTACCTGTACACTGCATAGTGCCTGTAAATGTTCTGGTCCTTGTAATGGATAATGCCTCTGGGGCTGGTAGGGGAGAAAGCATTAAAGCAATCTGATATAAAATGGATGGGTTTAGATGATAGATTTAGTTATATCCCCTTTGTGCTTAAAAGGAACTGATTAAAAACACCAAGATTTCAGATCTAGGAAAACAGCCTGTCAAGGTTCACAAGTCTATCACTCTAAGATCTAGCCCCCACTGAGAGTCAGTGTCAAAGGGCAGCACTGTTTCACAGGTATTTTTGATTTATTTGTTCCTCAGTTACTCACTTGGGACCCAGTCCCCAAGCTGAGGGATGTCTGTGTTGTGGGGTGGAGCACGGCAGTCCAGGCTGCTGGATTTGGATTTGGGACAGTGATTCATTTCTCTGCATGGCCAGGGCAGTGCAGAAGGGGGTCAGGCTGTGGGGTTCCTGCAGAGGGACCAGATGTGTGGAGTCTGGCAGCAGAGAAAGGAGGGATATTCACGATGGAGACACCTGTCCCTGCCCCAGTGGGTACTTTATGTATTCTAAACGTATTTATTTAATCTTATTTTCAACATTTGCATTATAAATCTTGTAAGGCAGCCTCTGGAGCAGCTGGGAGCCAGGTGTCCCTGCCCCTCTGCAGGGCTGTGGTGTCACACCACTGCTGCTCCCTTTTCACCACAGCTGTTTGTTATTTATTTACACAAAATGAAACAGATTCACCATCGAGGCCGGCAGGATTAACAATATTCCCCGGGCAGGAACCGAAAGCACAGCAGAGGAATGGGTGAGAGGATTTGCTGCCAGCACCCCTGCTTTGTGGCTGGTGGTTTTGGGGAGCTGCTCCAGGTGCACCAGACAGGGACAGAGCTTCTCTTGCAGGTGGAGGAGCTGAGCCTGAAATCCTGCCAGCCAGGAACTGGAGAGCTCGGCTCTGCTGACACTGCAAGGCTCCTGGACAAGCCCAGAAGGAACTTCAGCACCTGGCTCAGCTCTGGGAGGACTGCAGAGGCAGCTGAAGGATTTTGGATGCAGGCACTTTAAGGTAAACAATCTTTGAAAACCCCACTAAATACTTATGTGCATCTTTAGATACTTATCTGACTGCAATAATGTGATTCCAAATCCATTTAGAACTTGATTCTTGAATAGTAAGACTTTGCATTACATTTTTTTCATTCTAAAAAAAACTTCCTAGCATGGTTCAGTGAGGGGCTGTCATTAATGAGTTATTAATGAGCCTGTACCTTTGATTGTGTGCTTTACATGTCAAGTGAGAATTGTTTCAATCAAATTAAGTACATTTTTGCCTCATCAGTAGAACAAGTATTTATTCTTAGCTTCCCTTTACTGAGAGATTTGGTCATTTTCCTTGCAATAGACTAGTTATAACTTACTTTCAGTCTACTTTTCTGTTTCCCAGCTATTTAAGCAGAACTGGTTTTGTTAGTCTTACTAGAAAAAGATGCTTTGAAAATATCTGTTCCATTTCCTAGGACAGAAGTTGCACACTTACATACATACTTATAAATGACAAAACCAGGAAGCATAAAACTTAGTGTACTTACACAACTACTGAAAAATAAAAGTCATTTGCTGACATTTTTTTGGTACTGTTAGCTCTGGAATAGAAGGTAAAATGGAACTGACACCAAAGACAGTATTCAGGTTAGGAAATAACTTGATTTTTCACTGTTGTCACCCAGAACTGTAAAAAAACAGGTTACACAAAACAGCATTGGAATTCCTGATAGAGGAACTTGTGACTTCCTTGTCTTTCTACAGAATATTTCTAAGAATGAGGGGGAAAAACAGATTAAAAAAAAATAAAAATGAGAGAATATTTGGTGTTTAGGGACCAAGGAGAGCTGGATAGTCCAGTCAAATCAAAATTGATGAGAAGTAGGGCCCCATCCTACAAACATTGATGTATCCACTCAAATTTGCTGAGTGACCAGTTTAAGTGTATATTCAGAAAAAAAAAAGGAATAGTGGAAGAGTTAAAATTAACTCAGTGATCAGAAAACTAAACACCATTTGAAGCACAAAATAAACAGAGGGTCCTATGCAGATTTGAACCAGCCAGTGTACTTGTAATTATTGCTTTTGAAAGAAGTTGAATATTTGCTTTCAAAACTATTACTTCAGGTGGCTTCAAAATTATAACATACAGGATTTTAGAAGTTATTTTTTCCTGAACCTAAACTTATGAGAGAGAGAAATTTATGGCATAATTATCTAATGTTAGCAAAACCTAGCAGCCAAATTTCTGGGACAGTCATTTGAGTACTATGAAGGTTGGATCTCTAAAAAAAAAAACCAAACAGCAGAACAGAGTGCTTGTAAGGTTGTACTTTCTTAAATGCCTCTAGTGGAAATATAACAGACTTAGAGAGTGAGCAGCTCAGTTCTGTGCTTGGGAAAAATCTGAATCTGCCTGTTCTTCACAGTGCATGAGATTCTAATTGTTTTCCCAATAGAGTAACTGCAGTTCTTTCTGTGCACAGCACAATGGAAGGCAATGGAAATTTTCATCAATCAAAAAATTTGATTTGTCATCAAGTGGATGTTCTCCACAATACAGGACTTAATTTTTGTTCATTACATACCTCAGTCATCCCCTTAAGAAGAAAACCTTGAATCTGTGAATTAAGTGAAACAGATGCAGTGTGGGTGTTGTGAGTATGGCTGATCTCAACCCCAAAATAGCATTATTTACTACTTCTTTGCTGAAAACGGTATGAAAATAATCTAACTCACATGGTAAATATGTTTCCATGCCACATTCACTATTAAAATCACTGAATCAGCAAGATAACTCACACATTAAAGTTTTTACTACATACTTCTCTGGATGCTTAATGAGTTGCATGACCAATCTGTAATTTTGAAAACTTTCAATCTAATTTCATGTGATAGTCTGTGAAACGCCCCTGAAGTCAGGAAAATGCTGATATTTTTGAGTAAGCATATTTTCAAGTGCTCCAGGAAACAGATGTATCAATCTGTCATGCAATGTACTGGTCATTACCTAAAACTACTGAGGATTTTAATGACTTGGAAAGTTTGGAAAATAATTTGAGATCCTAACATAGAAAACTAGCATTGAAGTCCAGAACATCATCATCATGTGTAGGTTTTAATCACAGTACATTTCACAAATTAGCAAACTGGCTTTTTTTTTTTTTTTTTCCCCAGTTAAAGGCAGTTGAGCTTTTTTAACTAACTGGATGTTCACCTTTATTTTCTTACAGACCTTTCTGTGACAGTAACCCATGGAACTTGCTGGGTCTGTCTCCTCTGAAGTCCCCAAGAACTTTCCACCATCACAAGGAAGATTGAGCTCCAAATGGAAGACAGAAGGGGTAACTTTTGGTTTCCACTGCAGTGTGAGTTGTGCAGTTTCCCTGGTGGAGGTCTGACACAATGAGCTCATCCTATGCAATGGCTCCTGTTTTCTTTGGGATATTACAGACACCTGTTTGCCCAAAGTGCCACAAAGATGCCTCAGCAGAACTAGAACTCGAGTCAAGTCTTGAGCTGTTGACTATTTGCAGGGGCAGAGCTCTGCCTTCCCAGAATTTCTCTTCTCTGGAGAAGGAAGACAGAATTTTTAGGTGACTATAAATTCCCCTTGCTGTTTTAGAGGTACCTGTCTGTAGACAGCCTGATCCAGTGGAATCATATGCTGAAGAATGAACTAACACAAACACCCTCCTGCCTTTCCCCTTCCTTGTGTGTCCCTGCACACAAATCTCCTAAATGGTCATTACTTCTCAAATTCTGTGCAACTCATGTTCTGTTTGGCTCAACACCCACCACGTTTCCCACCTAGTATTGATTTTGATGGAGATGCTGAAATCAAATTGCTGCTGCCTTTTTGAGAAGGATCTTCACAACTTAAGTGCCCAAAACAGCCTTAGGTAGCAGAGGAATAAAAGATAATTACACTGTTTCATTCAGAAACACGCAGAATTATTTTTATCAAAACACGTGGTAGCACAGCAAAGTTCATCTTCCCGTGTACTAATCAATACACACGAATTTTTGCCTTGACTTTGATCATGCTACCCAATACATGATGTGAGAATCAATATAGCAGGAAAAAGGACTCTGAATTTGACTTTTCAGCACAGAACGTGGCAGATGCCTGGGAGAGCTCTGGTCTGTTTCGTGTGAGACTGGAAAAATCCTAAAACGTGTCCAGCTAAAAAAAAAAAAAAAAAAAAAAAAAAGGTGCTGCTTTTAATCTAAACAGAATAATTAATGTTTTAGCTTAAGGAATTTAGGAATATAGTCAATTGTCTGTTTTGATCTATGTATTATAATTCAATAGGGGGTGGCAGCAAAAAAAAATAAGGTTGGGAGTGTTTATTCCTCTAGTTCTTCTTTTTGTTTTCATTATTTCAAGTGTCAACATGTCTGGTATCAGGAGGTGTGAGTGTAAAGTAACAAAGTGGAGATAAAGTAAGATGTAAGCAAATGCCACTCAGAAGGAGTATTGGGTCAAAGATCTGATCTATGTGATTTGCAGCTGCTGCACCTGTGGCATCCAGTATTGCAAGATCCCCAGTTTTATTTGCATTCTGTTTGATGCATCCAGACTTAGAAACACCTGAAAGATGTGTATTTTTATTTAAAAAAACCTGAGAAGGAGCCATGTAAGCATTGCTCTCTGGGCAGTGGCTCTGGGAGGTTGATGTTTAGGGGAGATGGAGCCCAGCTATGTTTTTCTAGGTGTGCATGGCAACCTGCTGATTGCTGTCTCGCCAGAATAAACTCTAAACCTTCCCAGCTGTTCTTAATCTGGCCCCTTAACCTTTAAAAAAGCCAGAGGCTTTCCATTCCTCAGAGCCAAACTCTGCTAACAATATCTAGGTTGTTTTCAAACCAAGCTTCAAACATAAAAATGACTAATAAATCCATATTCCATAATCGTTAGGCTGGAAAACTATTATTTTAAAACAGACTCAGTTTTTATGACCCATTTCTAATAAAAATCCCAAGTATGCTTCACTAATGCTCCCATTCCAGATACTCAGACCCCGGATGATAGGCATGCTATCCAGATAGATACACCAATAAATCTGTAAAGGCTGTAAATCTGTCTCAAATTAGTGATCTGTAGATGTAGGAGGGGGAAGAGGGCTGGGAAATTCTGTTTTCTGATCTGCTGGTTTCCTGACATAAGGCTCTGTCACCTCACAGCTGGTGACTGTACTTTTCTGTGGCTTGGATTAAGTGCTAAATACATTACTCCACACTCTTTGGGGGACCGGGGTTTTGCACAGACTTTTAGTCTGATTCCACTGGTGTGAAGAGCAATTTTGGGTCAGAGTCACGACCAGAGGAGGGTGAGAGAGGCGGGTTTTGAGGAAGGGAACAGCAGCTTTGGGATGGAGCTGCAGCCCAGAGATCCACAACGCTGGGGGATTCCCGTTCGGGCTTCCTCCTGAAACAACACAGCCCGCAAGGATCACAAACTCACAAACATCCATCTTCTTGACTCTTTTACTGCCTCCTAATTGCCCCCACCCTGCCAGGCGGATTTATGCCCGGCCTGTCGTGACCGGTGCCAGGGAGGAGATGGGATAATGGGATGGGATGGGATAATGATGGGATGGGATGGGATAATGGGATAATGGGATGGGATAATGGGATGGGATATTGGGATGCCCTTCCCCTCCCCGGGAGCCGCTCCGGCACCGGCCCAGCCCCGGTTCCCCTCCGCTGCTCGGGTACCGCCCCAGCCCCGCTCCGCCGCTCGGCTCCGGTTCTGGGCTCGGGGCGGGTTCGGTTCTGGGCTCGGGCAGCCTCCCCTCCCGGCCGGGCAGTGCTTTTCCCGAGTACAGCCCAGCCTTCAGCAGGGAAATCCTCTCCTTTCGCTCGTCCTCTCCTCCTCTTCCCCAGCAGGCTCACGTTCAAGTTCCTCCCGCTGTTCTCTCTCTCACCCTCCCGGCAGGACTTCGCAACTTCCGCGGTTCCGCTGGCCTTTTATTAGACTTTTTTTAAGCCCTAGGCTTTATGAATTTTTTTCTCCTCTGTCATTTTTCATCGCCGCAATCTGCAGAGACAGGGATGCTCCGGGCCGGACCCTCGGGCAGCGAAGGATGGCCTAGAAATTGGGCAGCACTTCTGAGATGCTACATCTGCCCTTTCCCCATTTTCTTACGCCGCGTCTCTCCCAGTCCTGTACTTAAAAAATAAATTTTAATTGACCGCCCCACCCCGCTGCCCCAAGCCCGAGGTGGTCGCGGCGCTGCGCGGAAGATGCGGGCGCTGCTGCGGCGGGGAGCGGCCGCGGCCGGCGGGCACTGACCCTGCCAGACCCTGTCGGACCCTGCCGGACCCTGCCCGGCGGGCACCGACCCTGCCCGGACCCTGCCCGGCCGGGCCCAGCCCCGGGGCGAGCGCCCACCGCCCCTGGGTGCGCAGCGAGCCCAGCGCGGAGCGAGGGAGCGCGCCCGGACCGCGGGAGCCCCGGAGCGGCTGCAAACTTTCCCCTCGGTGCTGCGGGCTCCTCTCGGTGCTGCCGGCTCCTCTCGGTGCTGCGGGCTCCTCCCGGTGCTGCCGCTCCTCCCGGTGCTGCCGACTCCGCTCGGTGCCCCCGGCGCGGTGCCCCTGTGCCCGGCCGGCGCCTGGCTGGGCGCGGGGCGCTGCCCGGTGCGGGGCGGAGTGCGGGCGGTGCCGCTGCTATTGCTGCTATTGCTGCTATTGCCGCCGCTGCTATTGCTATTGCTCCTATTGCTCCTATTGCTGCTATTGCCGCCGCTGCTATTGCTGGTATTGCTGCTATTGCCGCCGCTGCTATTGCCGCTGCCGGTGCCGCTGCTGGCCGCCTGCTGCGGGGGGGAAGCGGCGGCGCAGACGGCACTGGCGGCGCGGGAGGAGGAGAAGCAGGAGGAGGAGGAGGAGGAGGAGGAGGAGGATCACTCGCTCTCCCTCGCCGCCACGGGGGTGGTGCTGAGCTGCCTGGCCGCCGTGACATGGCTGGTGCTGAGGCTGAGGCACGGCGTCCTCATGCTCGCCGTGACTAGCGCGGCCAAGACCACGTCCCTCGTCGCCTTGGAGAGGGTCCCGGCGTCCTGGCGGCCCTACCTGGCCTACCTGCTGGGGCTGCTGGGCATCCTCGTGGCCGGCTGTGCCGAGCGGCTGTGGCCGCCGCGCCGCGCCGCCCCGCCGGCCGAGCGTCCCGCCGCGCCCCCGGCCCCGCAGCCCCGGCGCCGCTCCAGCTCCATGATCTCCCCCGAGATGTCGGCCGGCGGCGGCAGCAAGACGCACCGCAGGACCTCGCTGCCCTGCATCCCCCGGGAGCAGGTAGGCACGGCTGGGGACGCGGTCCCGAGCTGCGGGGGAGCTGCCGGCGCTCGCTGCGGGCTTGGCGCGGAGCAGGAGCAGCCGGGCTGTGCGGGGCAGCTGGGCTCTCTGGAGCAGCCGGGCTCTGCTCTGCGGGACAGCCGGGCTGTGCGGGGCAGCCGAGCTGTGCGGGGCAACCGGGCTATGCGGGACAGCCGGGCTCTGCTCTCCGGGACAGTCGGGCTCTGCTCTCCGCTGCAGCCAGGCTCTCCGGAGCACAGCGCTGCCCGGGGCTTTCCTCCACAGCTGCGGCTTTCCTCAAGCCGGCCGGGGAGTCTGGGCGGCCGTGCCGAGCCTGCCCCAGCGCAGCCCGCGGCTGCCCAGCATCACTTGGGAATCGCTCTTTCCTAGAAAGGCGCCTCAGCCTTTTCGAACCGCTTTAGGCTCGGCAGGGTGTGTGTCCGTGAGCCCGCGGCTCGTCCCGGTGGGAGAGTCCCGTGTCGGGGCGGTGGCCGGTCCCCAGGCTCTCGGTGCCCTTTGCCTCCCGGGCTGCTCCCGTTGGTCGGCAGCCCCGCTCCCGCTGGTCGGCAGCCCCGCTCCCGTTGGTCGGTAGCCCCGCTCCCGCTGGTCGGCAGCCCCGCTCCCGCTGGTCGGTAGCCCCGCTCCCGCTGGTCGGTAGCCCCGCTCCGCCGGCTGCGGGGCCGTGCGGGACACACGCGGCCGATCGCAGCTTGCTTTCCTCTGGGAGGCTCTGACCGCAATGGCTGAGCGAGAACTTCATTGCCGGCGATGCGCCCGGGTCAGCGCACACCTCGGGAGAGCTGGGGAAGGGAGCAGCCAGGCGCGGGTGTCTGTCCTGCACACAGCCCCATACAGGCTGTACAGCTTTTCCTAAACAGAGCCCCATACAGGCTGTACAGCCTGTCCTGCACACAGCCCCATACAGGCTGTGCAGCCTTTCCTCTATAGAGCCCCATACAGGCTGTACAGCCTTTCCTCTATAGATCCCTATACAGACTGTACAGCCTTTCCTCTATAGAACCCCATACAGGCTGTACAGCCTGTCCTGCACACAGCCCCATACAGGCTGTACAGCCTTTCCTCTATAGATCCCTATACAGACTGTACAGCCTTTCCTCTATAGAACCCCATACAGGCTGTACAGCCTGTCCTGCACACAGCCCCATACAGGCTGTGCAGCCTTTCCTCTATAGAGCCCCATACAGGCTGTACAGCCTTTCCTCTATAGAACCCCATACAGGCTGTGCAGCCTTTCCTCTATAGAACCCCATACAGGCTGTGCAGCCTTTCCTCTATAGATCCCTATACAGGCTGTACAGCTTTTCCTCTATAGAACCCCATACAGGCTGTGCAGCCTTTCCTCTATAGAACCCCATACAGGCTGTACAGCCTTTCCTCTATAGAGCCCCATACAGGCTGTACAGCCTTTCCTGCACACAGCCCCATACAGGCTGTGCAGCCTTTCCTATAGAGTGCTGACACGGACTCAGTGCGCTGAGCTCTGCATTTCGGGTGTTCCTCACTTGTCATGAGATTTAATATTGCCCCGCAAAAGTGTCGCAGGATGGGTTGCGTGTAACTGAGCGTCTTTAAAAGCAGCAACCCCTGCTGAGCAGTGCAAAGACCTGGGGGGAAAATAAGTATTAGAAGGTGTTAAGCTTTTTTTTTCTTTTTTTTCCCAACTAGTATTGAAAATTGTTCTGTGCGCTGTGATCAAGTGAAGCACGTTGTCATACACCAAAGGTTTTCTTTCAGGTGACTTGCTGGATAAGCAGCAAAGTATTTTCCAAGCAATGACATCCAACTGTATGGTGTGGGATGGCTGTTTGTTTCTGGAAATGGTTCGGTTACATCCCTTTGTGGGTTTTGACATTTCTTAGAAGAGGGCCTGACAACCTTAGATATTTGAGACTTGTTTTACAACAAACGTACTTATTTATTTAACAGTTTCATTTAGGTAAAGTAAATATTTACCACAGACAAATACAGTGTGAAAAAGTAGAAAACTGACCCCGTTCTGGCTTTAACAGGAACTGAGAGGGAATGGTGTAAGAGTAATTTGTAAGTACAATAAGGCACGAAAATAAAACTGTTACAATAAGGCACGAAATTAGAACTGTTTATGCTTACTTGGTGATGCTAGGTATTTCTTGTGGTTTCACACAATACACATTTGTAAGGTTTTAAACATAGTTTCCACTTGCTTTCACACTTGCAATAAATGCAGCCTTTTAGTTACCATCTCTAATGCAATCATTGGGAGACAGGAGCCCGTCACCGTGGTCCTTGTCCCTCTTAGGGAGGGACTTCACATCCCCTGCATGTACCAGCAGTTAAACTGGTGGTGGGGGACACCATCCTTCTCCCTGATGCTGCATTTCCTGGGGTCAGTGCTCAGCCTTGCCCTGAGCAATTCCCACTCCCAGGCTCTGGAGTTAGCTGGCAGCTGTTCAGTTCACCCGCTGCAGCATTTTGGCAAGTTTCTCTTTCTTTTGTTCTCACTGTTAATCAATAGTGGGATCTGGTATTGCTTGTGACACTGTGTCATTGGAAATGGATGATTACTTTGGAGTTTGGGGAGACTTTCTGTATTTATTTTTTTTTATCACAAGGTGGCTGTGTGTATGTGAACTTCTCTCCCTAAACTCTTAAATAAATGCTAGTGTGATAGAAAAATGGAAAAGCCGAAACAAAGCTCTTAAAGAACTAATGGGAGAAGTGGGACTGTCTTACAGCAAACAAAGTTTATGTTTATAGCAAAAATCAGCGCCCTGCAGACTTAAAGACAGCACAGGTAAATGTTTTTTTTTGGACAGTTTTAAAATGTAACATGTTAAAAATAGAGATGAGGGCTTTGAAAGGAAACCAGGCCTTCTCTGCCCCCCTGCTTTTAAATAACATCCCCTGAATGTTTCTGGTCTTGTTTTTACATCAGTGAGCTGCCAGTAGTTTTCGTCGGGAAATAGATCCACTTTATTGCTTTGAAACACAGACTCCAATTTAGTGAGGAACATTAGGCAAAGTTTGAGAGATCCTTTCCATCACCTCCTGGGTAACCTTTCCCATTGCTGGGCTTTTATTTTTCCAGAATTTGATTCCCTTCATATCTGATTGTTTCTGTAATATGAGATACTATGAAATCTGGAATTTTGGAACTTTTCTTTTTTAGTCACACACATCTCTATTATAATCTGCATTTTTCCCTACTGGAATTTGAGGGTGAATCTATGTGGCACTGTCAGGTAAAGGACAGTACCAGGAATTGCAAACTGTAACGTGGATATTGTATTAGCATAACTTGTGTTATCTGCCTGTCAGTTCCAAAAAGAATTTGAAAAGAAAAACCTTCATTAAAAAAAAGCCACCATCCAGAATTCAAATGATACCATGATGCAACCTTCTGTGGTTGCTGAAAATCTTCTTTCCCCATTTTTGGTTTAATTCTGTGCTTTTTGTGGTTGCTTTTTGTATGTGTTTTTTTTTTCTTTCCCAACTTCGGCAAAGTTTTTTGATTAAATCTTCCAGACTGGTGTGTGGATCTCATTGAGAAATGTGTGCTCTTGCTCCCAGCTGAGTGTTGTGTGCCTGTGATTTCCTCGGGCTGGCTGGGGATGATCAGCGCCCTGGGGCTCACTCACCGAGATCCGGCTGAGGATGCAGAGAGGCTGTGAATGGAGGGATGGGACAGGCAAGGAGTGGATGAAGAAATACCGTCTCTTTTTTGCTTTTTTTTTTTTTTTTTTCTCCAGTAAAAGTGTCACCAAGAGGATGGCTTCGGGAGTTTTTTCCAGGTTTTTATCTCTTTTATTCTCCAACATTTTATCTCCTTCTGGAAGTGCAGGGGGGAGGTTGGTGGGGGTAGGGAGGGGAGCACGAACATGTTCCATGTGTTGTTTTTAGCACTAAAATGTTACAATGCCCATGTGCTCCAGGGCTTGTGCCTCCGATCACCGTGTTACTCTCCACATGCAGCAATCCAGGGGGTGATTTTGTGATTTTTGGTGCTTTGGGTGGAGTGCTGCACAGAGATCGCAGCTGGGCAGATTTAAACCCTGCTGGAGACTCCTGCTTTTGTTTGTTTGTTTTGTTCAGGGGAACGGGAAGCTTTCAGCTACCCTGGATTTATGACTAGTGCCTGTTATTTACAGCTGCTGCAAGTGGTTTGGTTTGCTTTTGTAGGATTGCTTTTTGCCCTAGAGGATGTGGGGGTACGGCCCACAGGAGCGTCTGCAGCCTGTCTGAGTGACAGAAGCTCTGGTGTCCCTGCAGGCCAGCAGCTCCCCCCTCCCAAGGCAGGCAGGTTTCCTTTCACATTTCAGTTCTGTTCCTTCCCTGCTGGCTGGGGGCAGGAGCTCTTGGCTTTGCTTTGCCCACACGCTCGGAGGGTCTGTCCTTATTGCAGGCTGGGCTCGGTGCCCGCCCGCGCCGCCGCAGCCTCCTCCTCTCAGAGCTGTTCCTCCTCTCAGAGCTGTTCCTCCTCTCAGAGCTGTTCCTCCTCTCAGAGCTGTTCCTCCTCTCAGAGCTGTTCCTCCTCTCAGAGCTATTCCTCCTCTCAGAGCTATTCCTCCTCTCAGAGCTGTTCCTCCTCTCAGAGCTGTTCCTCCTCTCAGAGCTGTTCCTCCTCTCAGAGCTATTCCTCAGAGCTGTTCCTCCTCTCAGAGCTGTTCCTCCTCTCAGAGCTGTTCCTCCTCTCAGAGCTATTCCTCCTCTCAGAGCTATTCCTCCTCTCAGAGCTCTTTCTCCTGTTCAGAGCTCTCTCTCCTCTCAGCGCTCTCTCTCCTCTCCGAGCTCTCTCTCCTCTCAGCTGTTTCTCAGGGCTGCAGCTCCGGTGCCAGGCTCTCCTGCCTTCCCCCAGCAGCAGCAGTGGGTTTTTGCTCAGTTTTTGGCTGGTTTTGGTGGGGCTCTGTCGGTGGCTCTGCTGTTCCCAGCCTGGGGGAGTTGGGCCGTGGGTATCCAGCCTGTCTGGAGCTGAGGAGACAGCCCTGCCTCAGCTCACACCAGAGATATCCCTGCAGTGATAACAGCTCAGAAATAGTGCAGAAAACGAAATGTAGTTGTCCGTTTTTCTTTTTTTTCCGAGGGAAAATTGAGGCTTTATCTCTTCTCATTGTTTGGCTGTGAGAGCTTTGTTAGTTCCAGGAATGTGTTGCTTCTTCCCCTTTGCTGGTTCTTCCTCGTTTTGCCTTAAAAAGTAGACAAATGTACCTTTATGTTATATAAAAAAATTGATATTATGGATCCTGTCCTCTGGCCTGAAAATGGGAGAGATCAGGGTGCAACATAAAGAAATTTAAAATTTTAGAGGGGAGATGGCAGATTGAGTTTAGATACTGAACTTTGTGTGGAAGGCATAGGTCTCCTGTTAGACATGTGAGGTTTTATATACCATATACCTCCTGCTAATAGGGTTTATTGAGCTGTAATTACTGCACTAAGATTTACTGGCACTGCCATTTAGGTCACTGAAAACTAAGGAATACTGAGGAGTTATGTCATCTGGTGACTTGCTGAAACACAGCAGTGTAAAATATTTAAGTAAGGCTCCAGGAAAAATCACCCAGGGGTTCCAGAGGTAATGCTTGATTTTCTTTTGCATGGCTTCATTTACGCAAGCCTGCTCTACTCGGGTTTTTAAATTTTTCTTTCAGTCTCACAAAAATGTTAAAACTGCTGCTGAAACTCCCATGAAAGGCTTAGAATCTATTTTTGTCCATTGGTTAAATCAAGAAATGTATATTATGGTGTATTGGCAAAAAAAGTCTAGTACAGTGGTGACTTTCTGCTCCTTCTGCCTGAAGTGTGAAAATGCAGAGCTGGGGAACTGAAAGAAATCCTGTGTACTCTGGGTTGTCATGTTAATTAAATAAACAGCCAGAACAGTGACCCTGTGTATGAAATGTGTTTTGAGAAGCTTGTTGGGGGCTGGAGGGGGCAAACAGTGACACATGATGTTTTGTTAACTGTGACATTTGTGTGAATTTCTCCTAATCTGCTGCTGGTGTTCTCACATCCCAGCTGGTTTTGGGGAGACTGGGGCATCGCTGCGTGGTGCAAACAGAAGGAATATTGCTGGGGCTTTTTTCTTTAATATAAAAAGTGATCTCAGCCTGGAAGGGAAAAGGTGGCTGGGTTGTGCAGAGTGCAGGGAATGGGGTGAGCTGGCTGCATCCTCAATGACTGGGGAATGAGAAGGGCACTGCTGCAGCTGGGCTGTGAGCCCTTTGCTGTGGTCCCTCAGGTGATGGATGGGAGATGTTCAGCTTGTAGCACATCCCCTGACAGATGAGGGATCTGCAGGTCCAGATAACAAAGTGGAAGTTTTATTTTGTGCCTGGATTTTTCATTTTTTCCCTCTGCTTGCTTTTGAAGAGGCTTTTTATGAATTGCCAAGCATTTCCTCAGAGTCTCCTCTGTGTTAGTCACGTGTCAGTCAAACACACACCTCTCGTTTGGGCTGTGTAGGTTTTCAGGGTTTGGGAGGAAGGTGGTGGGGTTGTTTTCCAGAGATCATCTCCAGAGGTTCCAGCCCAGCCTTTCTGTGGTTCTGTGTGATGTGCTGGTGGGACAGATGGTCCCTCACTGCTGCTGGGCACAGGACATGGATGGATTTTCACAGTTCCACAGTGGCATTGTTAATTTTGAACCTGTCAAGGAAAGGGTTTTGTGTCAGCTGGCACTGCTGCTCGCTGGAAGGACTTTATGTGTGAGGTTTTATAATGAAATTGGGCCAGTGAAGGTGTGGTTTGGAGTGTTGTATCAAGTTTTGGTCAGACATGCAGAACAACTGGGACTCACAGATAGCCCCAACTTCTGAGTCTCATCTAAGAAGAGACTGAAATTCTTCCTAAAAACAGATCTGACTGAGGAGTACTAACAAGGTATTTGTCTAAAAATGAGAGGATATAAAAGAATTTGGGGGGAAATAAAAGGAGGAAAAAATATACCCCCAACCTCAAAACAAACTCCTCCCCAAATTTTTTATTTTTAAGCTGCTACAGAGAAGTCTGATTGTGGTAGAAATATTCACTGATTGTGGAAAATGTGTATGTCACAAGGTGTGAATGAAGCTCTTCCAGCATAGACATTTGTATTCATTATTTATTGAAGTGTACAGGTTTCTGATGCCAAACAGGGGATGAAAATATTTTTTTTTAAATCTGACACTAGTTAGGAAGACAGTTCCCAGTTGCTCACTGCTGTGCTTTAGTGACTGTCCTGCTTTACCTGAAGTGCCTGCTGACCTGGACCTGTCACTGCACGACTCTCTGTACTTTTACTGCAATTAAATACTGAAAAAACTTAGGGAGAAGGTATTTGTGAGCATCAGTACAGCTAAAGGCTCTCCTTCTGCCCCTGCAGGAGGCTGGAAAGTTTCCAAACCTCCAGGTATCAGAAATAGCTGAGAGCATAGCTGAGGCCTCCCTGGCTAGCACCCCCAGCCCACCAGTGAAATATCTGGACTTGGAGTGGTTTGTGTGACTTTTGTGTTTGGTAGGTTGCTGAAGTTGGCTTGGTTTTGTAGTGAGATTTATACTTTGGTTTGAATTTTAGAATAAAATCCAATTGTACTCTGCGTCATTTTGCCGAGTTTTTATTTTTTAATGGGATTTTTGTCTGCCTAGCTCTGTAGGAATGGTGCTTTTCAAATACCCTCATGATGCTTTTTCTGGTGGTTGCTGAAGTCCTGAGGCACACCCTGCTGACGGTTCAAATAAAGCAACCCTTCCTCTCAGACTGCCTGGTGCTCTTAGAAATATCTCAGCTTTGTTAAAAGCTGTGTGAAGTATAAATGTGATGATGCCTGCTGGAAAACTGTTGCTGTGTTTTGAGGATCAAGTCACAGAGGGTTGTTGGGTTTATCTTTTCTTTTTAAAAAGCTTCTTGTTTCTGCTTGTCTTTGAGTAAATCATAATACTGGATGGGAACAGTTATACTGAACTTCAAAACTGAGCACTGCTTATTCTGAGCAGCATCCTTCTGACTGGTTTTTGAGTAGATTTGTCCATAATCACAGTTGTGAAGTGAGCTCTAGGTGGGGAGTGTTTGAGTGGTGAAGGTTAGTTGTGTTCTGAGCTGTGGCAGTCCCAGCAGCTTGGTGATACCTTGCTGGCATCTCAGTGTGCAGGAGCTGCTGCCAGGGCTCCACCAAATCCATCCAGCTGTGCTCCCTTCTCTGAGCAGCCATCCAGCTGTGCTCCCCTCTGTGAGCGTCCATCCAGCTGTGCTCCCCTCTCTGAGCGTCCATCCAGCTGTGCTCCCCTCTCTGGGCAGCCATCCAGCTGTGCTCCCTTCTGTGAGCAGCCATCCAGCTGTGCTCCCCTCTCTGAGCGTCCATCCAGCTGTGCTCCCCTCTGTGAGCAGCCATCCAGCTGTGCTCCCCTCTGTGAGCGTCCATCCAGCTGTGCTCCCCTCTGTGAGCGTCCATCCAGCTGTGCTCCCTTCTGTGAGCAGCCATCCAGCTGTGCTCCCTTCTGTGAGCAGCCATCCAGCTGTGCTCCCCTCTGTGAGCGTCCATCCAGCTGTGCTCCCCTCTGTGAGCGTCCATCCAGCTGTGCTCCCTTCTCTGAGCGTCCATCCAGCTGTGCTCCCTTCTCTGAGCGTCCATCCAGCTGTGCTCCCCTCTGTGAGCGTCCATCCAGCTGTGCTCCCCTCTGTGAGCATCCATCCAGCTGTGCTCCCCTCTGTGAGCGTCCATCCAGCTGTGCTCCCCTCTGTGAGCGTCCATCCAGCTGTGCTCCCCTCTGTGAGCGTCCATCCAGCTGTGCTCCCCTCTGTGAGCGTCCATCCGGCTGTGCTCCCTTCTCTGAGCAGCCATCCGGCTGTGCTCCCTTCTGTGAGCAGCCATCCAGCTGTGCTCCCCTCTCTGAGCGTCCATCCAGCTGTGCTCCCCTCTGTGAGCAGCCATCCAGCTGTGCTCCCATCTGTGCAAACGTGTGCCAGATTGTGCGATTATTGGTTAGTTATTTGTAGTTATTTGAGTCGTGATTTTGATCAGTCACCACTCCTGTCTTAGAAATGACACGTGCAGTGTGAGATTTGGGGACTGTGCCACAAGGCAGCTGCAGAGGAGCAGAGCCATGACTTCTGTGGTGTCCTGGTGCAGACAGGCACCATGAGCTTACCTGCTGAGCTCTGTTGTGTGTCGTGGTTGTGTGTGTTGTTGTTGCTGCTCTGTACTTGTCTCAGAAACTGTGGACTGGTTTATATTTGTTATTTATTAAAGCAGTTCCCTGAGATTCGCTGCATTTCTGTTGATTCTGAATTCTGTACGAGCTGAAATGTTTCAAGATAATTCATGTGCCATTACCAAGGGTTGGTTTTTTTTAAGACCAGCTTAGTGTTTCTGCAAGTGCCATTCTTAAATGCAGTGCTAATTGTCCACTGATTACAGAAAGCTGCACATGAATAAACATTCTGTTAAAGGCTTTAATGCTGTGCCTGTGAGGGATGGAGCTGCAGGGATGGTTTGGAAGTTAAAAGGGGGATGAGGGTGGGAAGGGGCCTGAACCTTTCCAGCAGGCTCCTGCTCAGGGTTGCAGAGCATTCATCTTTCCTGTGACTTGTGGAGAAGCAAAACTCCTTCAGAAGCAGGCAGGAGTATCCATGGGTGTGCAAATTCCATCGTTTTAGGCAGCATGGGCTCTGCTCATGCCTCATTCCAGGGACCATAGCAGGAAATGTGCTCAGCAGCAAAGAGAAATATTGTCTGTGCCTTGCTGGGACTGAAAACTGACTTCTGGGCCACGTGCATTATGCATAGATGAACAAGAGGATCCTTCAGATTAGCCTTAAGACTTCCTGACTTGGGTGTGATCTGCCACTCAAACAGACTTTTTGAAAACCCAAAATTTTAAATTCTGGATATTTATCATATCAGCATGCCTGAACATGCTGTCATGTTTAGATCTTTAGATTTTCTTTTGGCAACTGAAACTCATATGTGTTTAATAAGTGGTAGAATTCTTAGTTGTAATAATATGTGCTTATTTCATGTCCTAATCTGCTTTATGTATTGTCTCTTCTCAAATGAAAGTAGTAATGTGATGCTGAGAAAAACTTTCATTTTTAAGCTGAAGTCACTGTATTGCAAAATTTACTGATATGCACTTAAAAAGCCCAGCCCAAAAACTGCTCAGACAGTGGGAGCAGTGAGGAAACAGCTTCCTTTGCCATTCAGTGCATGAGAACTTGGCCTGGGGGGCTCTGGGTCTTCTCTTTGGTTAAGGGTTTTAGAGCTGAGATGAGAGCAACAGATTGTCTCAATCATTTATAATAGCAGGTTAAGGAGATGAGAACTTCAGGGAGAAACTTGATAGCCCAGGGAGTATCTTTGCTGTGATCTTAATGCATTGCTGTCTCAAACAGTGAGTCAGTGCTTGCAAGCATAATTATGCCATACACCATCTTTTGAGTGCTTCAATCTGCAGTTGCAGATGCTTTTAATGACATTTTAGATATCCAATGTCTTAGCTGTGTGCAGGTTTGTTTTCTTTCTCCATGTGTTTATTTAATAAAAAGCAAACAGAAATGTCATGATGCTGATGGCCACATGCTTTGAGTTAGCAGCTTCCTCAGTGCCACTCCTCTCAATGGCCAGAAACTCTTTTTTGATCTGGGCGAGCTTGCATGGATGAGCTGATCATTCCTGCCTCATTCCATTTGCTCTGGTGAAGGACAGGCCAGCAGCTCCAGGGTGGGCTCTGGCACCTGGTCCTGCTGCTGTGTGTTGGGAAAGGTGAATGAGGTTTGTTTGCTGGTCTGTGGGTGACCCAAAAGAATGGCTGCAGTTGTGTCTGGTGAGATTTTCCTTAGCTCATCTCACTTCCCTCCCTTCAACCAGCACCTGCTGATACATGAGTTGTTGGTTTCTTTGCTTTTGGCTGTGTTTGTTTGTTTGTTGGAGCAGAGGGATCCACCCACGGCTGGCAGCCTGTGAGGATGCTGCCTCGGATTTTAGGGGTGATAGAGTCACCTGGCTCTAATGCCAAAATTCACTGATGTCATGGAGGAAATTTCACACATCAGAGCCAGTTTGCTCTGGTCACAGGTGTGCAGTGAATATGGGAAGGCAGTTTCAGATGAGCACAGGTGAAATTTCCCAGTGGTGGATCGAGTCTGTCCTAAGAATGTGCATTAACTGGAGAAGGATGCTCACTGTTCCTTCATTCGTTAGCAGCAAAACAAGGAGGTGACTGCTGTTCTTCCAGCTCTCCCCCTCCTCGTGCTGGGTGCATTTGCTGTTCAGCCCTTGCCCTCCATGGGTCCCAGGCCCTTTCCCTTTCAGCTCTGTGCTCTCAGTGTGGCTGCAGTGGTGCTGTGCCTCCTGTGACATCACAAACATTTGTCTTGGCAGTCCTTCCTCTGCAGGGCTACATCTGACCGTGGTGAAGATGACTAAGTAGAGACAGATTTATGTGGAAATCTTATTAATACCCATAAAAGAGAGAATGAGGGCATAAGAAATTTGGCTCCAAAAAACAACCAAAAAATGCTGTGTTCTTAGAAACATTTGGCATAGCTCCATCATGCCTTTTGTGGGAACTGCTTCTTTGTCTGGCCTAATCTGGGCTCCTTTTTTTTTTTTTTTTAAAAAAAAAAAACGATTACTAAAGACTTCCACTTTTCCCAAACTTTCTCACAGTAGAACACAATTCATTTTCACTTTGGTAATGCACAAATCAGTGAATTATTTCAAAGACAATGAAGCACAGATGTCTCCCCTTGTTTCTCAGCAAAGATTTAATGGTAGCCTTGCTGTGAGATCTTTCTCTGCCTCCAAATGTCCATAGATGTTACATGGTGCTCATTATCAAAGCAGTTTACTAAGAAGGATAAATAATTTTCTCTTAGAGTGTGTGAGGGCTGGAAGGAAGCTGTATCAGAGATGTGAAATCATAATTCAGTTTCTTTCATAACATGTTGGATACCAGGGTTGGGAGAGGAGTTTCTGGAGCCTGGTGTGTGCTGAAGCTCGTGCTCTTGTCTGTGCAGCTGCACTAAGATGTTCTGCCCAGAAAACTCATCTTCATTTATGGCATAATCCATAGTATGTATAGAAATGTTTTACAAATAAAAGTACCTGCATGTGCTCATTACCTGCATGTGGGCAAAGCTTTTTTTCCTGGAAATAATTTCCAATATACTGTTCCTGTTGGATGTGTAGTTGTAAAAAGTTCTGGTTTCTTTTAGCTGTTTCTGAGATGACCTAGGCATTTGCTTCACTGGGATATTGTGTTTTAGATCTTTAGCTGATCCATGTGCCAGCAAGTGTCTGTTCCATGTGTGTGTTATTTTTCCCAGCAAGGATGATATTCCCAGCTCACTCCTGATGTGACCACATACTGTTTGAAATAGGAAGCAATAAATCAGCTTTTAGGACTGGCTTATGAGCAAGATCTTATTCTTTATTTGTTTACCTCTGCTCCTGGGATGTGTGCAGTTTTTAGGCCTGCTGTTAGCACTGCTACCAAAATTGTTACCATTTCAGAAGATCAAAGCAGCAGTGAAATGAAGAAGAAAATAGGAAAAAATTCCTGTCTGGATGAGATGATGATTTACATCTTGTTATGTTTGCCAAGGTAAAAATCTTCACTGTGAGCTGTTGCTTGCAGCCTGAGAGGCAGCTCCCATCCCTGTTCTTAGGCTGCAGTCCCTGATCTGGAGGCAGTGGAAGGCACTCTGCCTTGGGCTGACCTGGAGGGAATTTAGATCCTGCTTGCTGGGAGGTGAAATTGTTCTCTTGGGTTTGGAGTGCCAGGGCTGTGCCCCTGTGATGACAGCAATGGTTCCTAGGATGGCACAGTTCTTCTTGTTAAGTCTTGGGAGGCTTCCACCCTCACCAGCCCTCTGCTTCTCTTCCTGCACTTTTTTGCAGTAATGCTGCAAGAAAACATTTCCTCAGGCCAGAAGGTTTTTTCATTAAGTGGTTTTGTCAGATGCTTCCACACGGAGCTGCCAGCATTGAAGTCTTTTATTTCTTTGGTTTTTGAATATTGTGGCTAATCAGTGTCCCCTCTGCTAATCTTGCTTGTGTTTGTATTGGTGTTCTGACCCTTCAAACAGCCTGCAGACTTGGCTTGGCCTTCTGAGGTGCAGGATGCATTCCCCTTGTGCTGAACTGCATGGGCAGAAAGGGCATTCAGCATCTCCCAGGGATGAACATGCCTGCAGATTCTTCCTGTGTTGCCTTCTAAATGAACCAGTGCTGTGGGACAGCCACAGAAATCACAATTGCATCTTGTCAGTGTCAGAGGCACCGCTGGCAGGCGTGTGCTGCCACTGTTAGCCCTGCCCTGCTCCCTTCCTGCAGACTGTCCTGGATCTCTGGGGGACTCCTGGAGGCTGAGAGGGAGGGACAGCTCTTTGTGGTGGCTGCAGTACATCCCATTGGCCTGGCTTGAGATAAATGAGGTACTGAGTCAGGAGAGGGGATTAGTTCTATGTTCTTCTGTCCTGTCTTCTTCCTTGCTTAAGCTGTGTGATTTACCTGAGCTGTGTGATTTACCTGAGCTGTGTGATTCACCTGAGCCCAGCCTGAGCTGTGTGATTTACCTGAGCCCAGTTTGAGCTGTGTGATTTACCTGAGCTGTGTGATTTACCTGAGCCCAGCCTGAGCTGTGTGATTTACCTGAGCTGTGTGATTTACCTGAGCTGTGTGATTTACCTGAGCTGTGTGATTTACCTGAGCCCAGTTTGAGCTGTGTGATTTACCTGAGCCCAGCCTGAGCTGTGTGATTTAGCTGAGCCTGGCCTGGGCTGGTGCAGAGTCCATGGCAGATGAATTTGGATAAAATGCAGTTTGAAAGAAGGATGGTTCTCAGTGTTACCCTGTTTACCATGGAGGCCAAGGGCATCAGAGCTCTGGGCTGGATGGAGCCTGCAAGTCCAGAGTTCCCTGGAATTGTTCTGGTACTCTACAGCTCCTCCCTGCTCTTTAGTGCAAACAGCATTCCTTGAGAGGCCTGGAGGGCGGAAATGGCTGCGAACAAAACCCATATATTCTCTGATGTGTCAGAAGATAGCAGAAAAGAATGGTGAGCTCCATGTCTGCTGGTAGCTGATTTCATCCTATTCACTTTGTGGAAGTGGAAAGCTTGGTTGGGTATTGGGGAACACTTTTCTGTGAATAGCAGCAAGCTGTGTGGGGAGATTTCATCTGTGTGCATGAAGGGTTCTTCCTGAGCAGTGCTCTGGGTATTTTCCAAGGGGTCTCAGTGTCTCTTTTCCCTGGAGACCGTGCTGGGTGCTGCCAGGGTTCCCTGCAGCTGCCAGTGGGCAGTGCCCAGCTGTGCTCTGCAGTGGCTGTGTGTGTCCCCAGGCAGTGGCTCTGTGTGTCCCCAGGCACACTCTGTGTGTCCCAGGCAGTGGCTCTGTGTGTCCCCAGGCAGTGGCTCTGTGTGTCCCCAGGCACACTCTGTGTGTCCCCATGCAGTGTCCCCAGGCACACTCTGTGTGTCCCAGGCAGTGGCTCTGTGTGTCCCCAGGCAGTGTCCCCAGGCAGTGGCTCTGTGTGTCCCAGGCAGTGGCTCTGTGTGTCCCAGGCAGTGGCTCTGTGTGTCCCCAGGCACACTCTGTGTGTCCCCAGGCAGTGCCTCTGTGTGTCCCCAGGCAGTGGCTCTGTGTGTCCCCAGGCACACTCTGTGTGTCCCAGGCAGTGCCCACAGGCAGTGCCCATCCTGCCCCAGAGCTGGGTGCTGCCCTGGGCAGGACTGCTGCAGAACACATCACAATTTGTGTCTCTCCTGCTCTTGCCCTCCTCTGGTGCAGGAGCTGCTTAGTTTGGTTATCAGCTGGTGTCACTTCCCCCCTTTTCTTCCCTCTAAATGACAGTGTTGAAGTTGCAGGTAGGCTCCCAAGTGCTCTCCATCTTGGCCTGGCTACAAGCTGATTTATCATTCCCCCTGTTGAGGTGATGCTTTTGTGGCTGCCAGGAGAGTGCTGCATGGCCTGAGCGAGACAGGGTGGTGGGGTGTGCTGGGCTTGGTGTGTGGGGAGGTTTCCTAGCAGCCAGATATGGCACAGCAGCACCCTGACAGCCTGGCTCCTGGGAGGGAGCAGCACTGGGCCTGGGAGAGAGCTCCTGTGGGATGGAATGGGGATGGGAATGGGGAATGAGAATGGGGAATGGGGATGGGAATAGGATTAGAAATGGAAATGGATATGGGGAATGGGGATGGAAATGGAAATAGGGATGGAAATAGGGATGGGAATAGGAATAGAAATGGGAATGGGGATGGAAATAGGAATGGGGTTGGGAATGAGAATGGGGAATGGGGATGGAAATAGGATTAGAAATGGAAATGGATATGGGGGATGGGGATGGAAATGGGAATAGGGATGGGGAATGGGAATAGGGATGGGGATGGGAATAGGAATGGGGATGGAAATGGGAATAGCAATGGAAATGGGAAATGGGGATCGGAATGGGAATGAGGGGATGGGGAATGGGGATGGGAATAGGAATAGGAATAGAAATGGAAATGGGGATGGGAAATGGGAATGGAAATAAGAATGGGAATGGGGATAGGGATGGGAATGAGGATGGAAATGGGAATGGGGATGGGGAATGAGAATGGGGATGGGAATAGGAATAGAAATGGAAATGGGGATGGGAAATGGGAATGGGGATGGGAATAGGAATGGGAATGGGGATGGGAATAGCAATGGAAATGGGGATGGGAATGGGGATGGGAATAGGAATGGGAAATGGGGATGGCTGTGTGTAGGGTACAGCCTGCTCTGTGCCCCATGCCCTGCTGCCCAGCTCTCATCTGCTCAGGTTTTAATGCTTGTTGTCACTCCCTCTTAGTTTGTTGTTGCTTTTTTTTTTATTGTCATTTTGCTCCTCACTAACTGGCTGGTTCCTAAAGGCTGTTAGAAATCTCAGCATGGCAGCTGTAAAATTGCCTAATCAGCTCCAGGAGATAATCTGTCCTAGGGGAGACCTTTGAATGCACTGCCTGTCAGCAGGAATAGGTCAGATGCCTCCAGGTAACTTTCTGGGAAGGGAGTCTTGTTTTCAAAACTGTATCTGCCTGCTTTGTTAAGAACTAAGGAACTGGTTAGTGGAACCTGTCATAAAAGTACTCTTTTATGGTTGTGCTAAATCCTCTTAAAGAAAGCAAATAGCTCTCTCATTAATGCTGCTCTGCTCAGCATAGAAGTAAAACAGCTGTGGTGACTGTCAGAGCTTTAAGAAAGTCTTGAAATTGGGAAGAATTTCTATTTGACCAGTTGATGAAATTCAGTGGGCTATGGCAGTGCATTCTCATCTCCATTTTCTCCTTGGACTCTGAGAAATATGTTGAATTTGGGCCTGAGTTCAGAGTTGCATTTTAGGAGGGTAGGTGACCCCTGGGGGAGTTAAGCTGTAACAAGAACTAAGACTTTCATAGTTTTCTTGTTAAGTCGAATGCTTAAAAATATGTGAGGTTTGGTGTATCAAACTTGAAGAATAAATCTCTTCCTTCCTATGCTGGATTCCAACATTCAGCAGTGGAAATATTGAAGAATGTTGGTTGGAACTGATGCTGACCATTTTGGTGGCCTGAAATACTTGGTTAAAACTACTTCCAGAGCCTTTTATAGCTTGGAAATGGCAGAATTGAATAGCTCTGAGTTATGCTAAAGCTCCTTCAGATGTCCTGCCTTCCTTCTCTTGAACTGGGGAAGCAGAAGGGAAGAAAAGCCAGGATCAGGCAGCCAGCAGTGCTCAGGGTTTTGCTTTTCTTGTTCTGGACTTGCCCTTGTGAGGCTGCAGGACTGGCCTGAGTCACCTCCTCAGCACCTCTGTGTTTCTCCAGGCTTTGTCCAGGGGGCCAGCCCTGGGTCCTGGCACAGCAGGGTCACTCTGTGTATAGAATATATACATATAGAATACGTATAGAATATACTACATATGCATTTATGGCTGGTTTAACTGATGTGTGGGCACATGCAGGCCTGATAATGGATGGCAATAAGGAGAGGGAAGAGAGGAAATAAAGCACCACAGCTGTGATTTATCAAGATTGACGTGGAAACAAATATTATTCTAGTAATCAGAGGAAATTCTTTGTAAAGCATGCACAGGAAAGGTATTTTCACCCACCTCAGCGATTTCCTGCCCAGCTATATCCAAAGAAAATCAGACTTCTTCCCCTGCCCCCCCACTAAGGGTCACTTTAAAATTATTGTTTCCTTCTCCTTCATTTCTCTTGATGCTGGGCTTTTGTTTGCTCCAGGTGTTCTTTTTTTCTCTTGTCAAATTCTTCTTTAAGTGATTTTTGACCTGGCATGTAAAACTGTCTCTAATTGTATCTTAAAAAGTTGCAGGTTCATCTCTCAAACTTCATCTGCCTTGGGGCAACGCTTCACTTAGGACCTGCAAGTCCCTAAACCTCCCTAGCATTCAATTATTTTTGTCTTGGTTTTAGGATTTTTTTGAACTCTGGTCAATACCATTCCTGCTTCAGTTGCCTGACAGAAATGCAGCCAAAAGCCTTTTTGAGGTGGAAATTAAAAAAAAATAGAAGGGATAAAAAAGGAAAATACCACTTAATTGGATGCTCTGCTTTCTGCTGCCCAGAGAAGTTTCCCATTTCTCACTGGCAAAAAGACTTTGAATGCCTTGTGCTCATAAGTCTTCCCTCCATGTGTATCACAAACCACAAACACACCATTTGTCTGCAGGGAATTAAATTCATAATTTGAAGAATGACTAGAAATAAAAACAAATCTGGTTAACATCATCCATGACCTGACTTGATTAAAAATAATTTCCCCCTTGAAAAACTGTTCCAAATGCTGTTTCTGAATGAAAGTTTAGGTAGCAACAGTGGCTGATAATACAGGACAGAAAAGGATTTGCAAGAAGCATAACCTCAAGCTCCCTTCTAGCCTGGACTGAGCACACAGACTGGAAAAGAATGATAGATGAGCACTAAATAAAAGACTTCTGGCTGGGGCTTTTCATGTTTTTCTTCTGTGAAGTTAATGCTTAATGATGAGATTTATGTTTTCAAACACAGCTTTATCTTCTGAATATATTGTAGAAGGCTAAATTGTGGAGAGAGGGGAAAAGTGAGGGACTGGCTTGAGTCACCTCCTCAGCACCTCTGTGTTTCTTTGTGCTTTGTGAGGTGGGGCCAGCCCTGGGGTCTGGCAGGTCTTGCCTGTTGCTCAGTTGGGTTTGGGGGGTTGTGTTGTGGTTGTAAATGGAATTTATGTGTCGTTTTTCCCTATCTTTTGCTTTTATCAGTTTAGATTTTAAATCAGCCCTGGTCTACAAGACATCTTGTAGAAGGATATTACAGGGATGTGGTAATGGCTTGGGGGTGTCTGATCTCCCAGGGGAGCTGTGATTCTGGAAATGACAGAAGAACTGCTTCTGGAGAGTGCCATGGCCTCAGAGAGCTCAGTGAGCCAGGCAAGGAGGGAGGAAGGCACTTGGGGCCAGGAGGGTGCAGATTTCCAGGACTGGTGTAATCCCTCACTGGAGCAGTGTGTGAGGGAGCTCTGTTTGTCTGTTTGTTTGTTGGTTTGTGCTTTAGATCCCACACCCTGAGATGGCCCAGTGCTTGTCCCAGGTGTCAGGCCAGGCACCAGCTTCTCTCTGCCGTGGCAGGGCTGGTCCTGCTGGCACTGTGAGTTTTCCTGCAGGAAGGAGAAGTTTGGGGCTGCTGAAGGCAGCACAAGGGGGGACTGTGACTCCAGAGCCTGCTTCATCACCTCAGTTAACTTCCAGGCACAAGGTGAATAAATTCCATGAAATCACTGGATTTCACTCAAAACACTGCATACAAAGGAGTATTTTGTATCCCAGATGTTTTTAATTGCCTCTATATTTATAAAAGTGACATTTAATCAAAGTAGTTCTGAATAGGTTTTTGACCAAAACTGAAATTTATTTGGAATGTTTGCACCGGGGAAAGCACTAGTAAAACTTTATTCTGCTTGATACAAATTATTTATTTCAAGGACATTTTATAAGCATATTACTAGATGTTTACAGATTGGGATGTAGGAAAAGGAGAAGGAATAAGTAGCAATGTGAGGAGGGTTGAAATGGATAAAGCAAGCTAGTCTGTATCCTGAATTCATCTGTGCTGCTCAAAGAATGAGTGATTGGTAGTTTATGGGTATAGGAACTTTGACATTACTTTTTAATTCAGTTTCTTTGAGATGCAAAAATCAAGCAGCTTCTTTTATTTCCCTGCTGGGAGATAGCAAGAGATTGATGAGCTCCCATCAGAGATTCATTGGTCTTTCCACCTTGTATTTAAAAATTAAGAGATTAATTCACTAATTGGAAAAAGGACTCAGGTAATTTCAGAGTCTGAAAGACTGTCTTGACAACTGAGTAACCTGCTAAGTGTGTCAAACTCTGTCATCACAAACTGGACCAGTGGCTGCAACAGAACAGGAAAAGGTCTGTGGAATGAATCCAACTGCTGACACATTTCTGGCCATGAGAGAGCAACTGTATTTTCAAAATACAGCAAGAGAAGGCACTTTTTCAAGAAGCATTGGAAGATGGTCCTGCAGGGTCTGGAGGATGCACATTTGAACAGGAGCAGGCATTGTGACTGCCAGAAAAATGAATCAGCACCATCATCTGCCTTCTCCTCAGGGTGGCAGGTTTCTAAACTTGGATTTTATGACAGAGCTGTGGTGCTCTCAGGCTCCAAGCCATGTGTTAGTTTAATCTCTTTGTGCAGGTGAAAGAAAGGTGCTGGTACATGTATTGTTTCTTTGAACTAGGCTAACTCCTAACTTTTCTTCTGGATTTTGTAACTGGATGTTTTGTGGTGTGCTTGGGAGCTGTTTCTTAAAAATGAGTGTGACGACATTGGGATTCTGTTTGCAGGGAGTGTTGCTGTGTAGGGCAGTGATTTTGGATGGTTTTTACTATCAAGGAAAAATAATTGAGCTTGGCCAAAATTTTGTAGAAGTTAAGAAAATCCATCTCTGTGTCTCAAGCCTTGTCCTTGTGATGGTGTATATGCAATTTAAATCCTCCATCATCCAGCTGGCCCCTGTGCCATGGCTGCTGGGCAACCCCAGGTGGCAGAAGCCATAAATCAGTGTTTGTGTGGCCAGCCCAGGCAGTCACAGCCCCGTGGGTGCTGTGCTGTGTGTTTGGCTGTGCTTTGTTCCTCCTGCTGGGAATGGCTGAGAGGACTCTGGAGCTGCCCTGGGTGAGGCAGTGGATCTGAGCCCTGCCTTGCAGCTCCTGCCCCTTGTTTTCCTGCTTGGTTCCAGAGGGTTGTCGTGCCCTTAGTGGGACCTGTGGCATCAGTTCCCATCTGTGGGTTTGCAGGACAGAAGAAGATGGGACTGTTCAGGTCACAGGCCTGAGGATGCTTTGGCAGGGGTTGTTGGAGTCTTGGGGGCAGATACAGCATCCCAAGAGTTTTCACTCTTCTTTCTTTGCTTCTCCCTCCTCCCCTTTGGAAAAAGTTTTCCAACAGAAACACGTACAGCATGGGGTTTTGGTTTGGGGTTTTCTATGAAAACTGTGACTTTCTCGGTTTGCTGTTATGTCCCTTCCTCACCACTCGCCTTCATCACCCTCTCTCCCAGAGACAGATGCAGAACTTTGTTTGAAACAGATGGAACTGGAAGCAGACCAAGGAAACCTTCCAGCAGGTGTTTCCTGTGCCTGGGGCAGCAGAGCCCCTTTCTCTGTGTGCAGCTGCTGTTCCAGGCCTGGGAGGGCTGGCTGCAGGTCTGAGCTCTGGGATAAGGGTGGCAGGCACAGTGGCACAATTAATGCTGTCAGAGCTGGTTGGGCTTCTGAACTGTGACTAGAGTTGTGTTTCCAGCACATTGTACTCATTTTCCTTTCATTGTGGTCTGACAGTACACCCTGAGCTCAGTTAATTAATTTCTTAATCCTGAAAAGGCTCTTGAGTCAAGTCTGGCTGTGGAGTTTGGGCTCCAGGAGTCCAGGGCTGCTTCACAGCTGGAAAAAGTCACTCTGCCCATTAAAACAGGAATTAACTGGCTTTAAGGGACTTATGGCTTTTTTATCTTAAGAAAACTGCTCAGTAATAAGAAGAGCTTAGATTGTGATGGTCTGCTGATCAAAATGAAGGTGTCCTGCTTGATGGTGTTTCCTCAGGCTTTCAGTGTGATGAAATTCTGTCAGTGTTAACACAAACAGGATGAGTATTTCTTTCATGGATGTCACTGAAAGAAGTTCAGAATTCCCTGCATGTGTGAACACTTTGGAATCCTTTAGTGAGTTTTATTGATTAATTGCATGTTTTAAATTGGCAACAGCAAATTGCTTGAAGGGGTCACAAGTAGAGGATTGGTTCTGCCTCTCCTGCCTACAGCTTTTTGGAAGCAGTGTGTGTGTTGGCAGTCAAATAACCCTGAAACCTTCAGGTTTGTTTCTCCTCATAAAGTTTATTGTGTGCACCTCCCTTATGTGACATCTTATTACCAAATTCAGGTAAGATGGAGAAACTCACCAGGCTGGAAACACTTCAGATTTTATATGTTGGAGGTCTTGTCCAGCCCAAATGTTCTGTGATTCTGTGATTAATTATCTGTATAATTACAGGGACATTAATATTTGTGTATTACAAGGACATTAATCTGCAGAACAGGCTGAGGTTGGAGCCTTGGCATGAGCTGTTTTATCATGGGAGGGTGGGTTTGTCTGGAGAGACACATGGGTGGATGACCATCTGCTTGGGCATCCCCATCCCCTCTTACACCCAGGGAGATTTTCTCTGATGTGAAGAAAGCACTGACTGGGAATCACATTTATCCATTTTTGTTACCTCTTAAAGGTGGCAATTTTCATTCTGTAACCATAAGATACTAGTATGAACATGTGCTTGGACGGAAAGATTATTTTTTAAAATCCTACTAGCCACCTCTGTGTAAATGCAGACTTGATTTTTGAGATTTGTGAGCATTTTGATATCTGAACTCTGTTTTCAGCTGAAGGAAAAATAAGACCTTTTTAATATTTGGAAACTGAGATGCATACATAGGTTTACAAACATGTTCTTCTTTTCTGATCATTCAGGTGTTCAGGTGAATGCTGTAGATGTTTCTGTCTAGTCCCAACGTTGTAATGTGAGGTTTTCATTCTCCACAGTTCTTACACCTGCAAGACTTTTCTTGGGACAGGCAGGAGTGCTGTGAAAATAGAAGTTTTGTTTCTTGGTGCTGAGCTTGCAGCTGGTTATGGTTAGTTCTGCAGTTCAGCAGGACCTGTGCTCTCTGATGCTTTTTCAGGTAGTTTAATGTACATTTTGGTGATGGAGCTGTGGGTTTCTGAGGGTTAGTGTTACTGTTGATCCCCTGATGGTCTGTGCAGGTGGAATTTGCTCCTTTTCTCCTGGAGGAGGTGGCAGGGGAGGCTGGAATGTGCCACCAATGTCCCTGAGGCTGTGGGAACTAAGGTCAGTCCTGGAACTTTGACTTGGGTGTTACAGTTGGTATTTCAGCTGGGAAGGAACCTGTACATATTGCTCTTGTGCTTCTGAGGCAGAGAGTGAAAGCACACAGCTGGAAGGACAAATTTCCCAGCAGATCTGGGAGTATAGGTGGATAGTTACAGGGACTTGCCCAAAAGTCTGTGAGCCAGAGGGGAAAGAAGATACACACTAGTGCTAGAGAGGAGTTTAGAAGGAACCCAGATTGTAAATCCCAGCACTGGTGGCTGTGATATTTGGGATCTCTCAGGCTGTGCTGGTTTTGCTGGCACTGGAGCTCATTTTCTCCCAGTAGCTGGTGTGATTTGTGTTTGGGGTTTGTGCTGGTAGCACAAGGATGCTTTAGCTCTAGCCAGGCAGGATTTACACAAGGCCTTTTCTTCCTCCCCCACCCCCAGAAGGGAGGCTGGGGGTGCACAAGAGTTGGGGGGGGGACACAGGCAGGACAGCTGACCCCAGCTGGCCAAAGGATGTCCCAGACCTCATGGACCACGCTCAGCATGTTCTCCTGGGAGGAGGGGGATGCTTGCAGTGATGGTTTTTCTGTTCCTGTGACAGGGCCCTGCTCTCCTGGGGAATCCCTGCCTGTCATGGGATGTGCTGAATGAGCTCCTTGTTCCATTTGCTAGCATGTGTAGTGTTTGTTTTACCTCTTCAAATGCCATTGTCTGAACCCAGCAGTTCTCCCACTACTGCTGCTCTGATTCTTCACCATCTCAGCAGGGACAGTGAGGAGTGGCCCTGGCTGGCCCTAGGCCAGATCTGTCCTTTGGGCAGCCAGACTGTGCCAGCCAAAGGCAGCCCAGCCCCTGGGCAGCTTTTCCAGGGCTGTGGCAGAGCTGCCGGGCCAGCCTGCTTTGCTGACCTGCCTGTTGGTGTTTCTCTGCCACACCTCTCTGTCCCCTCCAGGATCTGCTGCTGCAGGCTTTCCCAGGTGCAGAACAGCTCCTGGTCGGTCAGGGCTGCTGCAGGGCTGCTCCCTTGGTGCCAGGAGCATTGCAGGGCTCTGTCATTCTGTGTCCCTGCACTCCATCCCTGCTCTGGCTGTAGGATGCACTGGGTGCTTTGTCCAGGTGGAATGCTCAGGGGAACAGGGAAGGAGCTCTTCCTGCCTCTGCCATCCTTTTCTTCTCTCCCTCTTAGACAGACAATGTGCTAACTGCTTGTCTGAATTGCTGCTTAAGTTTTGTGCTGCAGCTCCTAGCACTGTTCAGAGCACCCCTGCTGGCTCTGGGTTAACCCCTTCAGGAGTGCACAGATATTTCTGTTCAGCAAATGTCCTGGCTGCCTGCTGTTTCTGCCTTGGCCAAATTACTGCTTTCAGAACAGTTTCCCACACACAGACAGTAGCTGACCAAATGTGAATAGCTGTGTTAGGCATAAACAGGGCTTGTAAAGTGCAAAGTTGTAGGTAGGTGTCTGTTTTCACCCTTCTTTTACTCTCTGACCTGTAAATTCTGACTTGTCGTGCACTCAAGAAGCAAGATGCCTCTGAGGTGTTGAAATTGTAGTGGTTGATAAAATATAATAGCAAAGAAACCATGCAATTTTCCTGCAAATACAGACTGCTTTGTTTTTCACTGTATGATGTATTGACTACAAGACACCTTGTGTGTAGTGCAAGGCAGTGGGAGGTTTCAATAACAGCCACAATTCTTGCTGGTTTAAAGGCATTCTGGTCTCTCCTGTTATTGCAGAAAGAGGGGTGTGGATGTTGCTCAGGGAGCTGGTGCTCTGTGAGCCTGCATCAAGAATAATGCTGGACAAACACTGGCCCTGTCCTAAAACCTGTTCCCCCATGCAGACCTGCTCTGGTTGTGCCTTCTGTGAGACACCAGCATCTCTGTTCTGTTACTTGCTGGGCTCAGAAGGGACATTGCTCCTTTGCTGAGTGCACCTTCAGCTGCTCATTCATCTGCCCAGGATTCCCTAATGCCTGCTGGTTTGTGCTAAGGAGTTTCTGGGAAGGGAGTCATTGAATCTCTTTGTGAACCCCTGGTTGCAGTGCTGGAGGTGCCAGCTCTGTAGCAGGCCTGGTTGTGATAAAAAAAGAGTTTAAAGATTTCACATGTTTGATTAAAAAAAAAAAGTTTACAGCTGCAGGGATTTGTTTGTTTCTCCCTTGAAAACTTGCAAATGCATGAAATAAGCCATTCAGTAGGAGTAGATCTGTTTAAGAGATGAGTGTGGCCAGCTGATCAAAGGAAGGGCTTTGATATTTATTGGGACAGGAGTGCAGACAGACTGACTCATAAAAATCCTCTGCAGTTTATTATTTTGGGTGTTGCTAAGCATTAAGTTTTAGAGAATGTATGTGTGACTAACATTTGATTTGGGGAAGATTTGCTAAGTCAACCAGAAAGAAATAAAGCAAATTTATAATCTCACATGTCTTTAAACAAGGCTTCAAGTGATGACAAAAATAGGATGGAGTTACTGTGAGGAGAATCAGTAACTGTTTGTGCTTTCAGATGCAGTTTCCATGAAGCTGGTGTGCTGCTGGGTAGGAAAGGATGGTTCCTGTCAGCCTGGAGAGCTTTGTCCTCTCACCTGCCTCTCCAGGCAGCAGTGCACAGGGGCTGCCTTCCAGCTCAGCTGTGCTTTTGCTTTGGTTTCTTCCTCCTTGGAGTAGCAGGGAAGGCTGTGGGACTGCAGAGAGAAGCATTCCCATTTCCCACCCTGGTCTGTCTGGTCCCTGCCCCAGGCTGCACCCAGCCCTGCACAGCTGTGCTGGTGTTGGATGTGCTCCAGCTTGCTGAAGGAAATATTGTTCTTTTTATCCCTTCCCTGAGGGCAAAAGTCCTTCCGTGGTCCATTTAATTACTGCAGGTTATTGTGATTGAGATTTCCACTGTACCAGCGTGTGCCAGGGATTGCAGAGTGCTTTGTTCTCAGTCCTGACCTGCACCTGCCAGTCCTGCTGGCACCTTTGGTTGGTCAGGAATCCATCCCCCCTGCCACTTCTACCAGCAGAATTCTGTCAACTTGGCTTTTTAACACTCATATGTAACTTACAGCCTTGTTAGTACTGAATAAGAAACAATCTGAAGTTCTGTAAATTGTAATTTAGCTTTTTTTTTTTAAAGCAGTTTCATTTTGTTGTTTTTTCATTTAGAAACTTGTTTGATTTCAAACTTCATTATTGCAGGCCTTAGAAATATCCTGTGGGGTACAAGAGAAGAAAACTTTTACCCAATTGGTTTCTAGTTAATACAGGAATCTGTGATTTGGATGATATTCTAAGTCATTTTATAACTAGCACAGAGCTCCAGTGCTTTTCTGTTGGAGTTGAAAATATGACTTGTGAAGCCCATCTCTGCCAGAAAAATGACAAAACTCTTCAGGCTTTTCTGCTCTTTTCATCCTTCTTTCACACATCCCTAAAAGGTTTTGAAATCTGATAAGTGTTCAGGCCCTCTTTGCAGCAGTAAACAGTTCAAATAGTGGAGCCATGTGTATTTGTGTGGAGTTTTTTTCCCTCTTCTCGGTTCTCTTTGATCTCACTGTGGCTTTTGGCAGGAGCAGCATCAGTGCTGTGTGCCCTGGGACCCCATGCCATGCCCACAGGTTCCTGCAGACAAGCAGGGCACAGGGGAAGGACATCCCAGCATCTCCCCTCCAAGGTTACCCCTTGGTGATGGATTTATTTCATCTGCTTGTCTGCTGCTCTCTGTAAAAATCTGCAGCTTTGAAGAGGGTGAGGAATAGGACCCTGCTGTCCCTTTGATGGGAATCTGGGCTGGAATTTTCAGTTTTCCTGTAATCCTGTTCTTGGGAAACTCTTCTGATCTCCAAACAGAAGTCTTGTCTCCCTGCACACATTTTCTCTTCTTTCTGCTGCACCACTGTTCATCCATTCAGCTGCTCCAGCTCTGCCATAGGATTCCCTCATTCCCCCTTCTTTCTGGGATCCCTGTGCTGCACAGAATGCTCCTGTGGAAGTAACCTTGCAGGGAAGGTGATGTCTCACCTTTAGTCTGTTTAATCAGCAAGGGCTGATTGAGGCATCCAGCTCTAGTTACTTTTATATTTCTACATCTGTGTGCAATTCTGTGTGTGTATTCCTTTTTTCTTTCTTTTTTTTTTTTCAGTTTTTCTGGAAATAAATTATAATTGACTTTCCAAGTAGAAACATCTACATTTTAATAATTTTTCCCCTCATCTCTATGCCAAGTGTATCTTGGCTCTACCCAACGACCTGATTAAAAATACTAAAACACACTTAGCAGTGTGCAGTGGTACATTTATAGCATCTGACTTGAATGTTTGTTTCATAGTCTGGGTTGTAACAATCTGATTCTCAGACTGCCATTGACGTCAGTTTAATAGGAAAATTCAAATAGAACCTCTATTAGATTTTCACTATTAAGTTAACAATCAAAACTTTCTACAGATGCCTTACGTAGATGAGGCTGCTAACAGAAATATTACATTAATAAAAATCAGACTTCCAGAAATTACAAAAAACCAACTACACAAAAACCAAACGATTTTGTTTTCCATTTTCTAGCTCACAAAAATATTTGCTGTTTAATTGCCCTAATGGTTTAGATGGTAAGTATGGGGAGAAGACAGCTCCTGGCTGTTTGTGGTCGTGTTGTAAATCTCTTGGCTTTTACAGAGCTGGAGAGCCCTTCCAAAAGTGTTTGTTTTATCAATTTCATTGCTCTCAACTTCACTTTTCCCCTCGGGTTCTGTGGCAGCTGCACCAGCTCTTTTTAACCTGCCTGGTCCAGCTGCTCACAAGGTCCTGAAACAACCAGAAAAACCCTGGAGGAAGCAGCTTGGGTCCAGACAACATCTGCCAGGGTTTATGTCATCTCTCAGGGTTTACATCATCTGCCAGGATTTACAACATCTGTCAGGGTTTGCATCATCTGTCAGGGTTTGCATCATCTCTCTCAGGATTTACCTCATCTGTCAGGGTTACATCATCTGTCAGGGTTTATGTCATCTCTCAGGGTTTATGTCATCTGTCAGGGTTTGCATCACCTGTCAGGATTTGCATCACCTGTCAGGATTTGCATCACCTGTCAGGGTTTACATCACCTGTCAGGATTTGCATCACCTGTCAGGGTTTGCATCACCTGTCAGGGTTTACATCACCTGTCAGGGTTTGCATCACCTGTCAGGATTTGCATCACCTGTCAGGATTTGCATCACCTGTCAGGATTTGCATCACCTGTCAGGGTTTACACAGTCTGTCAGGGCTGGCCCCAGCCGTAGTATCAGTGATTCCTGCCCTGAAGACAGTGCGGTGCATGGCAGCAGGTGATGGATGAGGAGACCAGGCTGTTGTTCATGTGCAGGTGGCTGTTTCCTGCAGGGAGCAGGTAAATCAGGTAACCCAGGAGCTCCAGGCAGGGAGGAAGGAGGCAGGGAGGAAGGACCAGGCTGTTGTTCATGTGCAGGTGGCTGTTTCCTGCATGGGGCAGGTAAATCAGGTAAATCAGGTAACCCAGGAGCTCCAGGCAGGGAGGAAGGACCAGGCTGTTGTTCATGTGCAGGTGGCTGTTTCCTGCAGGGAGCAGGTAAATCAGGTAACCCAGGAGCTCCAGGCAGGGAGGAAGGACCAGGCTGTTGTTCATGTGCAGGTGGCTGTTTCCTGCAGGGAGCAGGTAAATCAGGTAACCCAGGAGCTCCAGGCAGGGAGGAAGGAGGCAGAGAGGAAGGACCAGGCTGTTGTTCATGTGCAGGTGGCTGTTTCCTGCATGGGGCAGGTAAATCAGGTAACCCAGGAGCTCCAGGCAGGGAGCTGGCAGGGAGGAAGGGGGCAGAGCGGGCAGCCTGGGCAGAGCTGCTGAGGAACCTGCAGTGCCTGTGGCTGTGTGGCTGCCCAGGCCTTCCACATGCTCAGGGGCTGTCAGGGTGATGGAGAGTGCCTCCTGCATTCCTGGGCAGGAATTTCCCCTAAAAGCGAGCAGGGCTGTGCTGGCAGCAGCTGTTCCAGGTGGGCTCTGAATCCTGCCCATGCCAGAGCCAGGACAGGAGCCCAGCCTGTCCGGCCTGTCCTGCTGGGCTCTGTGTGCACCTCTGCAGTTCCTCCTGTCCCTGCCAGCGGGGTTAACCAGGCTTCCAGCACACAGCCCTGTGCTCCCTGCTCTGAGGGTTTTGTCCCTTGAGCAGTGTTCAGCAGCACCGTGCAAAGCGTGGCACAGAGGGCTCATGAGCTCTGTGTTCTCAGGACAGATGAAGGTGCTTTCTCTCTGCCCTCCTCCGCCCCCTGTGACTTCGGGAGGTGTTTTGGATGAATGTCCATTCCCTTAAACGCTGTTATTTTGTCTGCCGTGAGATGACAACGTTCCACTGAGATGTTGGACAGCCTGGGGTAACAGAGAGTTATTGCCATGTGCAGGGTTTGTGTCCGTGTGTGACAGCTCAGCAGTGACAGCACCTCCAGCGTGTGAGTCTGTCTGTCCGCCAGCTGTCCTGCTGTCCTGCAGCTTTCCAAAAGCTCTCCGTGCTTTTTAACCCGACCAGAGCCCTCTGTGCCCAGTCCCACTCGGTAACTTTGGGTTTCCTCGCCCTTCTCCATCCCTGGCAGGACAGTGCCTCAGGAAGGGGGGACCAGGGGGTTCTACATCAGCAAAAATTGAAACTACTGCTCTTAATTTCGGCCACGTCAGTTTGCAGGGGATCTTGTGAAAGCTCATGCGTATTTCTCAGAGTGGTTGGAAGGATCAGCAGCATCTGTTAATGTGGCTGGGGTAAATACAGCCCAGGGCTGTGAGCAGTTGTGCCAGAGTAGCTGTGTGCTGTCCTGGTTGTGTGTGTTCTGTTTGCAAATTCCAAAGAAGAATCCCAGGTCATGAAGAACAGTGTCCCAACCTAAAACACCTTGAAATAGTTTTCAAGCTTTAAAAATATATAATCATCTATGCTTAATCCTCTGATGATTTCTTTATGTAGTCAGTGGTCAGACTCTAATTTGTGCTCTGTTTGTGTAGGGATGAGTTAAAATCTAGCTGCTTTCTCATGCAGACAAAGACACTTCAAATGTAAACGGGGTACACACTTACTGGGGAGGTGCTGAATGCTTGCTAGGGAAGTGATAAATAGTGTATTTGCTGTAAAAGACACAAATATCAAAAGGCAGATAGTCAGTTTGATGGCAGGTGGGGAAAGTTGCCTTTTGTTTGTTATATTATTGCTTTGAAAAAAATGCCTGAAACTCCAAGCTTTTCGTGCTGTTTACTGCTTGCAGTGCAATGCAGACTGATCTGTTTCCAAGTGGGTTTGTTCTGATTCCCATGGCTCAGCACAGTGCTTTCCATTACCGAGGCAAAGGCAGCTGTAACACATCCAGGATCTCTGTTTCCTTTTACAGAGTTAATTCTTTGAATTTTTGGCAAATTGACTCTTCATTTGTCAGTGTCACCTTAATCTGCAAACAGATAGTGAGCAGTCCAGTCTACTTTTTCATTTCTTTGTTTAAAGAAGTAGACAAAATAAAAACAATTTGCTGAGATCCTTTCTGATGGTCCAGAAGAGGAATGTTGTTTTCTGTGTCTATAAGGTACTATTACATTTCTGTAGTAAAAGGAATTTTTTAAGTCTGTAGGCACTGCCATGGTGGGATTTTGCTTTATAATTATGTTTAGGTGAAGTGCAAGATGCAGGGTCCCTTACTGGAGAGCCAGATGCCTATTTCAGATGTGGCTGTGGATTTAACCTGCTGTGCTTGGCATACCAGGCCTCTTCTAGGTCTGAATTACTCCAACTAGGAAAAAAAAAAAAAAAAAAAATTAAGAAATCCTGCAGCTATTTGGACTCAAAATTCCCTTCCCTCCTATTAGCAGCTGAGATTTATTATTCTGTTTAACTAGCTGGATCTTTTGTTGATGAGAATTGGCATCCTGCAGTGGCATGGTGTGTGTCCAGCAGTGAATGGGCACCTGCACTGTGCTGTCAGGGCAGAGAACAGTGTGATTTGCTATCCAGCTGGGGAGCTGTGTGCAGCTCAGGCAGCCCACAGAGGTTCAGGAGGGTGACCCTGGGCTCCCCTCTGCCCTGGGAGCTGGGGCAGAGCCAGCCTGGGGGGTCTGGTGTGGTCCAAAACGTGTGGTCTTGTGGCCCTGGTCCAGCCCAGCCTGTGTAAGAGGTGTTGTGTCAGCAGGTGATTCCAACAGTGGCATTTTCTCCTGCAGCATGGGGAGTAACACAGCTGCAGCTCTTTAATATGTGCAGGGAGCACAGTGCCAATGCTCTGTGCATTTCTCTTCTCCCAGTGCAGCCAGGAAACTGCAGCTGGGGCAGAACTGGGGCTGTGAGGGGCACAGTGTGGCAGCTCAGCCTCCCTGCTGCTCCTGCTGAGCCCCAGACTGGGGGTGAGGCTGGGGCTGGCAGGGAGCTGGGCAGGGAGAGCTGTGCCTCTGCAGGAATGGTCCAGAATGGGTCCTGTGCAGGAATGGTCCAGAATGGGTCCTGTGCAGGAATGGGTCCTGTGCAGGAATGGGTCCTGTGCAGGAATGGTCCAGAATGGGTCCTGTGCAGGAATGGGTCCTGTGCAGGAATGGTCCAGAATGGGTCCTGTGCAGGAATGGGTCCTGTGCAGGAATGGTCCAGAATGGGTCCTGTGCAGGAATGGGTCCTCTGCAGGAATGGGTCCAGAATGTGTCCTCTGCAGGAATGAGCTGCTCCAGAGTCCTGGCAGTGCTGGGACTGGTTCTGTGTCAGGGATCCAGAGTGATGCCAGCTCTGCTCTCAGCCCTGGACTGGTTCTGTGTCAAGGATCCAGAGCAGTCCCAGCTCTGCTCTCAGCCCTGGACTGGTTCTGTGTCAGGGATCCAGACTGGTCCCAGCTCTGCTCTCAGCCCTGGACTGGTTCTGTGACAGGGATCCAGAGCAGTCCCAGCCCTGCTCTCAGCCCTGGACTGGTTCTGTGTCAGGGATCCAGAGCAGTCCCAGCCCTGCTCTCAGCCCTGGACTGGTTCTGTGACAGGGATCCAGAGCAGTCCCAGCTCTGCTCTCAGTCCCAGCCCTGCTCTCAGCCCTGGCTGTGAGGTGATGCTGTCTCAAAGCCTTGGGAGAGCCAAGTGCAGCTCTCAGCCTGCTTGGGGTGACCAGCAGCTCTGTTAGACTCAATTAAAGGTAAATAATAAATAATCACAGTAAAGCACCCCCTGCCTTCAGAGGCTGCTCTGCTGTTTATTTCTCGGAGCAGGGTCACGCCTGCAGCCATTCCTGGGTGGTCTGTGTGTGAGATGTCAGCAGCTTGGGGAATTGGCTTTGCTGGGGTTCACATCTGCTGAGTCACCTGCTTAAAGATGCTCCATTTTCAGAGGGTGAGAATTTTTCTCCCCTGGCACAGAGGGTGGTTCTGAGGTTCAGCAGGGCTCCCACAGTCCAGGCTTTCCTTGCACTCTTTTAACTTTTTAGTGGCTGCAATATACAGAAAGCCTCAGTTTCATGGTTCTTCTTGGACCTTGTCCAGCTTCTGCTGTCAAAGTACAATTCAGCAGGAGCCCTTTTAGAATATTTACCTATTTTTAGTATCTGAGAGTTCAGCCTGTGGTGTCCTTGATCCTCAGAAGAGTCATAGCAGTGGTGCCTTGGTGCTAATGAATGCTTGATATCTCTATTTGGGCTTTTCTCCACTGCTTTTTAAATTTTCATTGGGTTAAAAGTTAAAGCCCCCTCTGCTTTCCTGCTCTTAAAATCCAGTTTTGCTGTCTTCTCTCCCTCCTCTCAACACCCCTTTGAGAGCAAGAAGGAATGGTGTCTCTGGCAAAGAAACAGGTAAAGTTTGGTTAGTAAGTGGAACTGATTTAATTAAATCTCCTTTTCAGCCTCATAATGGAGTCATTGAGGAAGGCAGAGGAGTAGGAATGTGGCTTCTGAGTTTTTTTTTCTCTCCTTTCTCTTTCCTTTTCCCATCCCTGCAGTCAGTGAAAATAAAATGGCTTTCTAAACAGAATACCCTTCTTTCTGGTGGTTTAAAAAACAGGCTATGTTAAAACTGAAATCCAGTTTTTATTATCTCATCTTTGCATTCCTGAAAATTCTAGAGCAGCTTTGATGAGTGTACAGTGTTTGCTCTGGACACATGCCAGTGTGAGTGAGGATCCCAGATCTGCCTAACACCACCTGAAACCTCACAAACACTGAGCAGTACAAACCTAATGCCACTGAAGGCTGCTTTCCATCCTAATTAGCTCTTGAATTATTAGTTTTGCTCTGCCAGCTCACTTTGGTTTTTTATCTTGACAATTGATGTCAATACTAGCATTGCTCAGAAAAATTGGACTTGGAATTTTGTTGAAATAGGTTTTTTTTTTTGGTTTTGGAGCCAAAGTATTTTGCAAGACTGATCATTTTAGCTTTTTTTTTTTTTTTTTTTTTTTTTTTTTTGTTCAGGGGAAAATGAAAAAGAGTTCAGAAGAAGCTCAGGGAGAGGGTGTGCAGGTGAGGGTGCAGATGCAGGGGGGCTGTTGGGGACTGGCTTCAATGTGCAGGGCTTGGTTCAGTTCCTGCTCTGCATGGCACAGAGCACTGTAGGGTGGAAAATACTCTCTGACCTTTGAATTGGGTGGAGTGAAAATTCAATCAGGCCTTTCTTACTGCCAGCAGATTGCTCTGACTAATGGTTTGCTTTCCTGAGCTGGAGAGCAGGGATTTTTGATTTTCAGAATGAAGTTGTCACACTGGAGTGCTGGGCAGGAATCCTGCTCTTCCAGCAGAAGGGATGACTTGTGTGAATCAATCTCAGGGAGCTAACATGGAGACAGAGAGTGGTTTATGGGATTTATGTAGTGCCAGAGAGCAGCACTTGATAGCAGGCTGTTCTCTGCCCCAGACCTGCTCCAGAGGCAGAGCTGGCTCTGCTCAGGTGGGTGTCTAACACAGCACCATGACATTCACTTTGGCAGTTCTGACACCAGTGTGGTCATCTCTGTGCCACAACCTCCATCAGGTTGGTTGTTTGTTTGGAATTGCTGTAGATGGGTGATTTTTTCAAAATGCACATTCCCTGTGTGTCCATGTTCCCATATTGAGCAGTACAGGGCTCTTCTCTCCTTGGGGAGATGCCCTGACTCTGTAACAGAACAGCTGTGCTCAACACCAAGGACTTTGTTTGCTTCCACATCATTTGTTCATGTAGTCTTCTTCTTTTGCCAGCCCCCTTGCCCCCAAGTAATGGTGCTTTCCTTTTGATATTTTAATTTTTTTCTTGAAGCTGCTTTGATGGAGAATTCAGCTTTTTCTAGGAAACAGCCATTCCGGGTTTATGACTCATTTGTAGCTGGAATACCTACTGGGGCAGTACAGCAGCCTTGGATGCAGTAAAGTGAATCACCATGACAAGTTCTACATAAGAGCTGTTTGGTAAATGCACTGATACAATAGAATGCCAAATGAAACAATTCCTCACTTTCTTCCTTTGGCCTGAGCAGTTACTGCCCTGAACATGAAAGAAATTGATGGCCAGTTCCTTAGACATGTTAAAAAATTGGGGATGCATCAAGAGTTGGGTGCTGCTTGCAGTCTGTGTAGAAAAGGCTGAGCTGGATCACTGGCTGTACCAGGTTAAGGTCTGCTTTGGCAGTGGATTTTTGGGGCAGTGTTCTTGTGGGTGAAATGAACGGGATATTTTTAATAACTTCTCATTAGTGGGTTTGTACTGGTAGGAGACAGGGCTCCATTTCACTTCATATGTCTTTTCCAGCTGTGGTCAGTAGCATTTGATACTGCAGAGGAGAGAGAGGAAACCTCACAGCAGATTTTAAAAATGGGTGGAATTCTTTTAGAAGCAGCTCTGTGAGCTGAGGAGCTCCTCTTGAGCCAGCCAGGCTTTCTGGGACTCAGGAACAGTGAAATGGCAGTGCCCTCTCCTCCAGGGTTTGACCTCCTTAGCCAGCACAGTGGTCTGAGTGGATTTCTCCATCACTGATTCACAGCTTTAGTTTGCTTTACTCAGCAAGAACTATTATAAGGTATTTTTTAATTAACTGCACATGATCTGTGTTTCAGGAATGGGAGTTGAATGAAAAGTTAATTTGGCCAAGCTGTGCTTATGCATAGCTTAATATAATAGTCCATGCACACTCAAGTGTGCTCTCTTGCACTTCATCCTCTCTCATCTTTATCACCAGTGCTCCTGTGTTGCTTGTTGGGCTCCAGTCCTGTAACTTGAGAGTCCTGAAGCTGGAAACTGCTTAGAAAAAAATATTCTGTTTTTCTCCTTGAAACTATAAAAGCATTAGAGCTGGACAAAGTGTGTCTCAACTTGTTTGATAAATCTATGGAGAGGATGGGTTCTGACAGCTCTGCTCTGGGGTGTGCTGGTGCTCACCTGGTGCTCCCACCTTAAACACACAGCATCACAAAGCTGCTCCCCACCTCTGCAGGGTGTTTGCAAAACCAAGCAGACCACGGTGACGAGACTTAAAACATAGTCTGGAAGTGGTTTGAAGTCACCATCAAAAAGTAGTGGGGCAATCTTTAAGGCAGTGTGCTGGGTGTTCTCTTTTTCCCTTGGCATTAATGGTGTTGGTAATGCAGACAAGGCATTGTAGTGAATTCCCAGAAAAATGCCCACAGAGAGTCAACTATATTCTCTGCTTGTCCATTTTTCATTTATTGTTGGCATTGCTTAGGGGATAGGTACAAGCCTGATGACAGACTCTGGCCTGGCTCCTTGGTTCTGAGACTACAGAAATGTTTTTATCTTTTTATATATTATCTAAGAAGTCTTGTAACAGATCTGTCTCTTCCCTCTCACCTCCTGCACTGTGGTCTAAACTAACCTGTGAAATAATTTTACATCTTCTTGCATGCATGGAAGAGAAATGACTTTGGACTCATCAGATATGATCACCTTCAGTAAAGCTACAGGAAGAATGGGCCCTCTGTCACCTTAGTGAGGAATTATTATATTCTGAAAAAAAAAAGGTGATTGGAGAGAGAGTGCTGCAGAATTAAAATCTGAAGGAGTTAGCAGTCAGGAAACTAAAAGAATCATAAGCTTTGTTTAAAAGATGAAAAGTATTTTTTCTCTCTTCTGGTTTCTGAGCCTTTAATAAACCTGCAAGTCATGGTTTTAAGCTTTTTCCTTTTATTTATTTTTATTTCTCCACAAGCATGAGAACTTGAGTTATCTTTTAATATAAACAAAACAAAAATGCTGCAGCTGAGATCTTTGGATTCTCACGGAGTCGTACGGTTCCAGCAGCTGGAGCTTTAGGGAAAATACGAAGCTCTTAATAATATTCACTCCACCCAAACGGGTGAAAGTTTGGACTTCCTTGAGATTGCACATTTCAGTTAAATCAAGCTGCATTCCCATTGCATATGTTTATTTACATGGACAGAAATTCAGCTGAGGGAGTGCAAAGGAAGTGGGCAGCTTTAGGATGTGTGGGTTTTGAAGACATTTTGAATTTTTGGTTGTTATTTCCTTCCTTTCTTAGTGGCTGTGCTTTTCCATCTGTGTTGCACTTCTGATTCCTCCTGTTTCCTTTTCCTTGCTTTCAGCACTAGAGGATTTCAGAAGTTCCTTAGCTGCTGGACCTAAAGGCTCTTTTCTTTCTGCATCTACCTTCTGCAGATCCTATAGTGTGCCTGAAGTGAGTCCCTTCCCTTTGACAATATGTAGCTGTTCCTAAAATTTGAACTAGCAGCATGCTTGCAATGAATACTTCAGATATTAAAAAACCAGGCCCAGCCAAGAAACACTTTGTATTTCCAGTGCAGATGTCATTGCTGTGGGCAGGTGTGGTCATTGCAGTCCTTCCACCTTTGGATGGGTTTATGTCTCTCACTGTTATTTTGCCATCTACCTTTTGCTGCTGTGAGTGGCAGATGCCTTGCAAGCCTTTCCATTCCCTGGAGGGGAACTATCTGCAGAGTTGGTGAAAGATAATCTTGTGCATAAAGCTGCTTCTCCTTGTGGGAAAAGAATTCTCTCTTGGTTTGTTGTTTTGATTGTGGGGTTTTTGTTTTTTGGTTTTTTTTCATAAGTGTTTCCTTAGCATGGAAAATGAAAAGTTGTAGTGTTTTGTAGTTCAGAATTGCTCCATATTAAACCTTTAAAAGGGTTGTCTCAGCTCATGACTTCTGTACTTTTTAAATAAATGGATGAAAAAAGTCTGTATGTTGCTACCCATAAATCTCACCTGACTGACTTGCTGTGGATTTCCCACAGATCCCAGCACATGTCAGAGCTGTAGATGGATTCAAGGGGAGGCTGATGAGCACTTGTTATCCCTCTTGGTGCTCTGGGTTTGGGATTGAAATGTTTGGAAGTGGCAGCAGATCCTCAGAGCTGTGCTGCTGGGGCTGGCCCTGCTGCCTGTCACTCCCCTTTCCACAGGCCTGCCAGGAACAGCACATTTCATACCATGCCCAATTCATAAATCCCTCAGACCGCTGATGGTGTGCCTGACTGAGCTTTCTTCTGGGGTGTTTTTAATTTTCAGGCCACGTTCATTTATTTTGATCTGAAAATTACACGATTGCCTTCAGTTCTCCATTTTATTGCTTCTTTTAATACTTCTTATTTGCCTTTTTTTTTTTTTTTTTTTTTCCTTAAAACAATAAGGTCTTCCCAGTGTGCAGTCACACATTTTTCTGTTTTTGGTAACTGATGAAGAAGCTGTGTGTTTCAGTAGACTGGGAGTCCCCCTGAGATGGTGACATCAATGTGGGTATTCTGGTTGGTTTGTGTTGCATATGGTTGTTATGCAGCAGCTGTTCATTCAGCATCCAGGGTTATCTCCAGACTGTTAGCAGCTATTCAGGAGTGCTGTGCTCTGTGGGAACCAGTTCTAGGGCTTTTACTGTTGTGTGGCCCCTGCTCACTGGAGAATAAGGCAGACTCCATTCCTGTTTTTCTTTGACATAAAGTCTGGGTTTGGAAATTTCCTTTTAGTTTGTTCAAAGACTTTTATTGTACAGTAATGCCACCCTTCATCACTTCTGCATCAACTTCTAGTGTTGAGCAAATGACTGGAACTGGTGTTTTCAGCCTCAAACTGAGTGGGAGATAACAATTGTCTGAGTGCCTCTCCCGAGTTCCCAGTCAAGAATTTCCATTTCTGGATAAGATTTCGATCCTGTTGGAGTTCTTCATCCTCCTCTTGCAGTGCTGTTGTCTCTGTTAACTTATTTCATGCACATATGTCTGGGTTTTAGCTATGGTCTCTTCCCAGTAGCTGTCTTTCCTTCCTGCCTGCTGTAACAGGAAGGTTTGTGGCTGTGACCAAGCCTGGCTGGCAGGGCCATGAGCCCCTCATTCCCTGACCTGGGAGAGGATTCTCTAGGTCAGGGAGTTCTGCAGGATGGGGTGAATGAGCCTGTGCCTCCTGCAGGGCTCAGCTGCATTTTGTGCTGCCTCAGGTTTATCACACATGCAGTTGTGTCCCCCTCCCTCCACCCTTCCAAAAGGCCCTTTTCCATCCAGCTCTCCTTGTAGCCTCCTCTCTGTTTAAATTACTTCATAAGGGAGATCTGCTGCTGTTTGTAGCCCTCTCTGACTCGCTGCTGGTGCCAGCTGAGGCTCCCCTTGGCCGGGGGACAGGCACAAGCCCTGCTCTGTCCAGCCCTGCCCAGAGCTCCCAGAGTGGGGCAGATGGAGAGGAGCCCTGGTGGTGAAACCTGCTGCAGGCATGGAGAGCCACAGCCTCAGCAGGAAATTTAGATTGTTTTCCCCTCCAGTGGCATATCCTGCTCTGTAGTGGTTCTGGTGGTGAGGCCACTGTGATAGGTGACAGAACAGTGTTGCCTGTGCCTTTGTCCTGCAGGAATTGCCTGTGTACAGTACTGGAAGGTTCATGGAGCACACTGTGACCCTGCAGGCTGGGTCATTATTTCAGTGCCTGCTGCATCATTTCTGTGCTGCTTGAGCTCAGGGCATGGACCCATTCCTTCACTGCATCAGGTGGCAGGGCAGGGGGGAACACACCAGGGCAGGGCAGCCAGGGCATTTGGGAAAGCTCCTCAGCCTCCTGTCAGCTCCAGCTGTCCATCTGCCAGCTGCACCCTCTGGGAGCTGGGGAGGATTCCATGGCACTTTTCTCCCTGGAGAAGTCTTGGATGGCTTGGCCTGATGTTGGTTTTGTATGTGAATACATAAACATTGCAGCAGTGGCAGTAAGAACCCCCTTTTATCAGAGATGCACCTTGGAGGCTGGGAGCTTATATGTCTGGAGCCAAGACTAAATCCACTCAGTGCTCGCTGGAGCCCTCCTGAAAATCAGCATCCCTCAGCTGACAGTGCCAAAGCAGCAGCAGTATTAAAGTTTGCATGCCAGGAAAAAGGCCAGCCAGATTCTGTGTGGCTTTGTGACCCCCTGGGACAGGCTGAGGAGTGGCAGCAGAAGGTTTCTGTGTCCCAGGACCTGGAAGTTCTGTGCCCAGGCCACCCAGGTGTGCTCCCCCAGGGCAGACTCCTTGCCATCCAGAAGGAGGGCTTGGCTGGCACTTTACTGATACTGCTGTACAGACAACTGTCTGGACTGTGTAATTTTTCCTTCTTTTTAGGCACCTAGATACAAAAGCTGAAACTGGATCAAGGCTATAGGCCTAACAAATCCTAAGTCAATTACTTTCTCTGCTGTACCACTGTATTTTTTTTTTCTCCTTAACTAAGTTAAATGAGGGTGAAATCAAAGAGGAAAAGATGCTGTTGTAATTTATTGTCTTTTTTAAGACAAGCATGGAATAGTCTTATCCCACTTTTCCCATGCTCAGGAAAAAAAGCAGAGCAAGAAGGGTTGGGTCAAGTCAGCAGAACTGTTTTACTTGTCCCATTGTGTGTGCTCCTCTGAATGGAACTTGATGCTGTATTACAGCAATTTACTCTGTGACAGAAAGTGTTCAGAAGCCTGTTTTGGGTAAATGTTTAACTCTTGATAAATGCTGTATTGTTCTAGCCAAGCAGCAGCACAACCATGTCAGCATTTGGTGCCTTTCCAGCCTGCACACCTCGTTCCCCTGCCGTGCTCTTGTTGAACTTGAGTGAGATCAAGGTACACTGGGGACTGTCTGAAGGACAGACTGACTTCAGCCAGCACTCTTCAGAGTCAGGCCCATCTCTGGTGCAATATCCTCATTACCATGGAGGAAATATCCTCCTGTTACTCATCTCTTCTTGCTGGTGTGCTGGAGAGCAGGTCTGGTTTTGTGGGACCAGCTCTGGATCTGGCATGAGCAGAGGTAGCATCACACTGTTCTCTCCTGTCCAGAGGAGACCAGCAGCTGGACTGGGTGACACTGCTTACTGAAATACAGCTCTGCTGTCAGAGGCTGAGCTGGGCTGGTGAGAACTGGCTGAAGGTGTGGGGGAGAGCTCTGATCCAGCAGTTGAGACTGGGAAAGCCAGGATGCTTCAGAGACCATAAAACAGAGCTGCTATTTCAGGCAAGGGAGAATGTTTGGTCTAGCCAGTGGTTGCCTCTAAAAATACTTCAAATATCACTCAAGTCAAAAACAGGACAGGCTATATGAATACTTAGCAAAAGGAGAAAATGAACCAGCAGGCATCTTGCCTTTCAGAACATTTCACTGTAGGTGAAAAACACTTTATTCTCCACATCTGTCAGAATTTCCCATGACAAGCCTTGGTTGGAATAAGCAACTGTGAGCCCAGAAGTACATCTAGACCTGGAAGCAGATGTGTGGGGCAGCTCTGCTGCAGAGGTTTCTGCTCTCTTCTTCTCCCTTCTGCTGTCAGGCTCCTGACTCCTGTTTTCTGGGAGGAGGTGGAGGAGCAAATCATTCATGAGCAGAAGCCACAGGAACTGCCCAGAGCAAAGAGGCACCAAAAGGAGTGGCCATAAAAAGGGCCAGGTCTGTGCTTTACCCAGAGCTATTGGGTGTGATCAGGCAATGCCCTTGAGCAGAGAAAAGACTGAACAGCCTGTACTCATGGCAGAACTCTGCTGGAAAGAGGAATTAGATGTGCTGAGAGCATGGCAGTAAAGATCAGAGTCTTCACCATATCCACCCAGTACAAGCAAGCAATGTAGGGACAATGGTTATGGAATTTCCAGCAAAACCAAATCCTAGTGGCTTGGGGATTTTATTTTTTTGTTCTTCAAGCCAATGAGGCAGTGCTTCAAGGTGACTGGTTTCTTTCAAGGTAGTAAGTGTGTTTTTTTGTAAAATGAGAAATTTCATCAGGATCAAAAGAGTTTTTAAACAACACTGCAGAGTTGTCTAGAAGAGTTTTACCTTTTGGTTAAGAACTCAAAGCAGGCACAAGCTTTCACAGCTTGTGTTTTCCTGGGAATTTGGTGGTGAGCAGCCCACGTTAGGAATCCAGACCTTTTGCAGCTGCAGCAGTGTAAATGCCACTGAACAGGGCACTCTTTTAAGTTGGGACGTTTTTATTTTTGGCTTTTCTTCCCCATGAAAGCAAGGCTGTGTAAGCACCAGCAACGTGCATATGGTTACAGTAAAATGAAAAGTTCCTGATGCTCCCTGCAGCTCTGAGCAGCTGGCAGAGCTTGCATGGGGACTGGATTGATGCAGCTCCTGCCTCAGCAGCACGTGGCTGCTGCAGGTGTGAGTTCTGAGTGAAACATTCTGCACCTGAATTGGTGCAGTGGTTTGCAAAGGCCTCCAGGTACTGCAAGCTTTCTTCTTAATGAAATTAATCATCACATTGTCTAGGATTCTAATTGATGATTCTCTCTCTCTTAGTGTGTTGTGTTCTTCCTGTGCTTCATATTTGCACCACCCATCCTGCTGTCCTTACTCTTTTTTTTAAATATTTATGTATTAGCACCTTATCAATTACAGAACTGCTCTTTTCTTTAGAAGCAAACGATCATCACCAGATGATGATGATTCTTCTCAGTATAAAGTTGTATTAATGCTCTTCAGTGTAAACAAACTGTATCCTAAAATACTTTCTGGGACCATCTGGTAACCTGGACAGCATGGAAGGAGATGAAAATCTTCCTGAAAACCTCAAAAACAGCCATGGAGGGCCAGAGGGATTGTACATGTGCAGGAAGGTGTTTCAGTAGGGAGAAGCATTATGTACTGAAGCTGAAAGTGATGAACTCAATGTGTGTTTGCCAGTCCAGATCAGTATTGGTCTGGCCATAGTCACTGTTTTCCTGCCAGGCTGGATCCCTGTGGGAATTCCCAGCAAGTCAGGCTGCTCAGTTCATAAAGGCACTCCTTGTTTAGTTGTGGGTGTGCCAGGAGTGTGTGTGTGTGAAAGAGCTGGGGCTGAGATCTGAGATGCCCAGCAGCCTGGGATGTGCTGCCAAGCCTGCAGATGTGGCTCTGAGATCCCTGTTTGCACCCAGCCAGCAGCCAGTGACCAGCACCCTGCCCCTGCAGTGACCCAAAGCAGAGTGAGGGACCTGTGCCCACCCTGCCCCTGGAGTGATCTGTCTATGCCCACCCATCCTCTGGAGTGATCTCCCTGTGCCCACCCAGCCCCTGGAGTGATCTGTCTGTGCCCAGCCAGCCCCTGGAGTGATCTCCCTGTGCCCACCCAGGCTCTGGAGTGATCTCCCTGTGCCCACCCAGCCCCTGGAGTGATCTGTCTATGCCCACCCATCCTCTGGAGTGATCTCCCTGTGCCCACCCAGGCTCTGGAGTGATCTCCCTGTGCCCACCCAGCCCCTGGAGTGATCTCCCTGTGCCCACCCATCCTCTGGAGTGATCTCCCTGTGCCCACCCAGCCCCTGGAGTGATCTGTCTGTGCCCAGCCAGCCCCTGGAGTGATCTCCCTGTGCCCACCCAGGCTCTGGAGTGATCTCCCTGTGCCCACCCATCCCCTGGAGTGATCTCCCTGTGCCCACCCATCCTCTGGAGTGATCTCCCTGTGCCCACCCATCCCCTGGAGTGATCTCCCTGTGCCCACCCATCCCCTGGAGTGATCTCCCTGTGCCCACCCAGCCTCTGGAGTGATCTCCCTGTGCCCACCCAGCCCCTGGAGTGATCTCCCTGTGCCCACCCAGCCCCTGGAGTGATCTCCCTGTGCCCACCCATCCTCTGGAGTGATCTCCCTGTGCCCACCCAGGCTCTGGAGTGATCTCCCTGTGCCCACCCAGGCTCTGGAGTGATCTCCCTGTGCCCACCCAGGCTCTGGAGTGATCTGTCTGTGCCCACCCAGCCCCTGGAGTGATCTCCCTGTGCCCACCCATCCTCTGGAGTGATCTCCCTGTGCCCACCCAGGCTCTGGAGTGATCTCCCTGTGCCCACCCATCCTCTGGAGTGATCTGTCTGTGCCCACCCAGGCTCTGGAGTGATCTGTCTGTGCCCACCCATCCTCTGGAGTGATCTCCCTGTGCCCACCCAGGCTCTGGGGTGATCTCCCTGTGCCCACCCATCCTCTGGAGTGATCTCCCTGTGCCCACCCAGGCTCTGGGGTGATCTGTCTGTTCCCCCCCAGGCTCCAAGGCCAGCTCTGGGCAGCAGGGACCTGCAGCCATGGATCTGCTCCCCTGAGCTGGTGGGAGGCACTCAGGGGATGTCCTGGTATTTCTGAAATTTGCCTTTATCCTTCTGGACAGTATTGATGTTTTTGATGTTTCTACCATATTTCGCTGTCAGAGTTGCACGCTGCTCTCGTGTGCAAGCTGGGAAATGTGTTTTTGGGAAGCAGGAGTGGACCTGTGGTATTTTTCCAGCTGAAGGAGCACACTGGAGCTGCAGCCTGGCCTCTCTGACGTGCTTTCTGCAGTTGAGGGCTGCAGCTGCTCCACTTCTGTCTCTGTGACGCAAATCAGAGCACAGCAATGGCTCTGCCTCAGGGAAGAGAGACAGCCACTCGCTTCCCCTGGCTGATAACTGAGCAGTGATGGCAAGAAACTGGGGCAAAGCAAGGTTGAAAAGCAGAGTCTGAATTTTGTTATAGACTGGAGAAACACAGGTGCCTCTTGCCCGGCGCAGAAGGGAAACAGAGCTGTGTGAATGTCAGAAATAATCAGAAACCCAGGGGAAGAGATGTTGGGCTGTAGAGTTTGTGTGGCTCAGAGGGATCCTGGCACGTGAGCAGGTTGGGCTCTGTGTGCTATCAAACATGGTGCACTCAGCCCCCTTTTAAAGGGGATTCATTTCCACTGCTGACTTCAGCCATAAGAACCTTGATCCTCAGCAAGCACTCAGCCCATATCCACAATCCCAGGCACAAAATGAAGAGTCAAGTGTTGCACCTGCAGCTTGCAGTGGGCAGTGCTGTGGCAAGTGTTGGACCACTGTACACTGCTGCTGCAGGTCCTGTGAGTCAAGTACCTGAGTATTTCCTTCTGGTGCTACTTGCACCAGCAATCCCCACGTGCTATCATGCAAAATAATTCCACATCTATTTCAAGGCTGAGATTAATATTTTATTTTTTTTTAACTGCAGCTTTATTTTTTCAGCCAAGGTAGGAATAGATTTCAGGATTGAATAATTACCATCAAGCTAACTAGTTTACAGCACTTGACTTAAAGAAATAATTTAGAAATATGTTTATATGTTTGCTGCTAGCAGTTTTTATTGGTGATAAAGAGGCTTGTTGACTTCTTTGCTGGAAACTGGATTTATGTCTTGGTTTTCATGGCTGGAAGCTAAGGATGTGCAGGTGCTTTATAGTGGTACCTGTTTAACAAGATCCACAAAAGTACTCAGGAGCCTTTCAGTCACCTGGAGGTTTTTGGGCAGCCCACAAGTGACCTACCCACACTTGTAGTCATTCTGAAGCGTTTTAAGTTTTTCCTGTGGGGCCCCTTCTGTAAATGCAATTTCCTCTGGCTGATGCTCTGAACAGTTCCTCATTTTGTTAGGTGTTGGCTCAGCTTAATGTATAATATAATACAAGCAAATTTTCACAGGTCTTGTCCTCTAATGTAATTTTATATTATTGTGCCATTTAGGGTGATAAGGGAACTTTCCATTTGATCCAGTTGTAACCATAATGGAAAGTGAAGTTAAGATTAGAGTTCTGTCTTTTTTAGGACTCACTTCCTTCATAAGGAGAAGGCAGAGCTTCAAAATCCTGTGTATACAGAATATTTATTAATGGTGTTTTGTAGTATTTGTTTCCCATCTTTCTGCTGTCTTCAAATTAGTTATGAATGCTCACTAACTTTATTATGTCAAATCAATATTAATATTGATCTAATAGTAATAAACTAATAACTCCTGCTGTAAAATGCTTTAATATGAACTTCCAGAGGAATATTAAAATGTATTAGTCATTCCTTAAAGCTGATTGATATGCTAGGGGGTTTCATAGAAATACAAAGCCTAGATGGGATGCATGCAGTGCTAGCCTGATTTCAATACATTTTAAATCTTTTTCCTGCTGTTTATAGTTATGATAATTGGATGTTAAAGACTTTCAACAGTCTGATGCTGACTCTCTTTCTTTATTACTTCCTGCTCCTAATCACCCTTGAACTGGATTCATCTCTGCCACAGACATATTGTTTAGCAGAAAATTCCTTGCCACTATTTGTATGATTTTCCAAGGCTTTCCAGTTCGTCAGGAAACAAACTATTTGTGGTTGTCTCTTTTTGTGCTTGGCATAGTGAAGTGTGACTGAAAGTCAAGTTCTGGAGGGACACCTGCAGCTTTAAACTTCATCTCTGTGATGCTCTGAGGCTGTACAAATAATGGGCTGCTACTAGAATCTGCCACTTGTCTTGAGTGACATCTCCTTTGTATTAAAAAAACCTAAGAGTGGAGAGGGATGCCCATGGCCAGTGTGAGCAGGGATGAGCTGGCAGGGCTGGACACAAGTCACTGACAGGAGGGAATGGATGCCCATGGCCAGTGTGAGCAGGGATGAACTGGCAGGGCTGGACACAAGTCACTGAGAGGAGGGAATGGATGCCCATGGCCAGTGTGAGCAGGGATAACCTGGCAGGGCTGGACACAAGTCACTGACAGGAGGGAATGGATGCCCATGGCCTGTGTGAGCAGGGATAACCTGGCAGGGCTGGACACAAGTCACTGACAGGAGGGAATGGATGCCCATGGCCAGTGTGAGCAGGGATGAACTGGCAGGGCTGGACACAAGTTAATGACAGGAGGGAATGGATGCCCATGGCCAGTGTGAGCAGGGATGAACTGGCAGAGCTGGACACAAGTCACTGACAGGAGGGAATGGATTCCCATGGCCAGTGTGAGCAGGGATGAGCTGGCAGGGCTGGACACAAGTCACTGACAGGAGGGAATGGATTCCCATGGCCAGTGTGAGCAGGGATGAACTGGCAGGGCTGGACAGGATGGTTCACAGGTCACTGACAGGAGGGAATGGATGCCCATGGCCAGTGTGAGCAGGGATGAACTGGCAGAGCTGGACACAAGTCACTAACAGGAGGGAATGGATGCCCATGGCCAGTGTGAGCAGGGATAACCTGGCAGGGCTGGACACCATCAGTGCCCCAGGGCCACTGGTGCTCTGTGCCAGGGTGCAGCTGAATGCCACATGTCACAAAGACTGATGTCCTCACTCCTCCTGCTAATGGGCAGGCAGGCAGCACACTCTGACATTTCCCAGATGAACAGTAACAGGGCCAGATAATTGGGTGTGCTGTCCTACACCAGAGCAGCTCAGTGCAAAGGTGGGCCCTGGCTGTTAATGAGAGCCATTAAAAGACTGAACAAAACAAAACAAAAAAGGCATTTTTTTTCCTGACATGGGGTTTGGTGGTAACAAATTAAGTGGGGTCTTGTCCAGACCTGTTGGTGCTTCACTGTTAGGAGAGGAACAGGCTGGCATCTCATAGTCTTTAGTGTAAGAGATGATGGTTTAGACACTTGTTTGCAGGAATACACAAAACAATGAAATATCCCTCTTAACTGGGACTGAGAAACTGAATTCTTAAAAATGTATCATCATCATCATCATAATAATAATGTATAATTCTTGTTTAGCACACTAGATTTAGTGGAGTGTGAGGTAAACAGAGCAGTTCCATGTGTTATTTCAGATGCTGGATGTTCTGGGAGTGTCTGTGGCTAATGCTTGAATAACCAGCAATCACAGGAAAATGGCAGCCATGCCAAGAAAGAAACTTATTGATTATGGATGCATTTCATCTTCTTGTGCTAGTCAGAAAGAACCTATCCTGCAGGAAGTGCCAAGATCATGGCTCTGTTCTTTGATGTTTTTAGCACCAGAATTACTGTGGCATCATCCAAGACTGCTCATCCTTCCATTGCAATGTATTGGTGAATAAAAGGGTGTGCAGGTTTCTGAGCAGGGAATGCCTGGGATTCCTTCTTTCATCCTTCCATTGCAATGCATTGGTGAATAAAAGGGTGTGCAGGTTTCTGAGCAGGGAATGCCTGGGATTCCTTCTGTGACCAGAGCAGCCAAGAGCTGCAAGGCAGGACATTCCCTGGGTGAATGGAGAGAGCAGACAGCAGGGAGAGAAGAGGTGATCCTTTCCTACCTGTGCAGATGTCCAAAAGCTCATAGTACGTTCTCCTATGTCTTTGTTTGTCTGTGTTAACCCCTATAAGATTTTAGGGAATATTTGACAGGCAGGAAAGGAGTTCCCATGTTCAGTACCTGCCTCTGATGAATGCTTGAGCAAATGATCACAAACAAGTAGCTATGGCCAAAAATGCTCATATGTTAGAGAAACTAGACTTAAAGGATCAGAAAGATTTGAACACGGTTATAAATGTACATTTTTTGTAAAACTTTGCTTTTCTGGAACAATGTTTTTCTTCGTATGTAAACTCGTTGTTTAGTGAACAGCAATGCACAGTATCCCAAATATAATTTGATGTGTTAAAATCTGAGTTCCCTTCTTTTGCTGCTTCTTAGAAATCTGACCTTCAAATTTTATCTTTGATTTTTTCTCAAAGAAAATTATTTTGTTTTGTAGTGCCTGATTCATTAATATATATTTTTGCTTTGTATTGTTTCTGTTGCTTACTTACCCTTCAAAGCATCTTTGATCAAAGAAACTTCTTCAGGTGATGTGGATTTACTTCATCCTCCCACCACAGCTGATTAAAATGAAGGGGGAGGTGAAATGGGCTGCTCAGGGTCAGTGCTGCAGTTTGCAATGGGAGGAGCATTTCCCAGAGATTCCTTTTGCCCATCAGACCAGTGATGGGGAATGAGACACTGAAATCAAGAGTGTGTGCCTGGTAGTTTTGTTTTGTTTTGTTTTGTTTTTTCTCTGCCAGTGTCAGTGAGTGCTTTTGCATTGCTGCTCTGTTACTGCTAGTCCCTGGATCAGTTCTGGGGAGCTGAAGGGCTCTGAGCCCGTGACTTTCCCTGGGCAGAAGAGGCAGTGATGTGCCAAAGCCAATCTGGAGAGCAAACCCCTCGTCCTCCCTGGCTGGTGAGAAACCACCTTTTTTTACCTTGTGCAATGAATTTGTGTGATTATAAAGGCAGAGATGATACTGGAGGTGACATAAAGACACTCCTTGTCTCTTCCAGGGAGTGTTCCAGCTTACTCACAAACCTCCAGGCTTAAACTGGAAAAGAACCCATGTAGAGATCCCTGAATTCTGCTCCTACAGTTATTCTCAACATTGCATACCAAACCATGCTTCAGGTTGAAAATCTTCTGTCTGAAAGATCCATTGCCTGGTTTTAATTGGGTTTTTGGGGGAGGTTGGTTCAGTCTGATCCTGCTTCGTGCAATAAATGATTTCCATGTAATGGTCAGTGAACACTCCAAGGCACATCTGCTAAAGGATGCCTTTGACAGTCAGGCTGATTTGTTGGCTTAGTGGCAGATTTGGGATTGCAATCTCTTTTCAATTCAGGGATCACTTCAGTAAGACAATAATCCTCTCCATTTTTTCACAAGCCTTAGGTTTGCAGGTTTTTCTTTTTCCATGTCTGTTTTAATCATCTTACTCCTAATTTTTTCCTTCTCTCTAGGCATACTTTGGTTTCTCTTTCTTCATAAACAGCTACCAAACATGATTACAGGGAGTTTTGTTGTAGTAGAGCTTGTATGTGACATGGACACTGTTGTGAGCTCAGAAACTCCCCTGGGTGAAATTACAGGATTGTGTGGGCTGCTCTGGCTTCAGAACAGAAACATCTCTCTGGATTCTGAAATCCACATGGAAATGGCATTTTGGAAATGGCTGTTGGAGACAGGCTTGGCTGTGGTTTCAGCGTTTGCTGCAGAGGTAGGAGAGTCTCCTGCTCTGGGTGCTGTTAATCTCTGTCAATTGTGTGCACAAGGGCACAGAGACTCAGCATGACACAGACACAGTGGGACATTGTTGTATTCCCTAATATCCATGTCACATGCCAAGCCCTTCTTTTCTTTTCTTTAATAAACAATACTCAAACTGCTTTAACAACTTCAAGGCTAAACCTGTGCCACGATTTTCCAGAAGTTAGGATGGAGATTTACTTTCTTCTTTAGTGACTCTTCCAATCCTCTGTGTGTAGTTGTTAAGCTGAAACGTGCCTGTATTTAACACAGCCTGTGTCACTTCTCAGTCACAGACCTATCAAAAAAAGTCATTTTGTGCTCCCAAAACCTCCTTTTGGTGCTTGGGAGTTGCATTAGGAGGTTTGCTTGGTACAGCTGGAGAGTCAGATCCCTAAAAGTGCTTTCCTAACATTTTTTCAAGGTTTATTTTCAAAGTGGGTAGGTATGAGGAGTTCCACTCTGGGGATAAGCAAACTGAGGGGGGGAATAAGTTAGATTTGCTCAAAATGGAAGCTGGGTCTTGGAGCTCTCTACAACTCTGTGACCACTGTGTCAAGGAGCCTTCATTTATTAATTTACCTGTGTTTTTTATGCATGCATCAAACAAGTAAAGTGCTTCCTCTGGAGGTTGTGTCACTGGACAGAACTGTGGGTATGGAGGAATAGGATTGACAGCTGAGTGAGCTGAAGGGTTCCCAGCTTTGCTTTGGCAAATGCAGAGTTGCCTTTGGGATGTTTTTGCCCTGGTACAGTGTGTGCCCTGCCAGAGATGCAGCTCAGCTTTAGAAATGTCTCCTGGAGGAGAGACCTGAGATACTCTTCATTCCTGCTGCTGCTCTCATAAAACATCTGAGGGAAGAGACTTCTGTGTGAAACACAGATGTACAGTTGGGTAAATCCATCTTTTTATGGCTTATTGTAAAAGCTATGGATGGAGAAAACCTGGCGTGAACCTTTCTTTCTGATGTCTCACAATCTGTTTCTAAAAGCAGAGCTAATTAGAATAAATAGTTGATCAGGTGTTTTCTCATTCCTGGTCATTTTAAGAAGGAGAAGTTGAAACCTTTGTAGTGTTCTACTTTCTTAGGAGTTATTTTGAAGGTTTTTTCCGTTGTACTTCTATTTTTTTTTTCCTTTTTTCCATAATAAAGTTTGAGTTTGGAAGAGTGTGTGAACTGGAAGTAGCAGAGTTAGCAGTCCTCTCCTCTGGCTTCCTAAAACAGTGCAAGGCACTGAGTCACTTCTTGCCACTAATAAGCTGCGTCATTTTGCCAGGATCAGAATGTTCCAGTCTCAAAGCAAATAGTTTGAAAAGTGAAAAAGCAGTTGTTCCCATACATGTGTGTGCTCATAGGCACAGACATGCTGCCCCTCTCTCCCTCTGACATCTCTGCTTACCCAGAGTGGTGATTGATCCTTCTGTGTGGGGGCAGTGAATTAATAAATCCTTTCCACTGCCACACAGGTAAAAAGGTTGATAAGCCTTTATTTATAAATGGGGAAAAACAGGTGGAGATTCCATGGGAGAAAAAAGAGAAAAAAAAAGGTGGGGAGAATGCTAATCTTGTCAGAGTCACTTCTTTTTGTGCTTTGATTTCACACATTTGATTTGTTGTATCCAGTTGTGAAGTGATTTCTGCCCTGTACAGGGGTGCTGTTGCAGTGCTCTAAGGTAAATTCCACAAAAAGCCAGGTGTGCTCCTGCTCCTGGCTGTCTGCAGGTGTGAGCTGTGCTGAGCATTTGATGTGAACTTTATCCAACAGGAATGAAAAGCACTGTTTTCATCCTGATTGTTTTGTGTCTGTTTATCCTCATGCTCTGCAAGCAAACCTGGTCCATTTTGCCATCGGGATAAGATTTCATCAGGATAAGTCAATTTTCATGTTTTAATGGCTTCACTGGTAGAAAATTCCCCTCAGATGAGGAGAAGGGGCTAAAGAGGGAAGGCAGAGAGAGGAGTGTGTGCAGGGACCATGGCCAGAGGGGTCAGGAGGGGATGGCTGAGGCTCAGGGCCAGCTCTGGCTCCTCCTGGGTGATGACACAGCCCTGGCAGTGAGTGCACATGGAAAGGAGTTCAGTATTCCTGGAGCACTGCTCTGGAGCAGCCAGACCCAGGACTTCAGGGGCTGTGAGACTATTGCTAAGAGCAAATGAAGGACTTGTTGTCAATTTGCTGTTTCAGATAATCCTAATGCTGGGTCGTGGTTGTTAATGAACAGCAGGGAAGTCTGCAGTAGCTGTGATCATTCTGGTAATGCTGAGAGAGTGTGAATGCTGGACATCCCCGGAGTGCCAGGCTGCAGAGAGTGTTGGTGCTGGCTCTGGAGGGCAGGGGTTGACACTTGTGAGGTCACTAAAGCCATGTGCTCTGGGGATCCTTTTGGTCTTCAGGCTCACAGGTTTTGAAGCTGCTCTTGATTTTACTTTCTACTTAGAGAGGCTCTTTTTAAAAATGTCCTAAACATAACAAGGCATCTGAGTAGTGTAGCAAGGGTGTCTAGTGACCTGCTCCTTCAGTAAACAGTCTGAAAGTTGGGTTTCCAAGGAGGCAAGGTGACAAGCAGTGACTTGGCAGACAGATTCAGCTTAGATGTACAGTCTATATTTTACATGGTTGGTTGATCAGGTTGTTTGCCTGCTGCCCTGGCTGGAAAAAATGCTATGGGAAATTTCAAAACAAAGACAAAAAGTTTTACAGCAAAGAAATACAGCTGCACTCTTTCAGCCAAATATGAGTTATTGTGGCAGCTGCCTGAATGAGCTGTGTCCTCTCCAAATTATGAAAGGAGAGAAAGAAACCTTTATGTTGGAGTGCATATACCTGTTCATATCAAACTGTGTGTACCTGCTATATCAAACGTGATTTTTATTTCTCTTGTGAGTTTTTGCTTTGTGGTTTGTTTTGTTTTATTGTGGGGTATTTTTTTCCTGGTATGTTTCTCAAGCTATTCCTGGGCTGTTGTCACTGAGAACTTTCCTTTAACATGAGAACATATTTCCCTGTTGTTACCCTTTAGTAGGCATCTAAACTTCTAGAGAAAAACATGAAATACCAGAATATTTGTGCTAGGTCACAGCTCATCATGCTTTAATTGGTTCCATGAAGAAGAAAAGAACCAAAATTATGCATTGCATCATCTATTAAAATAGAAATGTGTAGTAATCTTTAGCTATTTAAATTATCTGAAAATAGATACAAATTCTGCATAATTTGTGTGCATCAGAGTGTCTTGCTAGTGAGTTTTGGTCATGAGTGTCTTTATATTGCAGAAAGCATTCAATTTCTGGTGACAATCATGAAATATTTGTTTTTAGCTTAGTTTCTTCCAGTCCCAGAATTCCATTTTTTTGTTCCCTGTGCAAATCTGTGCTTTCCCCTGACCTCTAAAACTTTGAGCCTGCTAGAGACAAATTTATCACAGTATATAGAAAAGTGAAAGGAACTGATTTCCTACAAGTTATGTGAAAAGATGGGTGGGTAAAGAATTCAGTTCCCCCCATTTCACAGCTGAGAGAGCCAGCAGAACCTGGGAATGGTGGAGCTGGGACAGACAGACAGACACAGCCAGCACAGCCTGGGAATGGTGGAGCTGGGACAGACAGACAGACACAGCCAGCACAGCCTGGGAATGGTGGAGCTGGGACAGACAGACAGAGGCAGCACAGCTCTGGGAATGGTGGAGCTGGGACAGACAGACAGACAGAGCCAGCACAGCCTGGGAATGGTGGAGCTGGGACAGACAGACAGAGGCAGCACAGCCTGGGAATGGTGGAGCTGGGACAGACAGACAGAGCCAGCAGAGCCTGGGAATGGTGGAGCTGGGACAGACAGACAGACAGAGCCAGCAGAGCCTGGGAATGGTGGAGCTGGGACAGACAGACAGAGCCAGCACAGCTCTGGGAATGGTGGAGCTGGGACAGACAGACAGACAGAGCCAGCACAGCCTGGGAATGGTGGAGCTGGGACAGACAGACAGAGGCAGCACAGCCTGGGAATGGTGGAGCTGGGACAGACAGACAGACAGAGCCAGCACAGCCTGGGAATGGTGGAGCTGGGACAGACAGACAGACAGAGCCAGCACAGCCTGGGAATGGTGGAGCTGGGACAGACAGACAGACAGAGCCAGCACAGCCTGGGAATGGTGGAGCTGGGGCAGACAGACAGACAGACAGTGCAGACTCAGCTCGCTCAGGTGCTGCTGGGCTGTCACTTTGCCCAGGAACTCTCCTTTTCAGAGTTATTTACTGCCAGCTGGTTTAAACTGGAGCCCCTCAGTGTGTGGGGCCGCTCTCCATCCCCTCCATCCCCTGCAGCTCTCATGCCAGGGCACATTTTCCATGACTCCGTTGTTGTTTGAACATCAGGACATTGCAAAAGCCTCTCCTGGGGAAATGGAATGTACAGAAGCAGAGGGTGACCTGTGCCCACCCACAGGGGCTGCTGACTGCAGCCTCACGTGTAGTGTCAGCAGTGGGGAACCTCAGAAGGACAATGTGGGATTTCAGTGATTCCAGTGAATGTTTTCTATTGACAGGCAGGTCTCACCTGTTCCTGCAGAGACTGGCTGCAGGGAGTGGCTGTAGCTCCTCACCTCCCTGCTCCTCTCTTCCTCCCTTTTCAGTAGAACTCTCCTTTTCCCCTTGGTAAAATGCAGTGAGCAGGAGAGAAGATAAGGAAGGGCAACACAAGGTTTGGGGTTTTGTTGGTTTTGTTTGGTTTTTTCAAAATTTCTTTGCCAATAGAATATTATATGCAGCAGTCATCAAAGAAAAATGTAAATAATCAGGCTAAGGTGTTAGCTTGTGCATGTTACAGAGTTCACTTTGGAGGAGTAGCTTTGGTGGCAGTGTCATATGACAGGCTTCATTAGACAAGGAAAGGTTAACCCTGGTAAATTTACATAACTGAGGCTCAGGGGGAGCATCCCTGGGTCACCCAGCATTCCTGTCAGAACAATCTGGAGTTCTGAGATTGTACAAACTGAGGAAATCCAGTTCAGTGTTGTGGTTGGAGCCAGTGGCCCAGGTGATTTCAGTGTGAACACAAGTGCCTTCGGGTTCTTCTGAGTGCAGGATTCGGTTTGTGAGGTCGTTCACAGACTGCTTGTGCTGGATTTCTCTTGCCTTCAGGAGAACCAGCACCTGGGGCGGATGGAGCAGAGCTTGAGGAGCCTGTGCCAGTGCTGGCAGTGTGCAGCACAGGACAGCAGCTTGTGGCTTCTGTCTGTCTGTGGCCAGGGCACTGGAGAAGGAAAATAAAAATGTTCTTGCAGTAGAATGCACCGAGTGCCTCAGAGGGGAACAAGCAGCCAGAACCTGTTTGCAGCATTATCTTCCTGTGTCTGTTGGAGGCTGCCCATTGACAAACTGGGGAAAACTCTCTCCTGTTTGGAAGGTGTCTCCCCTTCAGGAGTGTCTGACTGTGAGAGAGAAAGAGCAGTAGCCCTGATGGGTACTATCTACTACTATAAATCATTTACTCGAGATAAAATTTTGATAAGCATTATAGAGAAGTGACCTCACTGATTTATTATTTCAGTTAATGTGAGCTGTCACTCTCTGTTTATTGCCCCTGTGGTTAAAGTTTATGGAAGTTCCTCAAAGGGATGCCCTTGAATCTGGGACTTAATGACTTCTCCCTCTGCTGAAATTACAGCTTCTAATTGGAGCAGCTTGGATTAATTTCATTTTAAGCATGAGTAATCATATAGAGCCCTCATGTATCAGAACTCAAGTGCACACACCTACAGTGTTAAAAGCCAAGAAACTCCTGGCCAATGACACATCTCAGAGCTTGGAGAGGAGTTTGAAAATCGTGCTGATAAATGTTGTGAAGCTATTAGGAAAAGCCTTTTGGCCCAGAGGGTGAAGCAGTGAGCAGCTCCCCAGGGAATGGTCACAGCCCCAGCTGCAGAGCTCTGGGAGCCTTTGGACAACTCCATAAAGCACAAGGGGGGCTATAAAGCACTCCTGGGGTGTCCTGTCTGGGACAGGAGCTGCACTTCAGTGATCCTCAGTGGTGCCTTCCAACCTAGAATATGCTGTGGTTCTATGATTTCATATAAATGAATGCACCTATTAAAAAAAACCCAAATCTTTAGGGTTTGTGAGTTTCAAGCTCTCTTCCCACGGGTCACTCACAGGTACAATTAGTGGATTTGGTCTGATTTGCTTTATTTTCTCCTCCAAGTGTGAGGGAAGATCTTGATGTAGTTCTGAGATGGGCACTGATGGGTATTTCCAAGAGAGAACCTCATCTATTGTACAACTTACTTAGACTTGCAAGCATTGAAAGTTGAATTAATTAGGAATTGTTCAGCTTGATCTCAGATTGCATTTCAGGACCACAAAGATGCAGACCTGAGTTCCATTGGTGGATGTTCAAAGAATGGAGAAGGTCTTATTCATTCCATGCAAAATAAAGATGCCTCATTTCAAACAGCACCAGGTCAAGAAATGGAGGGTTTTAAATCAAATTGCATCCTGATTTATTCGAACTAAAAGGCTCTTAAAATGTGAGGGAAGCCTAAAAAATCTGAAGTGAAGGACAGGTGTCCCCTTAAGAAACCTCCACAAAAGAAGTGTGAGCGCTGACATTTCTGTCCTCAGGCAGTGTTTGTATTTTGGAAGGTGTGGAGCCCGTGGCAGTGTCTGAAGGTTGTACAGGTGTGTGCTGAGAGATCATGGAGCTGGCACACCTCCATCCCCAGTCTGCTCTAGTCAGGTTTGCTTCCAATGCTGTGCTTCAGCCCTTGCTTGCTTTTATTCTTGATTTTGTTAAAACTGCCACTGCAAAAAAAAAATTGTAACAGATTCTCCTCATATTTCTGCAGAGAGAGGTATTTAAGTTTTGTGTGAAGGAGGGGCTCAAGAAGTTGCAAATTTTACTTGCTATATTTCCTTTATGTAGTGGGGTTTTTTTTTGTTTTGTTTTTTTTTTATGTGGCTGCTCTGGCCAGCTTTCTGGGCCACAGCAGGTCTGTATCTCTGCCAAGCACACGGTGTACACCTTGTACAGCAGTGGGAATCATTAACCTGCATGTACTGTAAAACAGGTTATCTCCCTCACACAGGTGAGAGTCAGAGGGATGTGTGTGATAATCTGTGTATCAGGTGAAGCCCTGGACTCTGCTGTGTGTCCAGTTTCTCCTGGCAGTGCTAAGGAGCCTGGTTCCTGCAGCAGGGGATGTTCTGGCTGTGCTCCCTGGGACTGCACAGGTGGGGAGGCTGGGAGTGCTGTCTAGCACTCTGTAGGTCAGGGCATCCCCCAGTTTGTGCCCAGGTTACTCATTCCCATTTCCTTCTTGCAAGCATTGCTGCAGCTTGTGCCCTGGTGTGTGCCTGTGTCAGCTGTCTCAGGGTGAAAACACAGGAGCTGCAACAACTGGGCTTTGCCACTTACACTGCCTTCAAAAATACATTTATTTCACCACAATGGGGATTGGTTGGCCTGTTGGAAAAACCCCAAGCCAAACAACTTAGATTTTTATGGTGACTTGTTGGTTTGTTATGACAGCATATGTTTTGTAATACTGTGCAGAGAAACTAAGAAAAATCAAATGCAGGGTTTCTCATTCTAGAAATAATTGGACTGAGAAATAAAGCACTGGAAATTTAATGGGAGACAAAGAAATGAATGCAGTAGGCAACAGTGAAAAACCTCCTTCCTGTTTTCATAATTTTATTATTTGTTCAGTAATGGAAACATGATGTGGGTAAGTTTCCCAGAAAATCTCCAATTTCCTCACTGACTTTCTGTGAGGTAACTCAGAGACTTGTCAAAATCTGACCTATTTTCACTCTGCTGTTTACATGTAGTCCTAAGCTGCTTCTCACTAAAAGAAGTTATTTGACTTTGAAACCTGATGAATTGAAAAAAAAAAATGAAAATGGTGAAATTAGACTTGCTACCTTTGTTGCTTGAGTAAGGTCCATGTTCCTTCATTTGATTGTAAGGAGCTGCTGTTGGTTACATTAATGGATGTGGGATTAGATAAATTGGTAAATTAGATAAATTAGGTAAATTGGCTGTAACACCAGTCTGGTGTTTGTTACAACTACATATTGGGGAGTTGGACAAGATGTGCTGCAGGTCCCTTCCTGTGGTTCTGTGAGCTGTGCCTGGAGCTGCAGAACCCCTGCCAGCGTTCAGCCAGTGTGCTGATGGCTGCTGGAGGGTCAGTAGTGCTGTTTATTGGCATTTCCACGGTGCTGAGGCACCAGTGTCCCTTCCTGCAGTGCCTTGTGGCTGCTTGGTTGTGCTCCAGCAGCTCTCTGGAGGATCCAACCCTTCCAGGCTTGGAGCTGCCCACACCTGGGTGAGCTCAGCCTGCCAGAGCAGCTTCTCTGGAGCTGCAGGGTGTGCAGAAACCTCCCTCTGAAACTGCAGCAGGCTCTGGGAAAGGGGCTCTGGGGTGTGCAGGGGGCTGGGAGCCTGCAGCACACACAGTGAGAGCAGACAGGGCTCTGCTTGTGTGCTGACAGCTGAAATGGCCATCAAAGGTTTTGTTTTTCCATGACCAAAATACAGGGGCATATAAACTTTGATGGGAGGGAGTCTGAGCTACAGCTGTTAGATCCAGAGGCTCAAAAAGGCACAGCTAAAAAGGCAGGATTGGTAATTGATTTTGCACGTGTCTTTTTCTTTTTTTTTCCTTTTTTCTTTTTTTTGGGGGGGAAGGCAGGGCTGAAATAGCTCCTGTAGCTCTTTGTAGGGAGAGTAGAAGTGTTTGAGTGGGTCCCTGAGCTTGCCAGTGATTTTTCAGAAGGTTATGAAAATGGGAGAGGCAGTTCACCAGGATTTTTACTTGTGTGAATTAAGGTTTAAATGAAGAGAAGGGATAAGAGAGAGATGCTTGTTATGATGACAGTTACTTTTTACAGATGGACTTTATTACAGTGATGTAATAAATTCAGGGAGCTCTTCCTCTCTCAGTGTTGATTCTCTTGATGATCAGACAATACGAGGGGAATGTGGCAGGGAGAACAGCTGGGAGATTACAGCAGGATGCTTGGGCACTAAAACTGTCCTGCACAGAGATTTCCTGGGAGTGATGGGCTGTCCTTTGCTCCTTCTTGCACTTTATCTAACCTGAGCTGGACTGAAATCTCAGCTGTGGGTTGTGCAGTGTCTCTGCAGACTCCAGGGAGCTGTTCATGACCTGCCCAGGCTTTGGTCTCACCTCTCCTGTGCCAGTGTGCAGCCACAGGACAGCAGGGAAAATGGGGGTTTCTCAGAGAAAAGCTGAAAAAACCCCACTGTACTTCTGAGTATCCTGTGGCATTGCTGGAAACAGCTGAACACAACTTTTAAATGGCTTCGATAGCCTACTTATAAACCACGGATTTGAAATATTTTTGCTTCCTGTCAGACAGCTGAAGAAGTGGCAAACTAAATATACAAGAGAAGAAATTGGCCAAGGCTGAGATTTGATCATTATAAATTTGATTATTTTTTCTTTGTACCACAAGGATGTTAGTCTTTGTGTTTGAGTGCTGGGTTTTTTTGGTCTTTTGGGGTTTTTTGAAATCTGCTCATGTAAACAAAAATTCCTGCAGTCCATCTCTTTACTGGACTCATTCTTCCTCTGCCTGCAGATATAAATAGAATGATGACGTCTGACTCTCCAGGCTTGGTGCATCATTCATACAGTACATCTCCTTTCTAGGTCACAAAGCTTTCCCACATCCACTTTTTTATTCAACACTCTGGCAGTGCTCAAGAACAAAGGATTTCTGCATCTGAAAGCAGTGCCTCATTGCAGGATAGCAGTGGGGTACAAAACAATGAAAATATAGCAGTGATGCAGAATTGTAGGATCTCCTGATTTCAGTAAGAATGTGCTTACTTTTAGGAGTGACTCACAGATAGACCATGCTGAGTTTGAAGGGGCTGTTCAATTCTGTTTGTCCTGTGGTTGTTCTTGGGAGGTTTTATTGAAGGGTGTGGTAGATATTACACAAGACCAAGGAGGATATGGTGGAGTTGCCTTCAAAGTGAATTTTCATGGGGAAATCATTATATTAGGTTTTATTTTACAGACTCAGAACAGAATATGCTGATCTGACTCCGGTGCAGTTGAGGGTTTTTGGTGGCTGATGGGTTCCCAAATCGTGTCCTGAGAAAGAGAGCTCTGCTTTCCAGCCTTGCTGGCCTGGCTGCTCCCTAATCCAGAGGAACAGGCAGCTTTCAGGAGCTTGTTGGCATTTCTCCAGCCAGAGATTAAATCACTCCAAGGCCTTTTTTTGTGAGGGCTCCACGGTGAAGTTGTTTCAGCAGGAATGCTTTTTGCTTGTGTCTCCCATTGCCATCTGAGTCTCCTGAGAGCAGGGGCTGGCTGGCTGAGCTCTGCAGTCCTTGCCAGTCCAAGTCATCCTGTGGCTTTTCGTGGGCAGGCTGGAGGTGCCTGGATGGGGTGGGAGCACTGGGTGCATCTTAACCCCATAAAGCACTGTGATGCAATAGTCTGTGACCCAAGACAAAAGCTGGAAATCTTACTCATGTCATCCCAGCTTCTAGGCAGGCAAACAGGAGCTGCTTTTAACCAGAGTTAGACCAGGCAGTGCTGCTGGACAGAGACTGAAGTGCTGCTGAGATTTCCAAGGTCTCAGTTCTGCACAAGTGTTGCTTTGAGTGATGTGGTGCCAGTTTAGTGCATGATCTAGACACTGTTTTCATCACAGAAGATTTTCCTGGGCCACAGTACATTTGGAAAGTGATTTATAACTTGGTAAGTACTTGTAGCCTTGTAATCTTTTTTAAAAGAAGTTGACTCTCACTTTGCCAACCGAGACATTTTTAGCTATTAGCATTTTTAATAGTTGATTTTTATTATTTTTTTTTTTACCACTACCTCCATGCTAGCTGCAGAGTAAAGTAATTTAATTGTGGTTTCTAAACAGATGTGCTTGGAAAAAAACCTGGCCAGAAACAGCTCATCAAAAGACAATTCCTGGTTTGTGATACATTTATTATGTAGCATCCTCTTTCTTTTCTTGCCCCTTGTCTGTCAGCTGAAAACCTGCTCAGGGTTCCTTTTAGAGGAGTTCCATTGTGGGCAGAGCAGCTGTGTGCGTGTTGTTTCCTTTTCACAGAACTCAGTGGGAATGTGCATTGCCCTGAGGAGAGCAGCTGTTCTGAGCCAGGTCTGACACACAAGCAGTGATGTGCAAACACTCACACGTGTGCACACTCACATCTGCCTGGGGCTTTATCCCTCCAGGGCCCAGGGACACCCTCCTGTTTGTGACCATGGTCACAATGACAGCACTTGCCACAATTCACCACGCTGCCCTCCCTTTGGCTGGGGCTGCAGCCCTCTCTCTGCCTCAGAGATCAGCTGCAGAGGGCTTGGTTTGTGTGTTTTTAACAGCCATGGAAATCAATAGCAGAACTTCCCTGTTTTAGTGGTGTAGGATCCTAATCTGTGCACACACTTGATTCTTGAGAGGAAACCATTGTGGTGGTTTGCTGGCAAGTGCTCCAAGGCAATCAGCAAAGCACTCCTGTGATTCTGCTAACCCAGAGGAAACCACAAGCCAGTCTGTCTTGGGTGGTTCCTGTGATTTTTCTCATACCAGCAGCTGGAGCCTTTTTTTGTCCTTTTCCTGTGATGCTGCAGCTCTTCTCTTGGCCAGGCTCGTGCCTGCACACCAAGCATTCAGGTTGGCTTAGGGAGAAGCTTTCTGCAGATACATTTTGGTGTCATGGAAAGTCCTCTGATCCTTGCCTTTCACCTTCCTCACTAAACATGCAGGTCACATTCATTCCTTTCTTTACTGTACTTGCCTTGTCTTGAAGGCTGGTGGCATTTCCAGAAATTCTGAATCTGCAGCTTGCTTTTTCTTTTTTTTTTTTTTTTAATCTTACCTCTGTGATTTTTAATATTAGTCCTTTCTGCAGTGCACAAGGTGTTCAGTACCAAGCTTCTTAGGCTTTGCATTGCAGTGCTGTGATACTGCCTTGGTTAGCACTGGCATCCAAATTCATGACCAGTGTGGATGTCTGGGCCTTACTGCCTAATATGAGATGCTTTCCAGATGGGTTTGAGGGGCTGGGCAATTTAATTTTGGCACTAAGGGATGATCTGAGTGCGTTGTGGAGGGTTTGCACGTGCAGGCAGTTGCAGCAGTGGGAAGAGATGAGCTGTGCATTTTGTGATGGAGCTGCCTGTGCCAGTGGAGTTGGAGCCCCTGGGAGGCTCAGCCTCTGCTGTGGAACTGGAGAAAGCAGCTCCTGTCTGGTGGGAAGGATGGCTGGTGTTTGTTTGCTCCTGAGTGCCAGCACCAAGGGTCACTGTCCAGCTGGGGCCTGGTTTTGATTCCCAGCTTTGCTCGTGGCTCTGTGTCTGGAAAGACCCTGCTTGGCAAGAATGCACAAGTGGCTTGGCCCTCCCTCAGTGGCTGTGTTTTCCTGTCAAATACCCTGGAAACATGGGTTATTTAACTGGTTTCATTTGCCTCTGCTGATTTTGAAGGCAAGCAAAATGCCATCATCTTCCTCCTTTGGAAGTGCTTTGCCTGTCCATTTTCTTTTCTCTCCCAGAAGAAAGGGATTTTTCTGCTTCCAAACTGGATTTCATGATCGTGGGATCCATTTTCCCAACGTGCCAGGATTCTCTTTCCAAATGCTTTGAGTGCATTAGCAAAATAATGCAGTTTGGAGAGCATCTTAAACAGAGATTCACCTTTACTCACCTCTAAATTATTGTGTCCTTGTTGTGATACAAGCAAGCCAGTTTTTCTTGTAAACAGGAATTTATTCACTACTCAGTCAAGTTCAAATTCTTTTTGCAGCCAGTGGAGAAGCTGCATGACTTCCCTTTATTTTGGAGGGTGGAAATAAATTTGAAGGCTGCATGGATTAAAGTGCTGCAGTCAAGGCAAGTGGAGTTGACTTGGAAGCAGATACTGCATTTCTACAGAATTGTGATACAGAAATTTTTTGTAACAAGACAGAGACAGGTGTATTTCTTTCATCAGTGAGGATAACTTGCTTCCTTATTCCCCTGCTTGTTTGTGGTGGTCAGACAAAACACCCAGAAACTGAGTTTCTGCAAATACCATTTTCAAGGTGCTGTGGTTTCACAGTTAGTTTATCTAAGTTCAGGTGTTGTAGGCAGAGTAATAGTGCTTTCTGACCATCTTCATCCCTTCTATACCAGCAGTGCTGCTGAATCAGTTGCACAGTAAAATGTCAGGAACTGACCCTGCTGAAAATGGGGCTTTGTGGGGGTTTTTATTTGGTTGGGTTTGTTGTTGCTGTTGTTTTGGTTGGGTTTTGCTGGTTATCCCTGGATTGTTTCAGGTTTTGTCACCAGCCTGGATGGAATTGGTTTATCCAGTCACCCAGCAGCACAGTTTTCATGTGCCATGTTTGTCTCTGCAGGATGTCAGCAGGCTCTGCCTGTTCACACCCTGCACATCAGTGTTCATGGCTGGCCACTGATTTCCCTGTGGCCTTTACATTTAGGGCTTGCTCTAAGTGTACAAACTGCAATTTTACCTAATTTTATGTAAAATTCCGTTCTATGTAATGCCCAGGAGGTGAGATGAGCCTGGAATCCTTTCAAGGAGGTGTTTTTTCATCAGGGTCATCTTAGCAGTTCCTTTGTGGCTCTGCAGAGAATTAGGAGTTGGCAGGGTGGGAGGAGAGCAGACAGACTGCAGGGGGAAGAACTGATCTGAGGCTGGGCAAATGGAGCTTTTTCCATGGAAGAAAATGCACTTGACAGAGGAGCTAGCAGCTGTACTCATCTTTGCTCCTCACTGTCCCAGTCTCTGGCTCACAGAGAAGCTGATGATCACTGTGGGTGCTCAGCATTCATGGAAACTGGCTTGCCTAACTCCAGTTGTTCTTCAATTTAATATGCTGCAGGTCCAGCTTTGGATGCTTTAGGTGAGACTGCAAGCTTCAGAAAACCTCTATAAATAGGGGTGTAGCACCTGCAGGTTTCATGTCTGGACCTCAGGGGGTCCCAGTTTTATTTCATCCCATTATCTTTAATCTTTCTTCCATTGGCTTAAGTCCCTTGTTTATCAACAAGTATAAAATCCTTTATCCCACAGGTACTGCTTTCTTATTGAAGTAACATTACATAAAGACTTAAGTTCAGAGTATCATGCCTGCTGCTTTTCCCCCATCATACTCAGAGGGATTATTTTAATGTTTCATGAACCAGGCATTTCAGGCTATTACAGGTAAAAATGCTGCTGCATGGAGTGTTGGAAATCCAGGTGGCAGCATGAGAACAGGACCATGAACAGCCTGCAAAGGCCTGGTTAGAGCCACTGGTCTGACCTGGTGAACCAAGCCCAGTATTCCTTTTTTTTTCCCATTTTCTCCCTTGCAATCATGGTATTTGATAGAGATATTTTTGTTGTAGATGATGGAAGAAAAAGATTTTTTTTACTTTGATCCTTATCACCCAGATTCTTTTCCATACTTTGCTTAAAGGAATAACATTAACTTCCTCAAGGTAGGGAAGAGTTCCATTAATTAGTTGTTCATAGCACTTTACTCTTTCATACCTTCTCAAAATACTGCTTCAAATGTATCATCTTTGTTCTTGTAACAGAAATTCCATCAGGGAACACAGTATTGAGGAAAAATGATAAAAATCTATAACAAGATAGAGGATTAATTGATGTGAATTACTGAATATTTTGCTCAAAAACAATGACACTTGATACCTTGCCTTTGGCAACTAGGGCCAAATATAGAGGAACTTCCTGATTCTTGATTTCAGTGTTTTTATTATTTTTATTCTTTGAAACAAGGTTTGCACATCAATTCATTACTAAGTTTTCTTAGTCATGGGCAGATTTACTTCCTGTTCTGCTCTGGAAGATACAGCTTAAAGAAATACCCCAAATTCTGTTTTTTTGGTTTTTTTTTGTTTTTTTGTTTTTTTGTGTTTTTTTAATCCTAAATCAACTGAAATATTGTTCTTTGTAATTTTTATAACCAAAAAAAAAAAAAGGCCAAGAAATGCAGGTTCTTGCTAGAACCTGTTCTATTTTTCTCTGAATACTGGGTTTCAATATTTTATGCCTTCTGTGTGGTTTTTTCCTGTCCTGAGGAATGGCAAATGATCCCAATGCATTAAAAAAATATCAAGAAGTAGTTTATGCTCTTAAACATCATTGTGTGGAACTAGAAGAGGAAAAGGTTTGGATAAGTGAGTGGGTCTGTTTTTTGTGAGGATCCCCATCTGCAGCCTTGAACTGACATGCTTGTGTTGCTGTGTTATATGAGAAAACACTGTCACATTACACTCTTATTCTTTTGGCATCTGAGGATATTTTTAACAATTCTCTATTAAAACAAATTCAGAAAAAGCACTTTTTATGGTAGTATGCATCACCAGCTCGTTGTTTGACTTTTGGCTTACTAGTCTGGTTAAAATACAATTTCCTGAGAGTCAGAGGTACTGTTCTTTGTTTTGTGCCTTTGCTGTAAACAGTGGCACTGCTTCTGCAGCTGTGCCTGCTGACTAAGCAAATTGTGCAGTTCACCCATGGGATAACCTCAGAAATAAGAAATATACATAAGAAATTTTTATTGTAGAGCTGGGAAGTACTTTGGAGGGGTAAATTCAACCAGTTTTTTAAAGTACATTTTAAAGTCACTCTACTTTCTTGTATTTTATCAGTAATTTTTGTCTTGAGCAGATACTTAAAAGCAGTCAATTTTCATGTCAGTAAGCAGAAAATGAGTTAGTTTATGTAAGCTATACCACACTGTTCTTCATTAAAGAGCAGAATGGCTCAATACCAGTTCTTCATTGCTCTGCTGGTTTGTATGTATGTACTATACATATACATAGATATATATATATATATGTACTAAATATATGTATATATCTGTGTACTACAGTACAGAAGAATATTGGCACCACATCTGTAAATTTCTGTTACTGTGCAACTATCCCCATGTTGTCTGGTCTCCTTAACAATACAAGCAGCTGAATGGTGTGGCTGGAGACAAAGATAAACATGGAGTTGAAAGAAGGTGAAAAGTTGAGATTGCCTGTTTATAATATGCTTTTTTATATAGCTACAGGGAGGATTTAGTAACAGCTGTGTCAAATGACTGCTTTTTATTTGTGGTTTTATGCTGGTTCTGACTAGGGTGCTCTCTACTGCTGTGTGCTTCTAGCAGTCAAATTTCAATTTGTTCTCTTGGCAAATGGCTGAGGCACAACAGAAATTTTCTGTATAGGTGAACAGGAATATGTTGTTTTCCTTTATTTCTTGAACCCTTGGCATGTTTTTTCTATATCTCCAAACTTGAGTGTTTCCCATATATGTTCTGTATGTATGTGTTGATTGAGTTCATCTTTTTGGTTGCCATAAATGAGATTTCTGTCTCTTGCACCACTTAGCAATGCCAGACATTTATTTTGGTTTAAGCTCCATTTGTTCTTAAAGGAGAGGTTATAAAACCCATTTATGAACCCTGAGGTTGAGAAGGATGATTATCAGTGAAAATATGAAATTTTAGATGTTGATGAGACAGAGTCTGTATGTCTGTCAGGAAAGGATTGCAGCAAATAACAGGCACTCTTCTCCTGTGATTTCCACATTGATACCAGGAAAATGGCACCTTCTTTGATGGTGTTTGGTCTTAAGTAAAAAATGTGGGTCTTTATTGCCTGTCTTTTAATACAGGAAGGAATGAATCCTGTTGGTCTGGAAGGCAGGGACCCCCAGATTTGTGAAGGCTGTTACAGCCATGGGCAGCACCTTGCCCCATTCAGTCAGGAATTGTAAAAACATTTGTAGAATGTGGGTCTTTTATCTGAGGATCAGTGAGGTTGATGTTTTTATGGCTGCTCTTGCAGATTTTTCAAACCATATTTTGGAGGATTGGAGGAAGATTGTGGAATGGCTCAGAGAGAATGTGCTCAAAGTAAACATCACAACACCCTTGGGTTATCCCCATGAACAGGAATATTTAACAGATTGAAGAGACCTCAGCAGAGATCTGTTACATTCCAAGATCCCAAGGCATGTTACAGCCATTAATTAACAGAAATAATAACTTCCTTTGATGGCAAGTAGTGTTTCCTCCTGATGAGGCACAGAGGATTAGATGCTTATCTCTGCTCTTAAAAGAGACTTTTATAAGTGCCTATTCTTTTCCATTTCCACTTTCATGTGAGGGTGTGTATCTCATCACCTCACTGTAGGTTTAATTGCTTAATTGCATCCTCCTCTGCCTCTGCATTGATGCTAGTGGAGGAGTAAATCACTTTGCTCAGAGGACAGACATATGTGCTGGGGTGACTGAAAATTGAGTACAATTTTGTTATTTCAACAAAAAACTGAAAGCAGGCACTCTTGTAAGGAGTGAATTTTCATGGAAAACACAACTTTTCTCTCACAAGACTAGTGGCAAAGTTCTCTTTTAATATATATGTACATTCATTAGCATATAGTAGCTTTTAGCCTAAAGGAAGGATGTCAGCTCAAGTGGAAGAAGTTGATGTGAGATTAAAAACCACAGCTGATGGAGATTTTGTTGGTAAGAGAAAGAAGGTGTTCCTTTCTCCCAGCTTACTGTTATGCTGACTTCTGCCCCATGAGGTCCCAGGTGTAATTGTTCTTTTTTGCAGCTGGAAGTTGAACTGAACAGACATTTATGGACCTTCCTGGGGTGCAGAAGGAATGTCCCAGCCAAGGAAAGCACTGTGAAGTTACTGATGTACATATTTAACAAAGACAAAAAGAATCCTACTCCACAGAAGCAAATAAACTGCAGTTCTCCTGGCAGGATTCAGGAATTAATTCAGGTGCTTGGAATTTTAGGAGGAGGTTCCAAGTTGGGTCCAACGCTAAGGGAGTGATCTAAAAGGTTGTTGCAGAAATTATATTGCATTTGCAGATCTTTTCCAAGCCATTTGTGGTGAGCAGGCAATTTATTCAGGTGCTGAATGTTTCCTTCTCTAGGGGACTGGGGTAGGTGACCCTTCCTCACAGAAATGATGCTCCTTGCTCTCCTTCATGGACCTCTTCCAGAGGAGTCCAGTTTAGAAAAGAAGATACATGGAGACAAATCAAAACTTGGTGTGTGTGGAAGTGGCAGGGAAATAGAATTACCTTGTCTTTGGGACTCTAAAAGAGTGTGTCAGCTGCTCTGACCCTGGAGTTCACGCTGAAAACCTGATTTAGAGTACAGATCAGGAGTGTGGCTTGGTTCTGCCTGGTGCTGACTGCATCTCCAGGGCGATGGGAGCTTACAGGGCACTGCAGCCTTTGCACCTGTCCCCGTGGAATGCTCTGCCTTTACAGAACCAGCCAAGTCTTTCCTTCCTTTTTCATCACATCTGGCTCATAACAGCATAGCTCTTTTATTTTCAAAAAAATATTTTATTTTTATATATTAAATATATATATATATATAAAATATATTTTATTTTCAGAAAAATATTTTAAAGCCTCTTAGGTACAGAAAGGAGAGGGAGAGTGAGGGGAGAGAGGCATGAGTGCTGCACCAGGTTTTGTTTTCAGTTTAGTTCAGTTTGTGAGAACAGTGTTCATTGTTTCTGTGGCTTTCTCTCTGGTCCCCACAGGTGGCTCTTCCCCATCAATGCCTGCTTTGTGTGAGAGTCTAGAACCTGCTGAACCCCCTGCAGGTGTCATACCTTGTCTTTTCCTTGCCCAAAAAAGCTCAGCTTCCTTTCTCTTCTTCTACCAAGAGATGTTTCTACCCTTTTCCTCGTGCCTCTTGCTGACTCTCTGAAATTCTTCCTGCCCAGAGTTCTCTCCAAGTTCTGCCATGCTGATCCTGCCTGGTTGCTGGTTTGTCCTTTGCAGTGCAGGGCTGCTATCAAGATACATAATCCATTACCCTCTTTTCCCCACAGCAGCCTGTCTTTTCATGGTGATGACTGGGAGATGAAGGGTTAACATGGCTGAGAAATAAGTCAAATGCTTTAGTCAAATGGCAAAAGGCACCATAAGAATGATGTATGTAAAGTTTCTACATGAGAAGGTTTAAAATGCTCATTTTCTTCTGCCTAAAATATTTTAAACATTATTTTTAAAATAATGATAATTCTAGACTTCTAATCCTTTCGGTTTCAGACTTTAAAAGATAATAATAATTTGTGTCTCCTGCATGAGAAGAAGTTTCATGTGCAGCTCTGGGGGATTTTCATAATTGCATTCATGCTTGATTTTTTTCTTGAGTTCTTGACAACGGGGATATATGAACACATGACTCTGGGAGGTTAAAAAAAGGACAGATGAATTTAAATTTAGAGCCAGTACAAAATGAGAGTCAACACTGAAGAGTGAATATTTAACAGCTCTTCTGGACGTTAACCTCAGTTTACAGCCTCAGAAAAAACCCTGCAGCCTCCCTGTGTGTTGTTTGTGGCTGGGGTCTGCTCCCATCCCTGAAATTTTATGCACTCTTAGACTTTATTGCAAGGAGTTTGGCTTCTTATTCTTGATTCCCAAATTTTAAACCTGAACATGAATTTTCTTCATGAGTCACCAGTCTCAGTTTTCCAGATAATTCTGTAATTTTTTGGGGTTCTTTTTATCTTCTTCTTTGGATGTATACAGACAACTGGTTCTATTGCACTTTGATGCTTTTTAAGTATTCACAGTGAAATTGTGTAGAGCTGTGGGGTTTAAATTTGTATATCTATAGTGAACATTTTCCTATAAATCTGTGATTGACTCCTGGAAGTATTTAAAATCTGTTTTGAAATAAAAGCCTCAGTTACTTCCATGGTTGGTGATAAGGTAAAGGCAGCTCAAGGCATAAATTTGCTGCAGACTGTCTGCACTGGTTTCAGGTGAAGTTGTTATGCTGATGTGGGGGAGCAGGCATAGATCTAAGAGGTGGAGTATTCTAGAACAGTTCTGTGATGTTATAAGCAGTTTTGGAAAACTGTTTGCTGCTTTGAAGGGGAAAGAACTGTGCTATCAAATAATGGCCAGAAGAACCTATTTATCCTGTCCTGGCTTCCCATGAAGTCCATTTCTGAACTATGTCCATAGATTCTTCTGCAGTGGAAAATTCTTCCATTCCTCTACATTATAAAGAACAGATCACTTGGAAGGTTATGTGAAAAAAAAAATTACTTGATGAGTAGGCTTGTTCTGCCATGTCCTTACTCAGTCATTTCAAAGCAGTGCTCCACTTCCCATGCCTGCCATCCTGGGGCAGCTCCTGCACCTTCACTCCCTGCTCAGGTTCACAATGCCTGTTTGTTTGGTTTTCCACAGCATGGAGAAGTTTTTGGTGTAAGATGCACCACATTTATCTGCAGTGCTGCTCTGCTGGTCGGCTCAGTCTGCCCTGAGGCTCCAGGTGCTGTGAGAGGCTGTGACCAAGGATGTTCCTCCTTCTGAGCTTTCTGGAGATAAACCTTGTCTCTTAAAACAAGGAGTAACAGCAGCTCAGTCTGGTCTCCAGTTCCTGCCAAAGCAATGCACACAGGCACTGACTCCTGTGCTCTCAGCCCTTTCTTTTCAGCAGTTTTTGGCAATTCTGGATTAATCTTTGAAGTGTCTACTACTCAATGCTCTATTCCCCTGGCAGCAGATTTAAAAAAAAAAAAAAAAAAAAAAAAAAAAAAAAAAAAAAAAAAAAAAAAAAAAAAAAAAAAAAAAAAAAAAAAAAAAACCTCAAAACTTTTACAAAAGTTTTTCCTAGTGATTTATCTACTCAGCTGAATGCCAAAAACATTTAATTAATTAATTAATTGCCAAAAACATTTAATTAATAAATAACAAAGCAGGTTAAGGAACCTGCATGCAGCTTACTTTCCAGAATGTTTTTCCCATGTATTCTAACTTAAGGGGAGGAAAAATGACTCAAAGGCCAGCTTGGCCTCAGGAACAGAACTGCATCTTGCACTGCTGAGAGTTCCTCATAAATTGCTATATACATCATCCTTTGATCTCGCTCTGCTTAGCTTAATTTAAAAAAGAAAGAAAAAAAGAAAAAAAAATTTGTTCAGCAGATAAGAATATTTTGGGAGTTATTTAAATTAGCAATTACTCTGCTTACTGTCATTAAATGCCTTTCCCCAGTCCTTCTCCCCTGCCCCTCATGTAGCAGTAAGTGAAACAGGACTAAAGGATAATAACAGTACAGTCACAGGTGCTGGAAGGCAAAGCCTTTAAGGGAATGCTGAACCTCTTTGCTGTTCATGTTAAAAGTGGTGTGGGGGTGTTTCTTTTGTGTTTCTCTCTTTTTTTTTTTTTTTTTTTTTTTTTTTTAAAAAATACCCACTTCTCTTTCTTTTGTCTGAAACTTTGGGTCTTGACACAAACAAGACATCTTTTGTAGAGGAAAATCAACATGAAGCTGTAGATGGTCTAAAAAGGCGTTTCAATGTAGTGGCAGCAGTTGGAATGGGCTGAATAATATAAAAATGTTCCATCTAGTATTTGGATTGTTGTTACCACTTGCTTTCCAGAGTGTATTTTAATTTGATTTCTTTCCCATTTCCTTTGTTTGAAATATTCAGCAAGTGTTTGTATTTTTCAGTTTCTTTAGATTTTACTGCTGCAACTGTGGAATTTATTTTGGCCTTGTAGATATGAATGATTTGATATTTTCCCTGTTCTTGTAAGGCATCCCATTGCTCAACCTCTGTGAAGCAAAACATCTTTGAATGTGTCCTGTTCACCACCAAGGGTAATGGGAAAAGACTGCTGTATCACTTCATTTCATTTTGTGAGTTCGTTTGAAATTTAATTTGAAAGCACAAACACAGATTGGCAAGGCTTCCTACGTGCCACAAGGGACCCTTGGTCTCAGGAGGTTAGCAGGTTTAGGGACCAAATATTTAAGGTTTCTGCCATACTTTCCATTCCTGGTGGCTTGGGTAAACCAGAGTCTACAGCTGAATTCATTGGTGTGAGTTTTGTGAATTCAAACCTCCTTTGTACAAACCTCCTGTTCTTACCAAGGCTGGCTGGCTGCAGTATTCCACAGCCCAGGCATTTTCTGGAAGGCCATTTCTGTTACTCTGTGAGAAGCACATTGACTCAGGGAAGCACACATCTGCCGGGGGTGGGACATCCATCAGCATTTTCCATGGCTCTCTGTTGGTTGTGTTCCAGGCTGGATGTCTCAGCTGCTCTTTGCTGAGCTGTCACTTTCACAGTGTGCTCTTCCCCACTGAAGATCCCCATTCCTGAGTGCAGCATTTCATGCTCTCCAGGGCTGCTCTCTCCCTTAGGAGGGCAGGCTGCTCTCCCTTGCCCCGAGGTGCTCAATAATTGATCTGTATTGATTCAGGGAGCAGCACGCAGGGGTGGCAGAGCTGCCAGGTGATGTCACACCTGGAATGCAAGGAGCAGGGTGCCTTGGTACAGAAATCACTTGTGCTAACTGCACAGCAGTTGGCTGACATGGAAGTGGTGTGTTTATCCAGAGGGAGTTTCTGAGGGTCTTCTCTGGAGGAGCAAGGGCTGAGCAGGATGAAGAGCAGTGAGGATGAGTGCAGCAGCCTCTGTGCCTGGGAGGACTTTGGGCTGGTGTTCCTCAGCTCTTCCTCACCCTGAGAGCTGCATGCACTCTTCTCATCCTGCTGTTCCATCCATGCTGGGTAATACCACATTGTTCCCAATGGCTTTGTTTCACCAAGGCTTTTCTCTTTTTCATGAAGCGTTTGAATTGTTGAGTTTCTCTGAGCTGTGTTACAGCTCTGGCAGGCTGTGTAACGCCATTCCTGAGGAGGAGAGGGCAGGAGGAGGCAGGAGAGAAGCTGAGCAGGGGCTCAGGGAGATCTCTCAGCCAGCAGGAGCTGGGGAATTGGCTGGAGCAGCAGGAGCACCGGGGTTATGCAGAGAGCAGAGCCCAGAGCATCTTGGATGAAGCCCCAGGGACCTTTACAGACCAAGAAGGATCTGGCTTGTGCTGGATCAGGTTTCTTTCCACGCAGATGTTGTGTTAGCTCTTGCACTGCCATTATGTTGGACCTCTCTGGTGTGACTAATACTGCACAGATTTCACATCTTTTTGTATCCGTGAATATTCACATGTAAGGAACAAGCCTTGAAAAGATTTCTCTGCTGCTTGTCCTTCTACCACCCTGAAGTAAAATAACTTTCCCTACTGGGTTTTAGAAGATGAAATAGGGGGTGAGTGTGCTTTCATGTGCAAATCAAAATTAACTCACGTGCTTTGCATTTCCAAGTCCAGAACTGTAAAAACCCAATGTGTTTGTTCTTTATGCCCCAGTGTATAATAAGGAAAGTGGTTTCTGACCTTCCTTGCTGTTTTCTGTGAGTGCTGCTTTAACTCTTCTGTGAGTTAAAGGACTGGGAAGAGACTGTGGACATGATATGTAAACTTTATGATAATGCCTCATAAATGCCAGCTCTGTGAAAAAACTCCACTGCTTCTGCTTCCTGTGTTTCTCTGCCATTCCCTTCTCCCCTAGCAACAGCTAATTTGGGAAGTGGCTTCTGATGCTCTATTCAGACAGTGTGTGCAGTGCCAGGGCCAGACCTGGTGGGGCTGCCAGAGCTGTGAGCATATGGGGTGTCCACAAGGAATTAAAGCCAAGCCTCCAGGGCTGGGCAGAGCTTTCCAGAGGAGCAGGATCTGTCAGCAGAGCTGCAGCCCATATGTAATCCCTGCAAATCTGGGAGGGAAATGCCAGTGCTTGTTAGACCATGCATTAAATATCATGGAACAGATGTTGAGAGAGCCTTCCATTCACTCTGCTGCTAGCACTGAATGGGCTTTTGTGCTCCCAGTCTGCATTCTGAAGTCAAGTGTAAAGATATGTTTGAAAAGGAGAAATAGTGCTAAGTGCACCCTGCTGCCATTCATGTTCAGACAGTGGGTTTTTTCCTCCAGTATCTCAAATTAATTACACTGAAAGTATTGAACAGTACTCGAGTTGTACAGAATATGCAATTACACCATGAGTATTTGTTGGTTTTAGTGAGTTTGTTGGTTTTTGGTCACATATATGTACACCTCTCATCTGGCAGAGAGAATTTTTCAGAAAGAGCAGTTTTGAGCTCTAGCCTTAGCATTTCCCAGGGCCCATGTTATCTTCGTTCTCAGGGTTCCTTCAGTATTTCTATTTTAATGGTATTGCTTGTAAAGGGCTTAGAAGGCTGCAAGGAAAATTAGGTGTTGTGCTGTTTTCCTGAATCCTGTTCAGAAAACTTTCACTGCTCTCCTCCACTTGCTTTTCCCCCAGTTCTCTGCTTGTTTTACACCAAGGTGAATTACCTGCAGCAGTTTCCTGTCACTCCCTCCTGGGTATAGAAGAGTCTGGGCTGACTTAACCTCTTCCTCATGCTTAGTCAGCTCAGCTTGTATGAAAGGATTGCACTTGAGATTCCTGGTCAGGGTCACACAGGGGGACTGTAATTTTCTCATTTGTCAGTGCCCTGACAAAAGCCCAGGCTTGTGCATCTCAGGGCTCAGCTTGTTTGTGCCTTTGCTGACATTAAAACACACAGATAAATTTATCATGTTATGTGTGGGCTTCTTGGCCTCTCTCAACGAGGGTGGTCTGGGTTTTACAAGAAAAAATAATGTTTAAGGATTTGTTGGATTTTTGGGGTTTTTTTGTTGTTGTTGTTGTTGTTGGGTTTTTTTGTTTGTTTTTTGGTTTGGTTGGTTGTTTTTGTTTGGTTGTTTTTGTTTGTTTGTGGTTTTTTGTTTTGTTTTTTTTTGTTTTGTTTTGTTTTAAAGAGAGAGAAAAGCCAAACTGTCAGAAAGGAGCAAGATACAACATTCTCAAGAACTACATCCAAATTTTAGGGCTTAGGAAGAGACATTCCCAGAAACTAAGGAGTAGTATCTGCTTGTCAGGGAGCTCTTGGATATCTGATGGCTGCTGGGTGAGGGACACTGAACTGGAGCAGCCAGGAGCTGTTCAGGGGCTTCCCAGCCAGAAATGTGACTGCAGAAAGTCCCAACCTGGAAAAACTCAGCATTTAAAGACATTCCTGGTTTTGGCTTAATTTATCAGTTGCCAGAGAATGGTGCAAAGTGTCTGCATTTTGGACACCAGTGCAAAGAAAAAAAATACTTTAAAAGAGTAATTTTCATTCATCTGCCACCATCTCATTCCTGTCCAGGTTTCATATCATGCCTCCTCTTGGACCTAAGTGTGTTTTGTAAAGGGAGAGGGTCAAATCAACAGCAGGTAGCCTGGAAAGCACTGATGGGGGCTTGCATTTTATCCCTTTTTTTTGTTTGTTTGTTTGTACACTCTGTTTTTATCTAAGTCACTAGAATTTTCAATATCCCTTTCTCAATCATTGTGGTTGTGCTTATTCTTGTTGTCTCTCTGAAAAACTGTGAGAAACATGAATTCACTAACTTGGCTGTGCTTTGGGTGGAGTTAGACCAGATGAACTCCAAAGGTCCCTTCCAACCTCAGTTACTCTGTGCTTATAAAATATTTTAATTAATCATGTGGGTTTTTCTGAGCTTTGCTCTCAGTAGTTTCACTGTGCAGCACTTTTGAGAGAAGTGGTTTTGGAGCTGAGGATAAGCTGTCTTTCCATGTTCCCCTGGGTTTTGTGTGTTGGCCTCAGCAGCTGTGGGGGCATCACCTGGGAGTGAAATCTTTAAGGCTTCAGTGGCATCTTGGTAGCATTTGCTGACCTGTGCAAAGGAAAGGGTGGGTAGGGGAGCAGGGTGCCCCTTCTGTCACCCCGTCACAAATACTTAAGGAAGTGAAGAGGAGAACATGATTTGAGTATTTTCAGCCAAGGAGGTAAAGATGACAATGGGATGAACTCTGGAAATAGCAAATGAGTTAGGTAGAGAGTTTTTCAGACCTTATTTCGAAACAGAATTTGTCACTTGTTCTTAAGTGTTAAATTATGTTTCACTGTTTAAAGATTAATAGAAATACATGCTAGCCAAAAATGACATGAAGCTTTATTTTGAGAAGAACCTGCTCTTGGGGTTAATTTGAAATGTTGCTGTTTCTGGGCCCAAGATGATTTCTGCTCCCCCCTTCCCTTCATTTTGACTGAGCCACGAAGCCAGAGGATTCCACCACTCATTTAGCTCAGCTTTCCACTCTCAGCATGCTTGTGTTACCCATTTCAGAATGCTGACCAGATGAATTGATCACTTAAAATATTACCCTGCTTCAACCACAGTTTGCCTCAAACTTAGCACTCTGATATAGTGCACTGTTTCCTGAGACCACGTTTCATTTGAGATTGAGTGCTTTGGAACCTGGAAGTTCATTTTGGGAAGGGAGGAGGGAATCACCAGGGCAGGATAGCAGATGGCCATCTGGGTGCTCTTCCCTTCTGCATCCAGCCATCTCAAACCTCTCAGGTCTGGGAAGGACATGGGGTGTGATCTGTTCTTCCTGGTCATGGTCAAGCATGTTATGCATTCCTGTTCATAAACAAACGAGTTTCTAATTCCTGACTTACTGAACGAGCATGGAGCTCTGCTAGCATTGCAGTGCTTTTGGTCTTCACTTGGAACTTGCCTTGAAACTGGATTACTTTTAGCATCAATAAGAATTTTTATTTGGCAATGGCTACTCCTGATCTTTTCCATTTTCTATGGTTGATCCTTTGGTGGGAGGTACTCATCAGGCTATGTGTTAAATTCCACTAATTTGTCTTACAGCAACAGAAATTGCTATGGCTTTGTCTGTTTCTTATTATTTCAGAGTAATGGCTTTTTTTAAAGTCTGTTTTATGTTCATTCTGTTGCAAATTCAATGGAAAGAATGTCCCAGGACAAGGGGAAAGCATGTCAAATAGCAGGAATAATGGAGAGCAGGGTCTCAGCTGGGCGCACTGGTGGTCTCAGACGTGGCTAACACTTCTTGCTTTTATTTTGGTGAGCCCATGACAGGGTCAGCCCTGCTGCAAAGTGGCACAAGAAGTGTCAGCTGTCCTTGGGCTGCCTGAATGGGCTGGTGCCTCTCCCTGGCAGCCACAGGAGTGACCCTGTGCCAGACTCCAGAGTCCCCAGAGTGCCATTTAAGCAACACCCACAGCCCCTGTGAATGGAGCAAGGAGAGCCTGAAATCAGAGTTTTCAGGTGGCTCATGGGCTGGCCCCAAAGTGCTGCTGATCCAGTGTTAGTGGAACTGGGAGTTTCAGACCATCAGGTGCTGCTAGCACTGCTTGTGAAGCATGTGTTAGATAGAGTGGGATGATGATACTGCTAGGGATGGCTGATCCCAGTTCTGCCTATGTTGAAATGTGGTGTAGAAGAGTATTTTTTACACTGTGGGATTTCCTTAGGTGATTTTATGCTAGGGCTGTTAGAGAATACAAAAAAATCTCATACATAGGCCCGTGACAGGAATGGTTTGTGTCTGTTCACTGACCCAAGGAGTAAGAAGCTGAATCCATTATACATTTTTCTGTTTATTTCTTAACTGCTTTGTTTTGCCTGGCTGTAGGTTCTTCTTTTAAAGAATGAAGTTGTTGCTGAGTATACATGCTGCTCTTCTCTCCTGTCTCTGTTCTCAGCACTTCAGTTGTAAATTGTGAGGTTTGCATTAGGGAAATGGAGCTCATTTAAACAGCAAACTTAGCAAATGAATTTGGAATGGATCTGTGTGTGTTTGAAAGAGACCCCAAAGAGGTTGGAGAAGTAGCCATGGCAATCTGAGGGTGCTGGAGGAATTGTGTGGGCTAGAACAGCCCAGTTTGTATGTTTGCTTGGGGTTTTTGTTCAACACTTGCACTGCATCACATCATCCTATCTAAAAAATATGGGTTCAGCTCCTTCCTCCTGCAGTTCCTGGAGAACTGGGGAAACGGTTTGTTTCTAAAAGGGGATAGTTATATCTGTATAGACATAACAGTATATAAACCTCTTCTGGTACCTTCTGGTATGGAGATACTTAAAAATTGAGCTAGCAATTGCATTTGCATGTCTGAATTACTGCCTTAGGTTTTCAAAAAGGAGGGAAAGGAAAACGAGACCCATTTCTGAGGTCTGTGGTCTAAAGGAGGGGAATATTTGCACAGAGCTCAATAACATGAGCCTTACATTTGTAGCCAACACCTTCTCCTGCCAGTTCAGAATAGGAAAATGTGGAGCCATTATTCTCTGTGCTGTCTGTGCAGTTCAGATGTAGCTGAAAACAAGTTGCTCCCTTCACCCTGAGTCCAGAAAGGGCTCTGTACAACATGGAGTCTGTGTGTGTATTCTGCCAGATTTATGAGTGAGTCTCTTAAAGCTGGCTGCTGCTGCTCTGCTGAGTAAATGCAGTAGTCCATTTGTAAAGGAATGATGTGTGCCTCCATCCCTGAGAACAGAACTGACCTCACAGCTGGCACTGAGCCCTGGTTTTGGCCACTTGTGCTCCCCTCCCTGCTTATCTTCTCCCTTCCAGGACTTCACCAAGTAGTGCTTTTGCTTTCCCTGGTCTGGGAATGCTTGATCACCTCCTTTTTGCAGGCTCATATAGAATTTATTTCTCTGTGTTTCTGGGTAAGCACTGAGGCAATTTCGCTCCTTAGAGGCGTTTGGGGGAAGATTGTTAAGAAAGAAAAAGATTGTTTTTATTGATATGCACTAGAACCAATAATAATTTCCAGGCTTTCATTTGGGGCCAAATATGAGCACATCTTTTATTTCTTTCTTTGGCTAGCAGAGCAAAGTGTGTGTTTGGAAAAAGCTTCAGGCTGCAGAGAGGAAGCTCTTCAAGCACTGGCTTCAGCAGATGGAATTCCTACAGATCCTCACCCCTGCTCTGTGATCCTCCTTAAGGATCCAGCATTTCCATAGCAGTTTGTTTAATCTCTTGTGAAAAGCTGAGAAATAATGGAGCAGACAGGATAAGCTGTGCTGCCTCCTCCACCCTTCTGCAGAGATGTTGATGGTTAAACCAAAAGCTCTTCATTGATAAAACCTTCCCCAGGCAGGGGGCAGTTCTCCATTTCCTGACCCATGCACAGATCTGTGAGAGGATTTTTCTCAGGAGCACTCCTCCCTATTTTCCATCTGCTGTCCCTGGATTGTTTCCAGGGAAGGAGAGAAGCCACCAAAAGGAGCAAAGCAAACCCACCAAGCCTCTGCTCTCAGCCCCAGCTGTAGGGTGATTATTGCACTGATCCCAGACACCAGCATGTCAAAGATCCAGTTTCTTCCTCTGGTAAACTGTCCTAGACCTCCAGTAGCTCCAGGGTCATCTTGCTTGATTAGGGACAGCAGAATTTAGTCTTGGCTTGTGCTTGTGCATCTGTAACATTTTAATCCAGCAACACATTTTAGTTATTTTAGCATGTAGTCCTGCAAACAAATACTTTCTTACTTCTGTCACTTACAAGGTTTATTTGAACTAAATTCCATTATACCAAATAAATGTAAACAGTACTTCTGCATAATACTCCTATCTTGCATTCCAGAACGTTTCACAAAACCTCCAATTTTCAAGTTTTTATTTCTTGGAATCACCACAGGCCAGGAAGCAGTGGAGCATTGTTTGAAACCTTTACACTTCACATTGCATGAGAAGCTGGTGTCTGTGCTGCTCCACTGTCAGCAGGAGATCAGCCTGGAGTCTGGGCCGTGCTGCAGAGATAATCATGTTTAGGGGAGAGGGAGGACTGAGAAACAGCATATGACACAGAGGCCATGGGAAAAACTAAAGCCTCCTCCTCTGCCACAAAGCCTGCAGTAAAGCTGGGCTTTGGTGGGGCACAGGAACAGCTACAGATACATGTATATGTGTGTGTGTATATATATATATATGTATGTATAGCTATAGAGAGCAGCACCCTCACATGTGTGGGTGACACTCAGTGCAGGATGAATCTGAAGAAAAACAATTATTATTAATGTCTGGCAAAAGCATCTGCTGGTAGAAGCCAGGACAGTCCCAAAAAATGAGTAATTTTATGCTGAGAGAAGATTTGGGCCTGGAACTAGGCACTGGGGATCTAAGGAGGAGCCCTCAGTGTTGCTAATAAATATCCTCCTAGGCAGATTTGTCACTCATGGTTCTGAAGGTTTTGTGGCTGCATGAAAAGAAAGTGCTTTTATTTCTTGAGCAGCTGTTCCTTTGAATGGGTGCAGCTGTACCACAGTGCTCTGACACCAGTTGCTTCGTGATTTAGGGTGTTGGTTGTAGCCAACCAAGCGGAGAGTTGTTGTTGTTTTTCCCTGTGTTGAAAATCTTGTGAAATAGCTGGAGCAGGCACAGCTCAGTGTGTGTGAGGTTGCTGTGAGAGCTTTGGGGCCATGCAGTGGATTGTTAGCATTATTACCATTATTAGCATTATTAGCATTATTAGCATTAATTTGCTGCCTCTGTGTGCTCGACCTGCCACGTGGAGCCCCTAAAGCCTCCTGTGGCAAGGGCAGCACTGAGCTGTGGGATGAGCTTTTATTGTTGGAAGGACCTGGAAACAGGAGCTGTGAACTTGCAGGCAGTTCAGAGCTGAAATTTTTCCATAATCTCACTCCAGAAGGTTTTTTTGGAAAGTTTAATGGAATGCTGTTTGGCACTTTTTTGATGGGAGTGAGTGTGCATGTCTGAAGGAGAATTTTTTTTTTAAACTGTCCCATTCTACCAGTGAGTTTCCTGAACTCAAAGCTTTAGCAGAGTTTTAATCTTGGCTCTGCTGATTTGCTCAATGGGCCTGGAGAAGGAATCTGTCTTTCTGTTGTAGACATAAACTATTAAATGTCTACAAAAAGACTTTATGGTAATGTATTTCAATATTTTGCAGATAATTCTGGAGTTTTAAACCATCATCTTTTCGCAGAAGCAAAACTCAGAAGACATTTCTGCTAGTCCTGTCAAAACTGAGGTGAAATATCAGGAGGTGCAGTTTGTTGAGGGATTGTTTTGGGTTTTTTTTTTTTTTGTTACTTTTTTAATGTAAATGACCACCATTTCTTCAAGATAAGCAACTCCTGTAATTATGCATGCCAATTAATTTGTGTGCTGTTGTTAAATATCTAATTTTTTAGTAAATGAGATAATGGCATTGCAAGTAAAACTATACCATTGCACTGTTTTCCTTGAATGAAGATGCCCAATTAATTTCCCTTTTCTCCTCCAAAAAGGGCTGTGGGATTTAACCCGTGAGACAGTTTTATTGTGCTGGAGAGGCAGGTAAAGGCCTTTAGTTTCTGTCAGTTTTTAAATCCCCGTGGCCAGGGGAGGGAGATGCACAGTGAGTTTGGAGAAGTGAAGGAGCTGGGAGAGGAGCACAGAGTCCATCCTGGCCCTGGGGAGCCTCCCGAGGTGTCCCTGCCTTTTTTTGTTTTGTTCTCCCTTTTTTTGTCACTTGTTTTGTTGATTTTGTTGGTTGGTTGGTTGGTTTTTTGTGATTTTTTTTTTTTTTTTTTTTTTTTTTTTTTTTTTTTTTTTTTTTTTTTTTTTTTTTTTTTTTTTTTTTGGGGAGGTGGGGAGTGAGGCAGTAATGATGTTTGGTTTTGTGGCTTTTTAGTTAAGATAATGTATTTTGGTTTTGTGGCTTTTTAGTTAAGATAATGTATTTGAAACTGCCTCTTTTTTTTTTTTTTTTTTTCTCCCTTGCACTGTGCTTTTGGGAAGTTGTAGGGGAGTTTTGCTTGGTTTTGTCTGGTTTTGTTTAAACTTTTTTCACCCTAGTTTCTGTGTGAAGTAGCATGTATGAAATTTCTTGTACTGTTCTAGGCCTTGAAAAGCTGCTTACTGGCAGGTTAATATAGAGACATTGATTAAAAATTCAGTGTACACCACTGAAGCCAAGTTGAGTTCCTTTAATGGATTGCACAGTCTGCCCTGTGGTTCAATGGGTAGAAAACACAGCAATCCTTTTTGATAAGTCTCTTTTTCCCTCAGCAGTTAATGCAGTTAACTTATCTAAAATTCCCAGGAATTACTTGTGAGCTGATTTGAATTCTCCTCATGGTTATCAAAACTGGGAGTTTTGAGCTCTGCTTGCTTTTTTGATGGCATTTATAATAAAGTGGGAACATTCCCTTACACAAATATCCCTTTTTCCTTTTCCCTGAAGAGAACACCCACCAAAGACAGGTGAAAGTCTCTGGAAATTCAAAATGGCAACGGTTTTTAGTAATTTCAGAAAACATTTGATATTTTGGTGACCAAAAGTGACACTGTTTTGGGGTACCTCATCTTTTAAGGAGTACAGCACCTGCATGACAGAGGCTTCAAATTAATTTGATATGTCTGATTAATTATTCTAGGTTAAGTCCAATTGTGTGATACTTAACAGGCATCTAGTTAATCTTTCCAGCCAATTTTTACTCTGGCCATGACTGGTGGGTCTTGGGTCCCACCATATGCCAGAGTTCTGGCTCCAAACCCAACATTTAGGTAATTTCTTCCTGCTGTGCTATGAAGTGATTGAAGCAGATGTTCTCCTCCCACTCTTTACCTGTTCCCTTACACCTTTTTATTCTTTCCCTTATTGCAAGGCAGTTATGACATTTCCTACTCAGTTTGGTCCTTCTGTCACAATCTCACCCAAACTTTATATAAATTGTTCTGAATGCCTGTAGAGGCTCTTTAGCAGTGACTCCATCTGAAGCCATCATTTGTGTGAGCAATCAGGCATTTTTTGTTGTTTTTTTTCCCCTTGCCATGTGTTGAACAGGTATCTGAGCCAATCAATATTTGGCATTACTGGTGGATTATGGCAGCTCCATTCAGCAGCTTCTGCACTTTGGGTTAGACAGGTAAAGCCTGTGTAACTGCAGAAAAATCACTGAGCTCACTGCATCAGGGGCTGCAGTCAGCTCTGGGGGGAGTTTCTGCAGTTTTGGGAGTGGATGGCACCTGTATTTCTGCTTGTGTTTCAGTGCAGGCTGTGCAGGAGGGCAGGGCTGCTGCACAAGGGAGGCTCCAAGGGTTTGGGTAGGGTGCCTTAAATCCCCTTGGCTTCTGTCTTCAGCCAGGAAGAGGCAGTAAATGTCTAGTATGTTAGATAGTAAAAAAATAAAACTGCTAAGAAAAGAAAACTGCTTGTAATTACAGTCCATAAACTGGTAATAATTCTAAGCATCTCAAAGGTTTTAATTTGTTGCACTGACTATAAATCATTTCGTCCACGGCTTGAATTCTTGCAAACTACCTGAATTGTGGCCTAGGGAGTATTTGTGACTCAGGGAGAGTATTTTCCACCTGTTTCTCCTGGGAATACAGAATATTCCCAGCTTCAGCTGTGTGAAGGCTGCATAGCCCTGCATGGTAATCAGCATGTGCTGCTGTGTTAATGGTGTTGCAGGCAGGAGCTGTACTGCAAAGTGCTCACTCCTGAGAGGGGACAGGAGTGGCAGCCTGAGGGAGCACTGCTGGGCCAGCTGGTGTGGGTTTGACAATAAAACAGTGCCAGCACCAGCAGCCCCAGCCCAGCCTCTGCCATGGGCTCCGTCCCCACGGCTCTGTTTGTTTCTAATGGCTCTCTTAAATGACAGCTTCATAAACTCAGCTATCCAAAACAAAGGCCCTGGAGTTTACTTTGGCCATCTCAAGTAAATTTTCCTAATCTAAACATCAGCAGTGCCTTTCATAAATCAGCCCAATGACGTCATCCTTTCAATTAGCGAGGCTGGTATTTGTGTTCTGGCCCCAAAAGCTATTTGGCCACTTAATGTTTGCAGGTTTTGTAGTAGTCCAGACTTCTCACCAGTTCCCAGTAACGTGCTTGAAGTGGGAACACATTTATCAATAATTGCCACTTTTTCAGTGCAGATAGCAGACAGTGATTAGTTGCTAACCTTTTCTGTTGTCTACCAGAAATAACAAGCACAGTCTGTGGACTTTAAAACTGTTCATAATATATCTCACAGTTCTCACTGGGGGGCACAGGCATCTGCAATTTAATAGGTGTTAGGAAGAGTAGGGAAATAAGAAAAATTATTGGGTGGGTTGTATTTCCAGGAAAGGTAAAACGAGGTAGTGCTAAGAGCTGGGAGTGAATCATCTGTCTGCCTGAGCGTGCTAGTTTGTTTTATTTCCCTGTAAGTACTTGAAACTTGACTTAAAAGGTTATTTCAGAGAGGTTCGACCTCAGTGCCCCTTTGCTGCAGGTTGGAGGGATCCAGCCCCTGCTGGCAGGGAGGCTGTGAGCAATGCTGGCTGCTCAGTTGCAGCAAATCTTCTTCTGCAGATGAAAATGCCTCCACCACGTGAAGAAGGTTTATTCTGATAAGGTTTTTAGCAAAATCCACCACCTGCCAAGAAACAGTCAAGCAAAGCAACAGTATTCTTCCTCTTAATCACACCTTCCTCTCCCTATGTGGAAATAACAATAAAGGCTGACACGAGCTGAAAAAAGCCAGAAGTGGTGGAGCCAAGCCTCAGCTCCTGTCCTCAGCTCACCCTGGCAGCACATGGACACATTGCAGCACAGATGCTGTGAAATGTCACCTTCCACATCGTGTCAGCTGAGCTTGAGCCCCCTGAAAGAGAAACCAGAAATTTCCTTAAACACACAGACTGCCCCATGTGGGTTTGATGTCCCTGATGGGACCTGCAGCAGAAGGGGTCTCGTCCTTGGCTTGGAAGGTGCAGGTGTTTGAGCTGGCTGTGGTCCCTGTCAGGGTCCCTTGGAGCACCCTGAGCTGGGCTTCAAGGGATGCTGTTCCTGTTTGCAGCTCTCTGCACACAGCAGCCTTCGAGCAGCACTCCTGCTGCTTGTCTTTCCTATGGCTTAGCTGGGCTGGGAGCTCTGGGAGCTCGACAGAGCTTTTCCCATTTCTGTTTCCCAGTTTCCGAGGCGCTCGGAGCCCTGGCTTGGCAGAGCTGTTGGGCTGCAGCACAGGCTGTCAGCAGACACTGGAGCACCCTGTGTGTGATTTTAGGGAGGCAGTGTTCTGGGAGAGCTGGAACAGTTCAGGACAGGCAGGAAAATGCCAAGTATCCCCTTTGCTGGTGGGATACTTGCAGGTCTCAGCCCATTTCAGTGGTCTGCCTCCTGCTTCCTGCTTGGCCATGGATGGGGCTCTCATCACAAAGACTTGGCTGTGAATTGGCCACAGACTTGTTTGAGAGTGTGGAGACTTGCCCTTGATGTTCTGTAGGGTGTGTTTGAGTCCTAGGGCTCATGGTTTAAAGATGGCTGAGCTGATCATCCTCCCCTTTAGTCTTCAGGCAAGTGAGCAGTGTGGGAGTGAGCATCACATCCACTCAAACTCAGGAGAGGGTGTGGGTGCCTTTGCTGCAGTGCAATTCCCTGTAACCCCGGGAAAGAAGGAGGAGTGCATCAGAGCTGGAGATGGGAGTCTGTGGCTCTGGGTGAGACCTGTGCCCCTCTCTGCACTGAGCTCTCTGCCTTGCCTCCTTGATGGGGGGTGCTTTAGGTCACATCCAGCCAGATGGGTGTCATGGCCATTCTTCTATGGGTGGAGGGGATTTTTCATGGATTTTGGGTTGACTGGATGACTTCCTTCTTAGGGGATGAGAGGATATTTTTCTGATATACAGTCAAAACCTTCCCTGTTGCAACTTGAAGCCATTTTTTCTTCTCTTACCCTTTGTTACCCGGGAGGAGAGAAAACCCTCCACCTCACTGCAGCTTTGATTCAGGTACTTGGAGAGAGTGACAAGGTCTTCTCTAAGCCTCCTTTTCTCCAGGATGAACAACCCTGTATCCCATGGCTGTTCCTCGTTCTCCTGACCCTTCACCAGCTCTGCCCTTCTCCGGACACGCTCCCAACTCCTCAATGTCCTCCTTGCTATTTGAGGTGTGGCAGTGATGATCTCAGTCAAGGGACACTCTTGTGGAAATACTCATTTGGAGGTTTTGCCCTCGAGGAGGATCTTGGTTCCTCACATAACTGGTTCAGGATTGCTGTGCTGCAGAGATGCTGAAGCCATCTGGAGAGCAGGCCAGGGGTGGGTGCTGCTGCTGGCCTGATGGGTAAATCCTTGTGCAGAGCAGGTGAGCTCTCAGGAATCTGCCCAGGAGCAGGGGAGGGAAGGGTTTCTGTGTGTGCTGGCTCAGGGAGCAGTGCCTGGGGGTTCTGCTGGGGGCTGGATCGTGCCCTGCAGGTGGCTGGAGCAGGCAGCTGGTTATCAGGGGCACTCTGAGGGATCCTGGCTGACCCTGCCCTTATCTTATCTCCCAGTGCCTTGTCTGTGCCTTGTGCAGCAGCCCCTCACCTGTCTCACCTGGAGGGAAAGCTTTCTCCCTTCTCTGCCCAGGTCAGCACATGGGGCTGCTGAGGTCTGCTCCCTGCAGAAGGGAACAGGCAGCAAGGGAGGCTGTGTCTCTGCAGGCCAGCATTAAAACCATTCTGAGAGGATTTTCCCTCAAGTTAAGGCAAATAGTTGCAGAGCACAGAAGGCCCATTCAGCTGGGGAGGCTGGTTCGGTGGATTTGGGGTTTGCTGGGTGAGCCTGGGTGAAGGGGATGAAGTGCCCACAGAGCAAGGGTGGCTTCCACCATGGAGATGACATCTGTGGCAAAGCCATGGTGTCATTTCCTTCGGGCTCCCTTGTTGAGAGGGAAGGGCTGGCGTGGCCAGCACTGCTTTCCCAGCCCTGCTGTCAGTGCTCATCAGTCCATCTGCTCGTCCCACGTTCTGCTGGAGCCTCCTGAGTTACAAACTCCAGCTGGATTGTAAACCCTGAAGGGAATAACCTCGAGCTGTTGTGTGTGGGAGGTGAAAACATGCAGAAAAGGGGTTTCCTGCAGTCTGAGGCTGAGCCTGCAGCCAGAGCACACAAGAACACAGCACAGGAGGATGCTGTCATCTGTAAAAAGTGAAAGCAGGAGCAGTCTGGATGGTTTTTATGTGTATGAGAATCTGCATTTGTCCTGGAAAAGTGAAGGAATTGACTTAGAGAGGTGCAGGAGGTTGTAAGAGTGAATGTATTTTGGTAATTGAGCAGCAACCACAGACTGAGGAAGCTGAGTGAAGTGAGATGAGTGCGTGGCTAACTCCTGGGTCAAAGCTGACAGCATAGGCTGGATCTTCAGGGGACAAACTGCCTTCTGCATCGGTCTGATTCACTTAGTTAGGTATGGATGGTTTTCAAGAAGGGAATCTGAGCCAATCTCACCATTCAGGTTTCTCAGTGGTGCTCTGGGGTGAATTTTATCAAAATAACCTATGGACTTTTTAACAAATCCTTTCAAGAGGCTGAAAGACATGTAAATCTTATTTTCAGTTCTATGCATGGCAATTGGCCTTGGGCTACACATAATAGGTTCAACAGTTTCTAGGGCCTGTAATTTTGATGAATGGGAATAATTGCTTATTCTTGGGCTCAAGAATGCAAATTTTTAACAGTTACAGAATAAACTCCACTTCTGAGGCTTCCAGGGTACAGAATCACAGAATATCCTGAGCTGAAAGGGATGACAGGGGTCATGGGCTCCAGCTCCTGCCCTGCACAGGGTGGCCCCAGAGGTCAGAGATGTGTCCAGAGTGCTGTCCAGATGTTCCCAGTGCCCTGGGGGTCTGTCTGAGTGCACAGCCACCCTCTGGTGAAGTGCTCTGCTCTCCCTTTGCACAGCAGCATCAGAGCTGTAAATCACACCAGAACTGCAGCAGCACCATGAGAATTCATGTGGAAGAGTTGGTCCAGTGGGGTTGAGTGTGTCAGAAGCTCTTGAGGCAGTCTCTGACCAGTGATGAACACAGCAGCTAGACTGGCTCCCAGTAGCAAAGTGTCTTTATTTAATTTTAACATCTGGGGGGAAAAGACTGAAAGCAGATGATTTTATTTAGATAGATGTCCTACTTGAAGCTTTTTCTCCTTACATAAGCTTGTGCAAGTATTCTCCCCAGCAGAAGTGACAGTTCATGCAGTGGGAGATGAAAGACAAGGATTTCTCTTCCCTCTGGGTTCTTTAGCCTTGCACTTGCTCAGGGCCCCTTTAAGCTGCAGTTTCCTGGCAGGTGCTATCCAGAGCTGTTTGCACATACCTGGGGGTTTGTTCAGCACTTTCACCCTGCAGTCTGTCATCAGTAAACCCAGGCTGGTTTTGGGCAGTGGGGTTGGCAGTGCTGCTAGCAGGGCAGCTGGGGAGCCCCCAGGGCTCAGGGGATGCTCCCTGCTCTGCTCTTGGAAAGGCTGTGCCTTTTCTCAAGTGCATTTCCTTTGGCACACACAATTGTCTTGTAATACAGAGGAAGGAGAAACTAGGTCTGAACAGGTGCAAGGGAGAAGTGTGAAAAAGAAGTTGGAAGAGAAATAGAAATATTCCTGTGCTAAGGCTCAGGAAATGGGACATGCTGTGCCTTTCTGTTGGGAAGACAGTGAGTGTTCCACTGAACTTGGAGGTGAAATGCAGCAATATTGCCTTGGCCATGCTTTTATCACATAGCCATGGAAGTGCCAGGAGAGGTGTTCAAGGCTTTCAGGACATAATCGATTTGAAACTCATTTTGCATCTTGACTGCATGAGTATAAAGGCTCCTTACATCTTCAGGCTGAATTTTGAAATTATTTTAATCTCTGTATTAAACTGGGTGATCATGTAACTGAGCTGAAATAAGACAGAATTCCTGCTGAAGCAGGAAATTTGCAGTTGATGTATTTCCTCTCAACAGTCCTCTAGGTGATGCCCTCCCATTTCTACTTCTTAAACTAATATGCAGTGAGACAATCTGCCTCTCCCTTCCTCTCCCCAGTCCCTCATTCTGGGAGACAGGAATTAACATGTAAGGGCAGGGAGAGCCATGCACTGGCCTCCAGAGAAAACCTCTCTCTCCTGAGAGCAGCACTGAGCTGCAGGTGCAGTCAGCCCAGGGTGTTGGGTGTTTATTATGTTGGCTGGCTAGCAAGTTTTGGGGATAAAACCAAAGATTCCTTATGTCATCCTTCCCATGATGATAAAGGCCTTGTATTTTTTATGCAGAATTACCATTTTCTTGTCTGAACCTTTAAGAGCTAAATTTAATTTCATACCTCTTCTTGGGTTTTTTTGTTTGTTGGGGTTTTTTTTTTGTGACTGACCATTTTCTGTTCAGGAAATTGGATTTTTGCCTGGATAGGCATTGATTTATTTGGGCCAGAAGCTATATGGGACTGTTAGCATTATTAAACACAGGACCTGAACTTGCTGTGATAAGGGACTCATGTGCTTAGCTGGTCTTCAGCTTACTCTGTAGGAGACTTTTAAATATATAATCTCATTTTCTCAAGCATTCATAACAATCTATTTACACGTAATTTAGAGGTCTGTCAGATCTCCAGAATTACCCTGTTAAATTATTGGAGCTAACTTTTAATGCAGGTTGTAATTAGTTACTTGTTCCAGCAGGGAATTAAAATCAAGCTGTTAGCCTGCACATCTTCCCTGAAGAACAGAAAGCTGTGGCTAATTATTCTGATGGTGTGGGACTGCTGGCTGACTTACAGTGCAGGAAGGGAATTGTTTGGAATATAATTTCTTTGGAGCAAAGCTGTGCATTGCATCTGTGTTGAGGACGTAACAGTGAACTGTGATGGCTTCCTGCTTTGGAATTATTTGGAATTACTGGCTAATTGTTTTAGATATTGCATTGATTTCCATGCAGCAATTTAAAATCAAAGGGCAGGGAATGGGAGGGGAGAAAAGCTGGAAAACCTGCCAGAAAAGAAACCATGGATGAGGATGAGCAATGTTTGCTGGACAGACTTGACTCAGTAGGTAATTTTAACAGAAGATTAGTATTTAAGTGCTCAATTGGCTTAAGAAGAGCAGGGAATGGAGTCACATCCTTGTATAACCATTATGTGCTTGCTCTGAAATGCTTTGTACATGAGGAGGGTCTTTACCCAAAGGCTTTGTGGCACTTGAGGAGGAAAGGTTTGCAGAATTAGTGGTGGTGAATGCCAGGTCTGTTTTACCATGGTGTGTGAGAGGACACACCAGCAGTTAAAGTGGCTTTTGTTTAGGAGGTGAAGAACACAAATAGAAGAGAAACTTTTCAAATTTCACTCCAGCCAATAGGAAGCAACAGCTTGAGAATGTCCAGGTGGGAAAGCAGCCAAGCCACATGGGTGACAAGAAATGACAGCAAAGGGAAAATGTCAGCATTTGTGTGTGCATATGTGTGCATACATATTTATATAGGCACAGAGCCAGCCCATGGCAACTGAGTCTAGGAGCTAAGGAAGAATGAGCTAGAAGTTCCCATGGACAAACCAGGAAAGGCTGAGCCAAAAACTAAGAGGTGACTAGCTGGATGCACACAAAATCAAAGGCAGTCATCATGTGTAAGTACTCGGTGGAAGATGAAAGAGTCTCTTCTTCACGGAGTGGGAGACCAAGAGTTTTGGATTTCCCCATGGCTGTTGAGCAGCTGTCTTTATGGGGAAGGCCATCTGTGTGGAGGATCTTGGCACAGTCAGTGTGCCCCAGATGACAGCAGTACACAGGAGAGGCTGGAGGGCATGCACACATCTCAGTGTCACCTTCACTCGTGGATTCCATGTTAGACCATGCAAAGAGCTGGTGACCTGGATCCTGGAGCTGCCATATAGGAGAGCACATGTGGGACAGACCTATAGATTAGTGTCCAAACTGATTTTTGGAGAGGGGGAGGTAGGCGAGAAAGGAAATTCCAAATATTCACTTCTCAAAAAAACACTGAAGCCAAGTAGCCAGAAATATATTTAAGTGCCTAGAACAAGAAAAAATAAAAACCTACTGCAGATTTTGTGGTTTAGTAATTCCACTATCAGGCTGAATGGTGGACCTCAGGGAATGTTCATCAAATGCAGAAATGCTGAGGAGCTAAGAGAGACTGTCATTATCCTGCAGAACGGGTTTAAACTCCAGGATTTATCTGAGCAAGTTGCAGTGTCAGTGTGGGAAATGAACTGCAGCTCAGTTTGATAAATGCAGATTAGGGTATTTAGGCAATCCTAAGGAGGATGGGAAACAACCTACTTGGAGCAGCTATTTAAGAAAAGGACATGGGTTTTTGTTGTTTTGGTTTTTTTGTGAATCACAGGGCACACTTGGAAAAATAACATTATATTGGCACAGTCAGTGCCAATGAACACCTAAAGTACACTATTGTATCAGCAATGACAAATCACACAACCTTTCTGCTTTGCTCTGAAATTGCAAAACTCTTTGGCTCCAGAAGAAGGGTGACAGTCTTGTGCTTGAAATGAACCTGCTGCTCTCCACTTCTAGATTTATTGGCAGTTTGGAGCTTATTTTGATCTCTTTCAAATAATTATGCACATAGAAGATGTTTTGATGACCAAAGTCTGGAGTTCTTCATCCTGGGAATTCCTTCTCCAGATCAAAGCTAATTTGAGAAGAATACACTCATAAATACACATGCAACTCATCAAATTCCTCAATCTACTCTATTTTGTCTTTGTTTTTGATCACACCAATGCAAATGATTTCTAGTCTTACCCTTTTGAAGTTTGTTTAGGGTGAAGTTGGCCATAACAGTTGTGTTCAGAAGTGTAGAAATGAACCTTTTCCTTGTAATTAGAACTTAATGGAAGAAACAGGGTCTGCAGAAATTGGAAAGAGGAATTCAGTCCTTTAAAAAAAAAAAAAAAAACAAAACAATTAGGTTAACTTTCAGGAGCAGCTGTTTGACTGCAAGAAACAAAGGGAGAAAAATACTGAAGGAATACTGGGATGATGATGAGAATATAAGTAGTATTTCTGATTTAAACTTCTGAAACACTAGTCCCTTCCAAGCTTCCACTGGATCCTTATTTCTCTCTCACTCTTTCTCTCTCTTTTTCCCCCTACACCTCATTTACTGCTTTATTTCTGTCACATTTACCACTCGCTATATATGCATTTCCACTTAGCTGGAATTCTGAAGCTGCAGATGCAAGGGTGAGTCACTTCATTGGGACTAGAAGCCATAAGTATGTGTTTAAAATAATAGCTCAATACCTTAGACAAATGTCAAGGTGTGGTGTGATTTTAAATTCCCAATCTTTGCTAGATGGCTGCAATATGTGTTGACTTTCAGGCTTTAATTTAGAAATGCCCAGGAGACACCATCACAGTTTGACTTTGGAGGGGGTTCCACTGGCTTTAGCACCAGGTGTAAGTTTTTTAATGACATAAATGTGTGCTTTTTCTTTGAGTGTCTTTGTGATCCTTGTTACTAAGGCAAGTGCCACAGGACCCTGCAGCAGAGGGTTGTCATCTGCAGCTTTCCTGCAGAGCTCAGTAGAGCAGATGGGCTGCACTGTTCTGCAGCTCTTAGGGCTGAAATGGTTGGTGCTGCACTGGCTGTCACATTGGCTGTGCCAAGGGAGACTAGAAAAGAATTGCTGTTTTTTTGAGATCCAGGCTGTAATAAATGGGTCAGGCACAGGATGACCAGGGCTCTGCTGCCACCAGTACATGCACCAGTGCCCAGTTAGCAGCTGACTGGGTTCATTTCCTCAGGTGGGGGTCACAGTGGGTGGGTCACCTGCAGGTGCCTGAGGCTCTGCTGAGCCCCAGCATCCCACTGTTGTGTGTCCTTCAGGTGGAAAGGGGAACAAAGGCAGTGCTCAGTTTTCAGCAGGACAGATGGAAGTCCCTGGGGAGCTCAGTGTCCCTGGGTCTCAGTGTCCCTTTGGGGTCTCAGTGTCCCTTTGGGATCTCAGTGTCCCTTTGGAGCTCAGTGTCCCTTTGGGATCTCAGTGTCCCTTTGGAGCTCAGTGTCCCTTTAGAGCTCAGTGTCCCTTTGGGATCTCAGTGTCCCTGGGGGATCTCAGTGTCCCTGGGGGATCTCAGTGTCCCTTGGGGGTCTCAGTGTCCCTGGGGGATCTCAGTGTCCCTTTGGGGTCTCAGTGTCCCTGGGGGATCTCAGTGTCCCTTTGGGGTCTCAGTGTCCCTGGGGGATCTCAGTGTCCCTTTGGGATCTCAGTGTCCCTTTGGGATCTCAGTGTCCCTTTGGAGCTCAGTGTCCCTGGGTCTCAGTGTCCCTTTGGGATCTCAGTGTCCCTTTGGGGTCTCAGTGTCCCTTTGGGGTCTCAGTGTCCCTTTGGAGCTCAGTGTCCCTTTGGGATCTCAGTGTCCCTGGGGGATCTCAGTGTCCCTTTGGGGTCTCAGTGTCCCTTTGGGATCTCAGTGTCCCTTTGGGGTCTCAGTGTCCCTTTGGGGTCTCAGTGTCCCTTTGGGATCTCAGTGTCCCTTTGGGGTCTCAGTGTCCCTTTGGGATCTCAGTGTCCCTTTGGGGTCTCAGTGTCCCTTTGGGGTCTCAGTGTCCCTTTGGGATCTCAGTGTCCCTTTGGGGTCTCAGTGTCCCTTTGGGGTCTCAGTGTCCCTGGGTCTCAGTGTCCCTTTGGGATCTCAGTGTCCCTTTGGAGCTCAGTGTCCCTTTGGGGTCTCAGTGTCCCTTTGGGGTCTCAGTGTCCCTTTGGGGTCTCAGTGTCCCTTTGGAGCTCAGTGTCCCTTTGGGGTCTCAGTGTCCCTGGGGGATCTCAGTGTCCCTTTGGGGTCTCAGTGTCCCTGGGGCTCAGTGTCCCTTTGGAGCTCAGTGTCCCTGGGTCTCAGTGTCCCTTTGGGGTCTCAGTGTCCCTTTGGGGTCTCAGTGTCCCTTTGGGATCTCAGTGTCCCTTTGGGGTCTCAGTGTCCCTTTGGGATCTCAGTGTCCCTTTGGGGTCTCAGTGTCCCTTTGGGGTCTCAGTGTCCCTTTGGGATCTCAGTGTCCCTTGGGGGTCTCAGTGTCCCTTGGGGGTCTCAGTGTCCCTTTGGGGTCTCAGTGTCCCTGGGTCTCAGTGTCCCTTTGGGGTCTCAGTGTCCCTTTGGAGCTCAGTGTCCCGTGGGGTCTCAGTGTCCCTTTGGGATCTCAGTGTCCCTTTGGGATCTCAGTGTCCCGTGGGATCTCAGTGTCCCTTTGGAGCTCAGTGTCCCTTTGGAGCTCAGTGTCCCTTTGGAGCTCAGTGTCCCTTTGGAGCTCAGTGTCCCTTTGGAGCTCAGTGTCCCTTTGGGGTCTCAGTGTCCCTTTGGAGCTCAGTGTCCCTTTAGAGCTCAGTGTCCCTTTGGGGTCTCAGTGTCCCTTTGGGGTCTCAGTGTCCCTTTGGGGTCTCAGTGTCCCTTTGGGGTCTCAGTGTCCCAGGGTCTCAGTGTCCCTTTGGGATCTCAGTGTCCCTTTGGGGTCTCAGTGTCCCTTTGGGGTCTCAGTGTCCCTGGGTCTCAGTGTCCCTGGGTCTCAGTGTCCCAGGGTCTCAGTGTCCCTGGGTCTCAGTGTCCCTGGGTCTCAGTGTCCCTGGGGCTGTGCCCATCACAGAGCTGCCTGCATGGCCCTGGGCAGGCTGTGCAGGCAGGTGATGGCTCTGGCTGCTTGCCCGGGGTGGCTGCCCTGACACTGTACCTGGCAGTTCCTGTCTCCAGCACAGAGCCCTTGCACTCCTCTCTCTACGGTGTCATGGTTGTTCCAGATTGAGCTGATTGCCAGCACAGAGTCTCTGCCTTTTGTTAAAAGTGACAGACCTTTTGAGACTTACAGGATTTAATGTTCTTGACTGGCTCAGTTTTCAGGGTACTGTTTCTTCTGCATTTGTAATAACTGGCAGAGCTCCTTGTTAAATTCAGTAAGAGCAAAAGCATATTTCCACTGAAATTAATACCTCAGGAATGAATTCTGTTTTAGTGGGAAATTTTCCAGTCTGTCTGCACTTTTATTTTGCTCACCATGTGAGTCCTTTCATATATTTCACTCTATTTGCAGTTGTTTGCAGTGCCATGTAACAGAGCCATATATAGGTGTGAGTGCTTTTCTGTTCTAAACCTCTGCTAGTCTGTGTGTGCTTGTCCATGGAGTGGGTCACACTCCAGTCTAGGGTCAGAGTGCAGCAGCATCAGTAAAACCCTGGTAGGGTGTTCTACTGAGACAATTCTTTGTTTTCTTTTGATGTAATACAATTTATTCATCCAACTCATCTTTGATACTCCAGTTTGTTTACACCACAGGCCAGTGTCACCCACTCAGTTACTTGGATAAAAAAAAAGTTACTAATTTTGTAACTTTTCTTTTTCCTTTGGAGGCTAGACTTCTAGAAAACTTCTATTCCATTTAGAAGAGTTGCTGTGCTTGTGGACATGGAAGTCAGTGAGTCCTTTTGCTGCCTGTCAGATCCATCTGTCTGTCACTACACATCAAATACCTACAACAGGTTATGTAGTTATGGGACAGCTGTTGACTCCTTCTGCAGGAGGTATAATGTGGATCTCTTGGTGTCTAAACTCACAGCAGAATAAAGTTCTGGATGGCCATATCAGGGGAGGTCTCTGTGCTTTGCTGGAAGAAGGAAGTGTCCTGTATTGCTCCTGCTGTTTCCAGGGTGTTGGGATGCTTGTGATACATTAGAAATAAAACAATCCCAAAACAGTGTGCACCATTGTGGGGCCATGCATTTTCTCTATAAACTGCAGTGGCATCACAAAAAAAGGCTTGAATAATTTTTTGAGGTTCTTCATGTGGCCTCCTGTAGGTTTTAGTGAATGATTTCAGCAATACCAGTTTACAAAGTCACCACCCTTCCACTGTTCATTTTTCCCTCCACTGAGACTCAGAAATGTCAGAGAGCTCCCATTTCATTTTGATATGAAGAAAACCAGATTAATTTAAGCCACTTTCTTAACATGGATTTGACATTAAACTAAAAGAAGCTGCATTTGTCTTTCCTTTGCCTTGAGGCATGAGAAAAGTGGCTTGTATCTGCCTGCAAAAGATCATTTTAACTTTTTATAGCCTTCCAGTTGATGACTGGCCAATGATTTTATTGACTGTTAAATGGTCTGTGTCTCACTGAGGCTTGGAAAATAGTCCATACCAGGAAAGCCATGGATGGTCACTTGGTTTGCAGTCTGTAAGGGAGAGTTCCAGATCAGTTGTTTCTTTCTGTTGGTAGGTGGGATTTGAAACCTGTATTGCTCATAGCTCATATCAGGTAACGTGGCAGGAAGAAACTGGATGAAATGGAGCTGTAATAGATTTTATCAGTAGAAAATGCCTAGAAAAGTGATGTGACAAATGCAAAGGGAACTTCACCTGTACTGTATCTTCAGCAAATCTCTGTGTGTAACACTGTATGGAAAAAGACAACAGCAGCAGGCTGTGACCTGAAGCCTTTGCCGTGAAAACCCCCACAACAACAAACCAACAGTTCTCTTGTTATAAGGTGATCTTTTTTCTGTTGCTAGGCTGAGATAAATTCTGTGTAACTATCAGGAGGAGAAGAAGGAAAACTGTCTCTTTAAACCTTTTGATTATTTCCTCTCCTTTGCCACCTTTCCAAGGGAAGACTTAGTTAAATATTGTTGGCAGGCCCCCAGAAGATTTTTGGCACGCTGAGGGCAGACACAAACAGGCAAGGGAATGCTTTCTGTGCCTGCAGTGAGGCTCTGGGGAGCTGCAGATGCAGCTCTGCGTGGCACAGACACCCGTGGGCAGAGCAAACACACAGACAGGAGCTGGAGGGGGAGAGGAGCTCTGGGGCTCCGGGCCAGCACTCCCTTCTGGCCTCAGGGTCATTGCATCTGCTGCTCACATTCAGGTGTTCCCTCCTGACTCGTGGCATGGCAGGTCCAAAACTGTGGCTGATGCAGGGTTGGGGGCTGCATGCTGGAAACCAGCTGTTTGCTTTGACCAGAAGTTGTCTGGTTTTCTTTTTTTGTTGCATATTGGGAATTAGGGAAAATGAGATTTATTTCGGAGTGCTGGTTATCTTTTGCTTTGTAGCACTAAGAAACTCTGATTTCAGAGGATGGATTTTCACAGGACTGTGGCCTTGGGCCAATACCCCTTGAACAGCTGTCAGCCTTTCAGCCACATGTTCTTCCATGCAGAGCCTGTTTGTGCTGTAGGTGACTTTGTTAAGGTAGATACTGACACCTTGCTTGGCTGTTTTCTAGAAAATTAATTCTTTATGGCATCAGTGCACTCAGTCAGAGCAGTTGGCAGGATCCTGTGACTCAGGGAAGGTGCCAGGGCAGAAGCAGCACCTTGCCCTTTCAGCAGGGACCAGCTCTGGAGGTGGCAGAGCCAGCCAGGAGCCAGGTCAGCAGGAGTGGGGCTGGAGCTGCTGCAGGGCATCCTGCCCCCAGCTCCCCTGGCTGGGACAGCCATCCCCACTGACAGGCTGAGGGGCAGCTTCCCATCTCTCTGCTCTCTCCAGTCTGCCCTGACAGGGCTCAGAGGGAAGCTGGAGCCCCTTTTCCCCAGGGTGCATACAGCAACATCAGAAATATTAAGTACAGGAACTTTTCACAGCAAGGGCTGTTGAACAGTGTAAGATGTGGCACACCTGGGAACACCCTGAGTTAACCTGCTTTGAGCAGGCACTTGGGCTAGGTGACCTAGAGAGGGCTTTGTCAGCCTGAATTATTCATGATTCAAAAATTTCTGTCTTTCACTGTGCTCTCAATCAGAGTTTCCCTACCTGACTTCAATCCAGATCTCAGGTTTTAGTCCAAGCTGAGGTTTGCCCATAATATTTGAGTTGTGCTGGTTTCTTAAAGAACCTTGCTCATTCTAAGCTTGGTGCCTGACTGACTATCCCTGCAGTTCAGGAGAGTTTTTGCATTCGTGGAAGGTGGAAATGTTCAGGAATTGTGACTGCAGCAGTGTGAATGGTGCAGGCTGGGCTTTGCTTCAGGCTGTGCCCAGTCCCAGTGATGTTTGCTCTTTGGGAGCCTGTGGCACTCATGTGCCAGCCTCTCTTGGGCCATGGGAGCCCCAGGTTTGCACCCAGGTAGCCTCAGGGACCTTTGTGCCTGCACTTTTCCTTTTGCAGTGGTGAAAAGTACTCTGTGAAAGGCCAGCGTGGCAGGGGAGCAGCACTGTGTCTCCCCAGAACTTTACTGGTGCAATAACAAATAAAAAGGGTTTGAAAATGTATGGAGTTTCTTAGGCTCTGTGAAACCAAGAAGAATAACTAGATTTTTCCTAGTTACTTGTGTCTCAGGTGGCAGTATGTACTCCCAAACTTCTTTTCTTGTGGATCCTTGATGCTGTTCCTTTTGAAAAAAATATTAAAAACTACATTTAATAATTTAAAAATGCCATACTGCTTTGACAGTTCTTTTTAAAATTTTTTTTGATACTTGGTTCCCTAGCAAGTAATATTTAAAAGCACTGCCTAAGTAACCTAGAAATTTGTAGATTTATTTGCTTGCTTGCAAGAAAGAGCACTGTCATAGGTTTGTCCTCTTTCAGGGTTGGTTTTTTGGGAAGTTTTGCTGCTCCCAAGTTTCCCCTTCACTTTTCTCTTCATTCTTTTATGCCTGACACTTCTTGAGGTGAATATTGAGTTTGTGTTTTTCCTGTCATTAGTCTGGCCTACCCCAAGGAAAAGTTCAGACCCTTCCAGAGAGAGGATCAAAGAGGTCAGTTATAAAGGAAGGGTGGGAAGGAGGGATGTTTTCCTGCCTTGCTGCATCAGTGATGGAGTGTGCAGAGCAGGCTGGTGCCTGTAATGCTTGGGGATGGCTGTGTGTTCCTGAGCTCAGCCCTGCAGAGAGCACAGCCTGCCCACGAGCCTGGGATGGGCTGGGGAGCTGCAGAAGGGAGGGATGGGGAGAGATCTACCCCCCCTGTGGAGTGCAGGAAAAGAGAAAGGAGTGGAGAATGGAGAAACAGGAAGAGTCTGCTTTCTTCCTGCCCCTCGGGGGACTGTTGCTAGACAGAGCATTTGATGAAGAAAATTCCATGTTTGGGTTTTCAAACAGTTGAATTTCAGCTGTGCTGCTGGCCTCTGAAGCTTGGGAGTAAGTCCAAGAGAAACAATCTTCCCCTCCAGAGAGGTTTAGCTTGCATCATGTCGCTGCTTTGCCTGCACACATGAAGTGATGTAATGAAAGAAAGTGGAAGTGCTGCTTTCAAATCTTGCTCTCAACCAGCTTCGGGCCTGGACAGGGGAAACTAAGAACTCCTTGTAGTCCATATTTGTCACTGTGTAGATTAAAGTGAAAAACGTTCAGCTTGGTCTTGGTTTTGTGTGTAAATGCTGGATAAATTCCACACCCCCTTCCCCCTCCCCACGAGCCAGAGAGGGAAGGAAAATGTTGATTTTGGAAAGCTGAGCCCTCGGCACAGGAGAGGTACTGATTTGCAGCTGGGTTTTTTCTGGGGTTTCTGTGGGTCTGGTTTTTTCCCCTCTCCAGTACAAGGCAGTTCATTGAGAAAACCTTAAAACAGCCTGTAGAGCATGGCTGCAGTCTCACCTACCTCTGCAGCCCGCCCTTCTGTCAGCACAGAAAACAAAATGCTACGTGTTCTCACCATGCAGAGATTGTCCTGTGTTTAAGGATTTCCGTGTTTCTCCAGTGAATTTGGAATTATGAGTCAGGACCTTTGCATGTTTTACAGAGTCGTGTCAGTGCCCCACATAAGGAAATAATTCTGGGTGACCTCTCAAAAGCAGTGAGCAGGTTTCTCACATGGTAGAGTTTGCTGCAGCTTACACTAAAAACAGATAATTGTGGTGACCCAGAGGTGCAGCTTGAAGTAGCAGTGTTGTGGAAGGTGAGCCTTTCCCATCCCCTGCTCTGCTTCTGGCAGGAGCTGGGCACAGACAGGGCAGGTTTCTGCCAGGTCTCTCCCTGCCTTTGCTCATCCTTCAGGAGCCTCTTTGGCTCAAAACTCGACAGCTTTGTCCTCCCCTGAGCTTGTCTCAGGGGGTCCCAGGGCTCCAGCAGCTCAGGAGGGAATTTACAGCCTTGACTAAGTCAGCAAAACTCTCTGGGGTTTATTTTGGCTGTCTTCTTTTGGAGTGAGGGGAGTGGGGAGGGGAAAAAAGAAGAAAAAAAAAAAAAAAGCAGCTTAATTTTTTGATATAATTTCAATTCTTAGTCATAGATAACTCTCAGAAGAGCAAATGAAGCCAAAGTTCTCTATGTGTTTGAAGAAGCCTAGGGTATTTTTAAATATGCTCATAGTAAGCATATGTTTTTAGCTAAATGTGCAGTGGTATATACAGTTAGTCTTTGAAACCCAGTACAAACTCACAGTTGGTGTGACCTCAACTCCAGGAGCTTTTTATGGCTAAAAAATAAAAATAAAAAAATCTTAGATATAAAAATGTTAATGTTTCAATAAAATGTATTTTTTCATGTTGACCAGGTCACTAGAGCTACTGTAGGCAGTAGGGCTGCTGCAGGAAGGTTTTATATTTAAATATAAAGATCCTCTTTGTAATTAGTTATTTTGATATTTTGCAGCTTTCCTTCTTGGAACTCAGAACATGTAAATACTCAGCCTTAGAAACTTGTTTGCTAAGGGAAAAGGCAAAGAAAAAAAAAAAAAACTCTGTAAATGAAGGGGCGAAATCACTTGTCTGAGGGCTTAAAAAACAAATTGGTTTTGAGACCTGTCTTGTTTTTGCAGTCCCTCCAAAGCCAGCTGATTGCTCCTGTACCAGTTGGTCTCAAATGGTCATTCCTTCTGTCTTTGCCCTGACCTGAGCACAGACATCAGCATCCTGCACTGAATTGGGCATCTGGTAAAGCAGAAGTCTGAAGTGCAGGTGCTCATCATTGGAATGCTGCTTCTCACTTTTCTTTCTTTCCTCCAAAATGACATAAATGACATAATACACCAGTAACTAAATAGCAGTGCATGTCCAAAAACCCATCTGGAAGAGCACTCATGGAAGCTCAGGTTTACAGATTGCTGGGTTAAAGAATGAGTTCCCAGGAAAATAAATCTTTAGCAAAGCAATATTGGTCTTCAGTGAAGAAAACGTTTAGAAACTATGAGAGGTGTTGAACCTTATTTTCCTTCATTAATTCAGTATGTGGTTGCCCAAAATTGTGATTGAAGGGTTGCTTTGTTCTTTCTGGTACAGACTAATGTTTCGACTGAATCAGGTAAATGGAACTTGTCTTGCATAACTTTAAAAAAAAATCTGAACCTAAAATGATTTTTGATTATACTTTAACGAGACACAGTTTCTGAGCTTGTTCACACTGGATGATTTCATTGCTGCATCGTTTAAATATTCATGAAACTTGAAAGAGAAATGAAGGCAGGTCTCACTTTTCTAACTGTATACCTCACCAAACTCCACTGAAAAACATGGTAAAAGAATTTACTGAGCTTTCAGAAGTAAGGAGAAGGCTAAAATGATGGCAGCCTGCATGAGCTTAACCAGCCTGCACCCCACAGTCCCCTTCATGTTCACCCCATGCCCTAAACCTGTAAGGTAATAATGTACATCTCCTACATGTCTCTGCATTTGTATTCCCTGTGCTTCCCTTGATCCACTCATTGCACAGAACAAACTTGTGCTGGAAGTAAATCTGTGCTCTCCACTGAGGGCAGCAGCTTTTTCTCAGATTGCATGTTTGAGGATGCCAGAATATGTTTAGAGAATGAGTCAGGAGATTGCAGAAGGAAAAATTTCAGGGTGAAGATGGGTGAATGATGCTCTAGAGTGATGACTTTTTGTGCAGTAGCAGGCAGTTTGTTTAGAATCCAGATTCTTCTGAGTGAGTTCCAGTTTTTATGACAGCTTGACTCCTTATCTCATTTACTGAATTCTTCCAGAGATCCGTGGGTACTCTTTTGAATATGGAAAGAATTATATAATAAGAAAAATTCTCAGAAATAGGCCTTGGACTTCTCATACTGTACCTTTCAAATCAGTAGACTGATTTGACCTGACACTCTTTGTCTTAGCTCTTTCTTCCTTAAGGAAGTTTTATTCAAATAAATATTTCTGGAGCTTTCAGATACAGTGCTGATGAATGTTAAAAGCTCCCAGAAAATAAAGGAAGAGACAGGGGAATTTCCATAGCTTGGAGTGAAATGTTAGTGCCATATATATACTGGAGAAAATGCAGCTGCTCATTCAAAAGCATTTGCAGGCAGCACCTATTCTGTTTGCCAAACCAGAGTGTTTCCCCCTGCAGTGAAATACCTCATGGCCACTTCATTAACTCCATGCTGTGCAATAGAAGGAGTGGAGTAAAACTGGATTTTCCCATTAAAAAGTGAGGGTCTTTGTTTATTTGCAGCCTTTTTTCTCTGTCCATAATTCAGGTGAACCAGGTTTCTGGCTGGCTCTGGCTGTGGGAGGGCCATGTGTCCAGCCCAGGCTTTGGAATGTGCCAGTGCTCTGCACCAGTTCTGGCACATTGCTGCCAGCCCTCTCTGCTCCTGACTCGTTTTACAGGTGTTTTTGCTGCTATCTTCACTCAGCTGTGGTGCCCTGCATCCCTGGCAGTGCCCAGGGCAGGCTGGATGGGGCTCTGGGCAGCCTGGGGTGGTGGGGATGTCCCTGCCAGGGCAGGGCTGCTCCCTAAGGCTGTTCTCTGCTCCTGGGATTTGGGTTTTGCCAGGTCCCACTGTGAGTCCTGGCTGCCCAGAGCCCCTGTCATTGTCACTGCAGCTTTGTCCCCAGGACTGCCCCATCCCTCTGCAGTCCCACTGTGAGTCCTGGCTGCCCAGGGCCCCTGTCATTGTCACTGCAGCTTTTTCTCCCCAGGACTGTCCCTCCAGCTCCTGGTGCCCCATCCCTCTGCAGTCCCACTGTGAGTCCTGGCTGCCCAGAGCCCCTGTCATTGTCACTGCAGCTTTGTCCCCAGGACTGTCCCTCCAGCTCCTGGTGCCCCATCCCTCTGCAGTCCCTGCAGTGCTGTAGCCTGGCTGGAGCTGAGCCACCCCTCAGCAGTGACTCTCAGCTTTCACAGCAGCAGACAATGGCACTTTTCACCCCTCTGACTCCTTACTGTACCTAGGAGATAAGGCTGTTTGTTTAGCCTCCTTCTCAGAAGTGTTTATAAATCTGTGTAAGAAGCTGCTCAGCAGTCTGCAGGCACAGAGCAGCACTGTTAATGAGTGAAATGGGATACAAGTGCAGCTGGGGATGCTGCACTGAGACAAATGCTCTGGCAGTTTCCTGCCAAGGTGCAGGGAGCCCCTCCAGCCATGTTAGTGCTGGGCATCCCTCAGAGCCCCAGCAGCTCTTTTCTCTCAGGTTCAGCCCCTGGACACAAAGAGCAGGGGCTCAGGCAGTCGGTCCAGCCCCAGGGTGGTGTCCCCCAACATCTGAGCTCCTGTGGGGATGCAGCCCTGAGCCCTGCAGAGCTGTGTGCATCTCAGGGGCAGCTCACAGGCTGGCTGGCTGCAGTGAGCAGGGCAGCAGGGGCAGGGGAGCTTTGCTGGTTGAGCATGCCTGCACTGCTGCTGGGCACTGGCAGCAATTACTGTCACCCTCCTGCAGCTGGGTGCCCTGCAGCCTGTGGAAAAGCCTTGGAGCAGGGACGGCAGGTGTGCAGAGCCAAGGTGATCCTTGTTCTTTCTTACTGCCATAGATTTTACTGTAAACTTGTCTAGTTGTTAGAGGGATTCTTTCACACCATCCAGTGGAACCTTGCTTGATGGCATAGCAGTGATTCTTCAAAAGAATGGGGGGTCTTGCTTCACTTTTTGTGTGGTTTCTTTTTAAACTTCAGACCTGTATGAGGTCATGCCCACATTTGCTTGATGTCTTTATTTTTGTCTTCATAAATAATATGTAAATGAACTTGAGAGATAACATATTGATAGGTAATAGTGTGTATCTGGTTTCTTAGACTTATCATGACCTCATCACATTGCATCTACGTATAAAACATATCCTCCCTCTGCACATTGGACACCCTGAAGCCTCCTCACAAGCAGTGCAGGGCAGCTAAACATGAAGAGCAAGGTCCCGTGCCTGGTTCTCATGGGCCTATTTTTAGTTTCTCATATGGGAAGAATGGCAAAAAATAGAGCAGGACTGTGACTGAGTGCACAGGATGTTTGTAGGTTATTGGACAGGGTGTGAGTGTGTCTGTGCCACAGGATTTGAGGACTGCAGCCCCTGTGCACCCATTCCCAGCACTCCCAGCAGAGCTGCTGCAGCTGCAGCACTGTCTCTCCAGTTTTAACCTGCTGTACTGTGGCTCTGAAGTGCTGTTCCCAGCCTTGAGCAGGGACTGCTGGCCTGGCAGAGCTGCATTTCCCCACTGAGAGCCTTTCTTGGGTTCCTCTCTGGGTTTCTTGGTCCTCCCTGGTGCCTGGGGTGCAGAGGGTGCTGCACTGGTGCAGAGGGTGCTGCACTGGTGCAGAGGAGGCATTTAGAGCCTGCAGGTGCCACTGCTGCATCTTCCAGATGTGCATCTTTGGAACAAACTAAAATGTTTCCAAGCATCAGGATCTTCGCTTCTTTGGTTACTGCTTTCACTTTCTTCCTCTGTCCTGGATGGTTTTTTAGGTGTTGTTTGGAATGATGGGCTCACTCTGGAAGGCTGGTATTTCAAAAGTGCAAAGTGCAGTTCTCCTCTGGCTCTGTGACTCCAAGACAAGGAGCTCTTTAAGCATATTATATTTTTATGCATATTTTCAAATCATGGCTTGAGAGGAATCAGGTAAGAGAAAGGAACATACACATTTGATGTCTCTTCTCTTAAAAAAACTCCCAAAACTAAGACTAAAACATTTAAACATTTAAAATTTTAGCAAAATAACTCTAGTAGCTATTAAACTTTCATGGAAATACCTGCCTCATATTTTCCAAGTCACTTTCCACTGCAGCTATTTCCTAACTAAATAAAATGTCCCGCCTCATGAATGACCTGCTAGCATTTAAAAAAGAAAAAGGTGAGCATCTGATTAGGCAAGGCTTGTCTTCTTTGAAACCTTTAAAAGGAGGGGGTAATACTGAAAAAACAAAAAAAGCTTCCTATCCCCTGAGACAGACAGAAAGGAAAACAAAAGCCCCAAGTTCCCCAAAGTGGAGCAAGAATTGAAAACATTTCAAGAGTCCCCTCCCTGTTCTGTTTGACACTTACAGAATACCTTAAAAAACAGAATACTTACAGAATACTTTAAAAAACCCCTTGAAATACTGACTTGACTGGAAATGAACAATTAAAAGCTCTGGCCTTTGTTGTTCATCACTTACATGAATTACATGGCAGCTCTGCATGAATTTGTTGGTATGGCTCTGAATCTGGTGTGCAGGACTGAATTGTTCAACTCTCAGTTCCCTGGCCAGTAAATGAGCAAATTATTCCAGTAGCAGAAAGGGCAAATTTTTACCTTGCCCTCGTGTTTCCACCCATCTCTGTCATTCTCTGTTTATGTGAAAGGCAATGAGGAGGAAAGGCAAATATTTCCCTGTCTCCAGGATTGCAGGCAGTTGGAAGGGATGCTCTGGTCACTCCAGTCAGAGCTCCAGATTTTGCTTTTTTAGGTGTGACTGTAGTGGGAGTGCATCTCTTCTCTATGATAGCACACAGACCTGAAAAGCCATTTTCCTACAACTAGTGTGTAATGATCAAGAACCCAAACCAAACCCAGTTTTTCTTTTAAAGACTGGCTCATCAGGCAGCCAGCTCCATTCCAGCTTGGATGAAGGCTGCCTCCCCTGTGTGGCACATCCTTCAATCTGCATTTTCTACAGGCACAGAATACTCCAAACAGGTTACAAAAACTGATGAGTGGCCTGTTAGAACTGCAGAGTGACTGCAAATAATGAGGTGTGGAACAAGAGCAGAGGAATAGAGCCTTTCAGCAGTCTGCATCTAAGATGTGTGTCCAGTTTCCCCTGTTCTGAGTGTAAAAGCAGCAGGAAGGTCCCAGAGCACGAGGGAGCAGAGCAGCAGGCTGCAGAGCCACGATTTGTTGGTTGGTTGGTTTCTTTCCTCATGTGGATATTCAGTCTTGTTTGCTTGCTTGTTTTTTCACTCTGTTAGTTCAGAATTAGAGGACAGTATAAGCAGGGTTGTTTTCAAGGAGGGTTGCTGTTTGAGTGTGTTTTTCAAAGCTCTTTCCATCTCAGCCTCACCATCTCAATAATGAGCTTTTCTTAGGTCTAGGCATCTGGTCATGCTGTTCCTTTATCAGTTATGTGACAACTGGTACTTTAAATAATCATCTTTGGCCTTTTTTAGTCTTCCAGGCTGATTGATTGGTTAAAAACCATCTTTACAGTGGTAGCCACAGAGGTTTTTGTTCAAGTGTAGCTGCTGGTTTGAGGTTTTGTTATTTACAGGACAGTAAATTTTTCTCCCTTTTTCTCCCTTCAGGTACTTGTGTCTAAACCAAAATCTTTAGCTGATTCAATTTGTGAAGCATCTGAGTTTTGAGGAAACCCAGGTTTAATTCTTCCAGTCAAGTCACCTGGTTGTGTTGTTTGCTTATATGCTCTTTGCCTTCTGAGGGCAAGGAATTAATCTGTACCTCTACAAGATACTTCATACTAATCACAAATCAACTTTTCAATAAATAATCAGAAGGCTGTTTAATTGAAAAACAAACCAAAAAAAAACCCCAAACCCCAAAAAGTCTCCTGTATTAGGATGTGATTAAATCTGTAGTATCCAAAGTGCATTTTTAACTCAAGCTCTTCAAGTGAAGACTTGGCATGTATTTGTGCTGTAAGACAGTAGGAATTTTTGTGCTGTTCTGTACTGTTGCCATAGCAGATATTTAGGCAGTGGATAAGCCACTGGGTAAATTTTCACATGCTTTCTGACCTTCCTGAGCTGGCATTGCCTCGTCCTCTCAAGTAGAGCTGAGATAACTTGGCCCTTGAGATAAGGAGAGATAAAGTTATTTTTAGCATTAGCTTGCTTTGGTTCTGGCATTTTGTTCTGGCCTGCCCATCCTCCTGAGTGGAAGGATGCAGCTTGTTTATTGTGTTTTGCCATATCTACTCTTCTGGCTTCTGATGCCAGGCAGAGCTGAGGTTTACCCTCAGCAGGTTTCCCACAGTGCTGGGGCAGCACATCACAGAGCAGCCATGAATATTCACTTTTCACTCCTTGTATTTATTTTTATTCTCCTCCTTGCAGCCCTGGTAGTTAAAAGCTTTCTTTCTCTCTCAGAGGAAATGTAGTTTCTTTTCCTTCCCTCCCTTCCCTCTCCCTCTTCCTCTCTTTTTTTTAATGATTTTAAAGGTTTGTTGTTTTGTTTTTGGTTTTTTTTTTCTGTGATTCACATTACAGGAAGTGAAGTTTCTAAGCAAACACGAAATGCTGTAATTTTTACAGCAGCAGAAAATAACCAGCTGTGTGTTGTGTGAGTTGCAGTAGGAGTGTTTAGTGCTGTTGTCTTTGGACATTCCAAATGTTTTGAGCTTATCAGGAGCTGTCAGTGTGGGCACTGCCTGTATTTCCAGACACTTCTTTCTCCATCCTCTGTATTTGATGCTGTGGGAAATGCCAATGGAGGCTGGACACCCCTTTTAGTCACAGGGCCACCAGAATGTGGCATCAGCACAGCTGGAGCCCTTTCCCTTGGCTGATTCCTGGTGTCACACTCCAGTGCCCGGGCAGTCTCCACTGGCAATGTTCACCTTGGTGTGGCTCCTTGCTGAGAGCCAAGCCCAGGCAGCTCCTTGGCCCACCTGGATCTTCCAGGTGTTCTCCTGAAGCACTGCAGCTGTTTCACCCTGAGTCTCTCCCTGCAGACAAAGGAAATGCATCTTCAGGGCCGTGCTGGGGGAGCAGGGCGGGCGTGTGGCAGGAGAAGTGCAGGGCTGGCAAAACTATTTGACTATTTATGTTCTATATTTAGGTATGAGAAGGGAAGTTATTATTTTTTTTGTCTCCTGTAGTTCTCCCAAGCCCATAAAACATCTGTTTCCCAGCCTCTGTCACCCTTGCCTGAACCAAGGCTGTTGGTGGCCCTGGTTCTCCTTCAAGGAGCCTTTGCTCTAATAAAGGAACCCCTTGAGAGGGCACACTCAATATCCAGAGTGCAGCTGCTTATCTCTGGTGGAACAGGGCTCCTGCTGCTGATCCACAGGTGAGCAGCAGCATCCAGGATTTCTCTTTCTGAAAAGAGGAATCGCTGGGAAAATGGAAAGAGAGGAAAGTGGAGCTGTTGTTGTGAGCACTTGGATGTCAGAGGTGCTCCACACTCTCTGTACATCAGGGGGTTTTGTGACAGAGCTTCTCTGCTGGCATCTGGATCTTCACCTGCTCCTGGGGGGGCCTGGCTGTCCTGAGAGCTCGGGGTCTGGGCACAGCTGGCAAACTTTCACTTGGCTCCAGTTATCTCCTCTAGCTGAAGTCCTAACTGAGGAAAGGGGATTGCAAGATGACCCCAGATACGGGGGATAAATGATATTTTTTTGTCCTTTGAGTTTTTCTGTCTTTCCTGTTTCACTTTCTAAAACTGTGCTTTCTTCAAAAGGAAGGCTGCTGGTCCATGAAGCCTGTCCTCCTCCTGAAATGTAGAGAGCTGAACAGTTCATTTTCAGGAGGAGTGATAAGATCTCCTGGCAGCCAAAAATAAGAATAATTCTGTTCCCTGGTGTATACCCCTGCCTCCCCCCAAAAAAAGAACTTGGACATAAATAGCTGATCAAAACAAAGCCCATGGTCTGATCCCATGAACTGAAGATATTTAGTTTCTGTTCCCAGTTTTGCAGTACTGTGCTTGGTAAATGCCTCAATTCTCCATCTGTGAAATGGAGATTTTTTTTTTCCCCTCCTCAGGAAGGCTCTGTCTGAGTTAGCAGGTTTGTATGAAATGCTCTAGAAGTGGTTGCTAGTGGGATTTCTCTGATTTCAGCTGACAGATAATAGCAGGGAGGGACTCAAAGCCACTGACAGACTCGGACTGTGTTGAACCACAGCTCCTGGAGCTGCTTCCAGACACAGGGGAGCAAAGGACATCTCCAGCCACACTGCACTGACGGGAGTGGTGACATTAGCACCGGGGCTGGCACTGGATCTGTGGCAGTACACATCTGGAGAGCTCCTTTTCCATAGCCAGACAGCCAGATCTGCACAGCCTCTGAGCAGAGGTCCCCCTCCTCCCCACCCTCTTTTTATTTCTTGTTTCTTTTGATAGTTAGAAATATAAACACCTTTCCATGTGGACCCTCCTGGTTAGGGTAAAGTGATATATTTCTAGTAAAATAACACTTTTGCTGAATCAAAATAGCATTCTTGCACAAACTGTACGTGAGAAGATGAAAGAAAAAGTATTTGGGACACAGGAAAAAGGAACTTAAATTACTTTTTCAGCAATAAAATGAGGGGAGTGAAGACATTGTAATGAAATTAATAGAATGGAAGGTGGGCCAATCCAGCAGCAGGGAAATTTATGGCCCAGATGTGGTTTTGCATGCATTTCCTCTGGACTGTCACTTAAAATGGTGAGAGCCCCAAAAGTGTGTGCAGCTTGTTTTCTGGAGCTGGGTCCTCTGGAGGCAGCAGGGTCAGGGATGCTGCAGCTGTGCATGGGATGCACCTTGGTGACTCCTGGCACGGGGTTAGAGCCACAGAGCTGCAGTTTGTCTGTCTGTCTGTCTGTCCTGGCAGCTCTGCTGTAGGGCCTGGCTGGGCATCAGGAGCACAGCTCTGCTCTGCCAGTGCCCTGAGCTCTGCCCATTGCCCAGAGCCAGTGCAGCACCAAGGTTTGGTGCCTGTGGCCCCCTAAATCTGAGGCAGGTAATCAAATCCTCCTGCTCTCGGGCTGAGGCCATATTCTGAGGCCAGGAATCTGCATGCAAATTGCCCTTGTGAGTTTTCTGTGTGGCAGTTGGCCTTTTTGCTTTATTTTGAACCATGCAGTTGCCAGGGTGAGTGGAAGGGGTGCCTGGTTTGCTGCTGCAGAGCCATCTGAGCCCCATGAGAGCAGCCTGGGAGGACAGCTGGGGGAGCTGGGGGATGCAGTGGGTGACATGTGTCCTGCTGCAAGGAGATCACTGAGCTGATTTAATTAGTTCTGTTTCACAGGATTCATTCCTGCTCGGGTCACTGCTACATTCATCTATTTGCTTTTTTCCCCCCTCTCAGCAATAGACAAATGCAGGGTGATAATTAATTTGGCAGGTTGATTGAGATTGGGTGGCAGAGAGGGGAGTTTTCCTGGATGAGTGATGAAGCATTGCTGGTTGAGCTTAAAGTGAATAGTCTGAAATAGAAAGTAGTTAGTTTAAAATCCCCCCAAGGGTGTGTTTAAACTGAATGTACTTTGAGTTTTGACATTGAGGTTTTTCACTAAGCTACCAGGCTCTACAGTGTAATTTTAGGACATTTGCTAGATGGGATCTAGCTGTTGGAATACCAGTGCTATTCTTCTGCTTTGTGAAGCCTCAAAACAGGAAAAATGGGGTGTTAATGGAAGAAGTGGCTGGTTTGTGCGGGTGTGAGGCTGAAACAAGCCGTGGCACAGCTGTGCTTTTCCTGATCCAGCTGTTCCAGCCAGCCCTGGAGCTGGGGCTGCTCTGAGTGCAGGAGGCTGTCAGGGCTGCTGTGGGAGGCCAAATTCTCCTTATCTCAGAGTTTTCATTACTCAGGGCTGCTGGCACTGTGCTGCCCCTCTGCCCTGTGTGTCCTGAGCTCAGCAGGGACCATTGCTGTGGTCACCTGCCGTGTCTCACTGCAGATGGACACCCATCTCCATGTCACCACAGGCCAAGTCTGTTCTGCTCCTTTCAGGGTGTGCTGATGGTGTCACAAGAGATGTGACTTGGTGGGACTGCTGGAGTCTGCTGCTCACAGAATTTCCACTTTGGGTGGCACTGCCACCTCTGGTGTCTCTGACCAGGAGTTGGGATGTTTCCTCTCCCAGTCTCTCCCCCCTTCCTCTCTGTGAGTGTGCTGGGAGGGTGAGCTGGCAGCAGTGACAAAATGCCCTGCAGTGTGAGGAGGGAAGGGCAGAGGGACACAGGCAGGGCACACTGCCCTTTCCCTGCTGCAGTTCCCCTGCACTGGAGCTGCTCCCAGAGCTTCAACACCTGCTGACACCTCCCTGCTTGCTCAGAGCTGAGGGCTCTTTTCTGCTGGGACTGCCAGCAAGTCTGTCAGCTTGGTGATAGTTTGGCCTTTTGTTGGGTGCTTGTGGTTTTTCCTGTGAGGTACTTATCCACTGGGAATTGAATGGGAAAATTCCCATTTTTGTGCAAACTGCCAGAGAATGGTCAGCTATTTGATTAATGCGCTTCCTAAACCCATTGGACTAATCTGCCTTCCATATGAGCCGTCATGATCTGTCTTCATATTGAGGGTGATCTACTGAAATCAGGTCTTGACTGAAAAATGCCTGAAATGTTTACCTGCTTTTCCAGTGGGTTTTTGATTGCTCTGCAAAAAGGCATCCCCTCCTCCTTCAAGACATTTCAAGACCCTTCTGTGCACTGGTGACTGGCCCAGAAGGGCACACGTCACCTGGGAGGTTTTGTTGGCAGCACAAAGTGCAGATGACACCTCCATGACACTGAGATATCTGAAAGGATGGAAAGTGAGAAAAACTGTGCACTGAAGAGAGAATAGTGTTGGGAACATACATGTCAGAGCAGATTGTTTTGTAGCAGCCTTTAGACTCCTTAAAAAAGATTACAGATACCTCAAGATGGTTTCAGGCTTTGCTGACTCTGCTGCAGGAGCTGTGCTCTCTGACTTTTCTGGGAACTTAACTGGACCAGAACTGCACCAGAATGGACTTGGCTGTGTAGCTGTGAAATCCAGGAACTTCTTGTGTGTACTGTGAATAGCAAGCAACATTTAAATAGTATGCATTCATATTATAGTATATATTATATTATAGTCTATATTATATCTATATTATATTATGACTAGTATACATTAATAATATTTTCACCAGTATACATTTGTTCTTTGTCACCTTGCTGTTATGTTTAGGACTCCTGACATTGCTGTGTTGCCCTGGCATTCCCAGACTGAGGAATCCTCCAAGTGACTGTTTGTAAATGATGTCTGTGGCTAAGGTGGGAGGCTACCAGAGTAGCTGTGCCCACAGTTGTATCTCTCCACTCAAGATATTTTTCTCTGAGGCTTTGGTTTTCGTGACTATGCTCAGAATGGGAAAATGGGTGTATGAGAAATTTAGTGAACTCCTTTACTTGTGGATTACTAGTCCACCAGATCAATATGTCTCATCTACCAGATCGGTTCAAGGGGATAAGAAATCTATTTATGATCAGTTTAATTGTTTTACTCATTTATTTTGAATTTAAATATATGTATTAAGATCATTGATAGGAAGCCTTTGTTAAAAAATGTGCAATACAAACTCTGTGTGGCATTGAGGATCACTGAAGAATAAGAATTGCTTCCAAAAAAACAAAATAAAAAAGGGGCAAAAATCACCACCACCTCCTTTCCAGCCCCCACTCCCCCCAAAATCAGGTCTTTTCTCTATTTTACTACCAGTCTGCCTCCCAAACCTGTTGTTTAAAATCCTCTTTGATGTGTGAAGGATTAATAGGGAACTGAGAAATTCAGTGGTAGGAGTGAAAATAATAGAAGCACGCATGGATTTGTTTTACTACTGTCATCTGTTTAAGTAATTGTGACAAAAATTTGTATAAAACCAGATACAGGGTGGTGTGGAGGTGGATATTCCTGTACCTTTTCTTCTTCCCACCTACTTTTTTAATTTCCCAGCAGCTTCACATTGTCTGAAATTAAAGCTGCTCATTTTCAGGGGTGCTGTGGAGCAGGGGCACAGTAGCTGCCCTGAGCCCAGCTTGCTGTGACCTCTTTTTGCCCACTCTGTAAGGAAGCCAGGGTGGGCCAGGATCCCTGGAGAAGTCAGATGCAGTTTATTATGCACTCTGGAAATACTCAGAGTGAGTCCCTGGTTTAGTGCTCAGGGTGGTTTCCTCACTGTGCCTTTGGACAGTCCCTGCTGGTGCCTTTTGGGCTGTCCCCTGTGCTGCTGTGCCTCTTGAGCTCCCCTCAGCCTTGCTCCACCAAGGCCTGATTCTCTCCATCCTGTAGTGCCACAGTGCCTCAGTATCCTGCTCTTTGTCTGAGTGCAGCACCTGAGCACTGACCCAGCACTGTTCTGTGTCCCTGCAGTGTTCCCTGACCCAGCACTGTTCTGTCTCACTGCAGTGTTCCCTGACCCAGCACTGTTCTGTCTCACTGCAGTGTTCCCTGACCCAGCACTGTTCTCACTGCAGTGTTCCCTGACCCAGCACTGTTCTGTGTCCCTGCACTGTTCCCTGACCCAGCACTGTTCTGTCCCCCTGCAGTGTTCCCTGACCCAGCACTGTTCTGTGTCCCTGCACTGTTCCCTGACCCAGCACTGTTCTCACTGCAGTGTTCCCTGACCCAGCACTGTTCTGTGTCCCTGCACTGTTCCCTGACCCAGCACTGTTCTGTCCCCCTGCAGTGTTCCCTGACCCAGCACTGTTCTGTGTCCCTGCAGTGTTCCCTGACCCAGCACTGTTCTGTCCCCCTGCACTGTTCCCTGACCCAGCACTGTTCTCACTGCAGTGTTCCCTGACCCAGCACTGTTCTGTGTCCCTGCAGTGTTCCCTGACCCAGCACTGTTCTCACTGCAGTGTTCCCTGACCCAGCACTGTTCTGTGTCCCTGCAGTGTTCCCTGACCCAGCACTGTTCTGTGTCCCTGCAGTGTTCCCTGACCCAGCACTGTTCTGTCTCCCTGCAGTGTTCCCTGACCCAGCACTGTTCTGTCTCCCTGCAGTGTTCCCTGACCCAGCACTGTTCTGTGTCCCTGCACTGTTCCCTGACCCAGCACTGTTCTGTGTCCCTGCAGTGTTCCCTGACCCAGCACTGTTCTCACTGCAGTGTTCCCTGACCCAGCACTGTTCTGTGTCCCTGCAGTGTTCCCTGACCCAGCACTGTTCTGTGTCCCTGCAGTGTTCCCTGACCCAGCACTGTTCTGTGTCCCTGCAGTGTTCCCTGACCCAGCACTGTTCTGTCTCCCTGCAGTGTTCCCTGACCCAGCACTGTTCTGTCTCCCTGCAGTGTTCCCTGACCCAGCACTGTTCTGTGTCCCTGCACTGTTCCCTGACCCAGCACTGTTCTGTGTCCCTGCAGTGTTCCCTGACCCAGCACTGTTCTCACTGCAGTGTTCCCTGACCCAGCACTGTTCTGTGTCCCTGCAGTGTTCCCTGACCCAGCACTGTTCTGTGTCCCTGCAGTGTTCCCTGACCCAGCACTGTTCTGTGTCCCTGCAGTGTTCCCTGACCCAGCACTGTTCTGTGTCCCTGCAGTGTTCCCTGACCCAGCACTGTTCTGTCCCACTGCAGCATCCTCCTGATACTGGAATGTTCTGTGCAGTCTCTGGCAGAGCTCTGCATCCTGCCCTGATCTCCCAGCCAGGTTCTGACAGGGATGGAGGAGGCAGCTCCCTCCAGGACTTCCAGCTTCCCCAGGGTAGCATCTTCATAGGGCTGAACTCCATCCCCACATGGGGTCAGCCTGCAGAGAAGCCATTCATTCTTCAGACCCGTGCCTCCAGTCAGAGCACTGCCAGCTTCCAAAGCCTCTGCTGTGGTTTAAAGTGCTTATCTCTACTTCCAGCTGTTGTCCAGCAGCACAGAAACCTTTGAAACATCATCTTTGATTAGGGAAGCACCTTAATGGATCTTAAATGCTCACTCCCAATTTACTACTTTGTTTGTTTATTGTGGTGAGTTATTTTGTTTGGATTTTTCATCCAGTCTTGGAACTGAGGCTGTCCTTGGTGACCTCAGGGCTACAAGATGTTGGGAGCACTGGGATGGAGAGTTTCCTCTCCACAGTGGCCGTGCTGACACGAGCTCACATCTGGCTGAGCAGCACAGCTCTGACATCTTGTGCTTTGTGCTGACCCTGGAGCTGGCCAGGGCTTGTGGAAAAGGGATTGTTTTCCCAGTTCCTGGGGCCCTTTGCTGTCTGTGGCCTGCCCGTGCCTGTGTGTGATCCTCTGAGCACTGAGCAGGGCAGGCACCTCTGACATCTCGGGCACGGTGGGCAGAGCAGCACGGTGTCAGCACCAGGCACTGCTGAGCCCAGCCTGCTTGGCCACTCCTGCTGATGGTGCCCACACCAAAATCCCCTCCCTAAACCAGTCGAGTCAGTAAATCATCCCATTTATCTTGATTACTGTGAAAATGCAGGGAACAGTCTATCGGACAAAGGAATCGTACTCAAAACAGCATGTGCAAAAACACCCTGTTAGCTTCTGTGTGACCTGACTCCTGCATGTTTGTAAAAATAAATGTTTCCTTTAATATGTAATCAAGGAAATAATTTGTGCTTGCTTTTTTTTTTTTTTTTTTTTTTTTGTTACCAAAAAAGGAACTTATCGGGAACATTTTGTGCCTACATGCTGGTAACAAGCAGTTTCTTATTACCAGTGGAAATCTGATCCTGACTGGAGCATGGCTAGCCCCCCTTCAGTCAGAACGTGGGTCATACTGGGCCCCATTCAGCTGTAAGGAGGCAGTGTCAGAGAGCCCAACAGAGAGGCACTGTTCACATCCTCCACATGCCCGTTCCACTCAGTCTCTTCCAAAGAGGGGAGATGTTATGCTCGTGTTTAAATAGGAGCTCTGCTATTTTGGTGGAGGTTGAGGCCAGGTGCCAGCCTCATTGGACACTCACATCTTGCTCTTCTCGATGCTGATTCTAAACACAAACAACTCTTAAAGCTGCTGGCTACTGCCCAGACAGAACTGCTGAGAATCTCATTGGTAATTGATTGTTACCACTACTAAATGTGCTAAATCCTTGCAGGGGTGGCAAAAAGGCATTTTTGCAGGTTCTCAGCTGTTGGGGAGAGTGCAGGCTGCCCCACTGATGTATCACAGCCAGTTCAGAGGGAGATGTTGGATTCAAGTGGCTCCCAACCACAGATGGAGCAGAGGAGCAATTTCTCTCCCATTCCTGTGCTTTGCCTTGTGTTCACCTCCCACTAGAGAGAGCAGGAGTCTTTTATGTTCCCTATAATGGAAATGAGGTATCAGCCACTGCCTAAATCTTTAGAATCCAAGGGAAGGAGCCAGTGAGCTGGGCAAGGTTCTTAGGTGCATTTGGACTGTGTGATCCTGTCATTCTTCTTTAATCCCATTTATTGTCTTTGGTGACTAGTGGCTGATTTAGCTCACCATCTGATTGTTTCTGGAACAGTTAAAGTGTTGTGTGTGTGTAAGTATGTGTCAAAATAAAATTCCAGGGTAATAGACTATAATCTGAATAGAATTAGAACAGACTTGGAATTGATTTAAAGGGGTTGTATTAAACAGTAGATATAACTGTTTCATTGGTCCTCTTTAATACTTGCTAAAGGAAGGATCTGCTCGTTCCCTCTAATGGAACTGTGTTGAGTGTCAAATTTGCTTTAATAAGTCCATGTGATTTCAAAATGCTGTTGCATTCTGCTGCTGAGGACTCCCTCCCCTTTCAAAGAATATACATGGGACTGCTTGTATTTTAAATATTGGGCTTTGTTCCTGACTTGTGCCCAGCTGGGGAAGTCCTTATAATAAGATTATGCCTTTTCTATTTCTCTGACTGATTTTTGGGGTTGGGGTTTTTTTGGCTGGCTTTGTTGGAGAATTTTTTTTTTTCCCCAGCCATTGCATAGTTAGCAGTTTTGCTGTTTCAAGGGTACCAAAATTAAAACCATGGTCCAGAAAAGATTATATAAATTAAAAACAGGACTTATAAACAGCTGAAAAGATTTAAATTGTCATAGTTTACTTTCTGTCTTATTATTTATTTAGATCTTCTACAATATGTGTGGATCACATTTTCCTGCAGTTCTCTAATACTAAAGATGATGAGACTTATGGTTTATGAATTTTAATGAAAGTTGAAATACTTATGTAATCATTTGCTGGGGCTTTAATTAAAAAACCTTATAGGAGAAGAACTGCATTTAGGAGGCGAGGGCTGAAGATGCTCATTTTTAAACAGCTTTGTTCTGCTCCACTGTGGGTATCTCAGATACCTGATGCAGACAGTCCTTTGTACCATTCCCTACTCCTTGCAAGGTATGGTTGCATTAGCAAACATAACTTTTTAAACCATAACTGAGAAACCTCATGGTGTTTATGGCTAAACCTGAGATTTGGAGCATGGGCCACCACCCTACAGCTTCAGTAGGGCATGGTCCTTTCACTTCTCCTTTTCCTTCTGTGACTGGGATTTTGGGTCCTTTCCATCCCTGCCTCCTCCCCTGACAGTCCTCAGCTGGAATGGGAGTGTTTTCCCTGGAGACCTGTCAGTCAGGTATTGGGGCAGAGCCAGCTGGTTTTAGTGAAGCCCTTGTGCATTCCTGAACATGTCAGAGTGGTTCTTGCTGCTAAAGCTGCTTTCATCTCTATTAAAACTGTCAGGGATGGGTTTCCAGGGCGGGTTCAGCTGAAATGTAAAGTAGCTCCTTTTCTTCTGAGAGAGAAGCATGTAAGCTGTGTAGGAGTTTGGTTTCAGCTTCAGCCCTCCCTTTCTGCTGCTGACACACTTAGCCTGAGGTGCCTGGTCAGTAAGAATAATATATTTGATGTTATTTGATTGTTTATCATCCCTCTGGACCAAATTGATTCCAGAGAACTTTCAGAGGAGCTGGTGGAGTCTGGAGCAAACCCATCTGTCAGTGATAAACACAAATCCCCCTACTTCCAAATGCATTTTTATGTCAGTATCTCTGTTTGCATGCATGCACCAATTAAACAGTATATTATTTTCTTTTTCCATGATTTCAGAAGGTTGACTCACTCAAGTGGATTTATGCACACACTCTGTTTTTTCTGAGTGTAATTGGTTTGTTGTTTGGTTTGGTTTTTTTATCTTTGTGGAGTTTTTTGTTTTTTTTTGTTTGCTTGTTTTTGGGCTTTGTTTTTGCTTTTAATTCTGTTTTCTTCATCTTTTGATTTCTATTCAGCTTCTGGAAATCATGATTGCTACCTAGCCCAGTAGTTCAGGCATACTTTCTTTTCTCCTTTTTTGGGTATCATGCTGCAGCACTTACTGTTTGTCCATGAAAAGAAGATCAGGTTCAGAAGTACCTGAGCAGAGTTTGCTTGTTGAGCTGAAGGGTGTCACACTGGGGCAATCATCCCTCTGTAGGATGCTGGCCTGGCAGAGATTTTGTTACAACCTCTGGGGTTTCCTCTTTCTGTCTTAAAGCTGGAGGCCTTTTTGGGTGGTATCCTTTTAATTTCATTTCATTTTTCATTCCTTCACTCCTGTGTTAATAGGGACCACCATATGCCAAGAACACTCTAGCATGAGATGAGCATGGTTTTTCAGAGGGAGAAAGACATTTTAAAGCCAAATAAGATTTTATAGAAACAGGAGGAAAAGGTTGGCCTCACAGGTCATGGATTTGACTATAATGCTTGCAAACCATGTCACTGTTGTCACTCAGTACATCCTGGCACAGAGAGGGAGCAGTGGTGTGGGCTTTGTTTATGCTGCAGACAATGGACCTGTCTGCAGAAATACAGACATGACTGATTCCACCAAGCACCTTTGTAGAGAAGTGAAATTGGCCAAGGGCTGTGTAGTTTGCTATAAGGAGTTTGCTTATATAATGGTGACAAAACCAGGAAGGGGTCACTCTGTTGGTTGCAGTGAATTTGTGACTGTCTCACTGGTGACTTTGGCTTCTCTTCTGCAAGGGATGTTGAAGGTACTGGGAGGTGAGCAGGGATGGGTTGTCACAGCCTTTGGAGTCACTTTTCAGTGTGACATTGGCTACACCTGTCTGTGGAGCCCCAGGATTGCCCAGGTGGAGGGGCAGGATTGGAGATGGGGAGCACCAGGCAAGAACAGGGATCAGCCTGAGCACCCTGTCTAGAGGTGGATGAATGTTTCAGAGGATTGAGGTGTGAGGTCAGTGGTGATCAAGTGACCACATCAGCCTGCTTTGCTGGGCCTGGCTGCACTGGGAGCATCCCCACTCGTGGGAGCAGCAATTCCAGACCTGGCACCCCTCATTTTTTGGGTTCAGGGGGGTAGGAGCAGGGAGGGCCTGGCAGGGGGATCCTGTGCCACTCGTGTTGATGTTAACATCAACATCAACATTAACCCTTCTTCCTTCACTCTGAGGCTTTCCCACTGACAGGAACCTGCAGGTCCAGGAGCCCTTGGCATGCTGGGTGGGAATCACAGGTGGTCAGACTCAAGCTGATTTCATTTTCTTTCAGCCAAGTGAATTAAGAGAGCAGGAGCTCCTTCCTCCCAGGGCACAGGAGCTAAAAAGCAGAGGTGGAGAGGGTTTTTTGGCCCAGAGAGGAAAGCCAGGTGCAAGGGTTCTGGCAGAGGCTCTTTGGAACACATAACCTTTGGTAGGTGCATCTCTTGGTAGTTTCTGCAAACCAGTTATTTACTGAGGCCAGCTTTCCTAACCATCAAAGCTGTGCTTCATGCAGTGATGAAGAACAAATAGGGAAACTCAGCAGAGCCAGTGTTCCACCAACAGTACGTGGAAAATAGGAAAAAAATTGCAGTAAAAGGAGGGGACCAGTCACGAGGCTGTATGAGGTAAAAAAATGATGTGACATTTCTGTCTTTGATGCCTACCTGCATATGTGGTTTGTCTCCAGTTATGAAGGTAGATAGTTGTAAGTGATAACTTAAAAAGAAGGGGCCCTTGGAAAAGAAAAGGATAATAGGAACAGTTAATGGAGAAGATAAAAAAAGCCTTCTCATCACAGGAGGTGCATGTGGCTATCCTGATTTTGTAAAGTAGTTTTAATCTCTTGTCCTGGGATGAGTGTTTTGAAAGCTTTTCTGCAGTGAGTGTGGGTTGTAAATCTCCTGGCCTACCTGTGAACTGGGAGATGGCATTTCCTATGGGAAAGAATGTTGGGAAAAATGAACAAGAAAATGTTGATGACTGTAAGTCATTACATGTCACATGAGCTCTCCTGTCTTTCCTTCATGTATTTTTATATTTGCATCAAATACTTCTGTGTGTAGGCACAAACAATGCCCAGAAGAAATCCCTGAGTAGATGTACAAAAAAAACCAACATAATTCAATGGTGAAACAAATTTAAAGCTGCTGCTAATTATCATAGCTGATATAAAATGTACATTGCTGATTAATCAAATGTCCCCTGGTTTTGGTAATCTCCTTGTTGATGTATCAGCTGTCCTTTTGCCAGATCAGCATTAAACATTTGGCTAAAGTGAATCTGTGGCAGTGGGAATTTTATTGGCATGAGCGGAGCTGTGCCAGATGTGTTTGGGCTCTGAATGTAGAGGTGCAGTGTTATTTTATGAAGCTAAAAGCTGTGTGAAATAAATCATGAAAGCAAACCTGTTTGTTTCCCAGAAAAGTGTGTCATAGATATACAAATGAGCGTCTCAGTTAAAACTAATGAGTGCAATTTATCACTTACCTCTGCTTTTCTTTGTTTCAGCTCATGGGGCATTCTGAATGGGATCACAAACGAGGACCCAGAGGCTCACAGGTCAGTTGCTCAGTATTTTGTGTTTGATTTTGGCTTGTGCTGCATTTGAGGCATTCAAGCAAGTTTTCCATCTGAGCTTGGCAAAGTTGTTAATTCTGTTAATGTTTGCAGGGTTTGGAGCAATGGAAAAAAGCATAAAACCATGACAGCTTTCATTAATATGATTTTTGAGCTGTAGTTCAAACAGTTGATCCAGACAGAGCTGAGTCATCCCACAGAAAGGTTTTTTTCAGTAGCAGAAAGATGGATTAGATGTATGGAGAAAGCATTTCCTACTCAGCTGGCTCCATCAGGACATCAGAGGAGTACAATTTCAAATCATGTGTGTGTGTCTTGTTTGGTTTATTGTTTCTGTGTTTTTTAACCTGACAAACTTGTAAAACTTGGATGACCCTGTCAGCAGGAATCCTTTGATTATTGACCAAGGTTTTGGAACTGTGTGGGAAGGTGCAGAGAAACCACCTGTTTGCTCTTGACCCATCACTGGAAGGAAATTGTACCACTAGTGTTAATGGTATCACAGTACATTTTTAAATTATCCATGGAATTACAATTGCTGCAAATGAGACATCACTACCAATACTGATGTTCAGGAATTTTCCTGCTTGGAAAATATGCCTCAGTTATTCCACTGCAGCTTTAGAATTCTCTCTTTTACATGACTCTGAAAATTGTCTAGGTAGGAATAGTATTAATCCTGATTTAATAAAGTTCCTTGAAGGGTTAGGAGAAATTGAGGAGGTTCTGATTTTTTGCATGTAATAGAAAAGACTTTTTCGTCCTTTTGTCATTCAGTTATGTTCTTGCCTGTTTGTGTCCTTTAAAAAATGCACCTGTTGTAGAAAACAAGATCTTGCTGAAAAATTAAGGTGTTTGCTATGCTTCAATACCTTAAAACCTAGAAAGAAAAGAAAGGGAAGTGGAATCACTGGTTCACCATAATGTAAAACTAAAATCCACATGTGGACTCATAGAGGTAATCTATCATTAAAAAGCTGTGATTCAATGAAGGGTTTATTTTTTAAAGCCAATAGGTTTTCTATGGCATGTGTTGAAACAGGAGAGGAAACCACTCCAGTGCATGTCATGTTTTTAATGGCCCTTTGGAGAATGTGTTCCCTTTCTGCACGTGGGAGTTCAGTGCCAAGTGCTGTAGTTACAGGTAGGGATGGATGTCAGCTGAAACCCACTGAGGCCTCTGGGGATTTCTGTTTGCAGCAGTTTGTCTCGTGATAACATCTGCAATTCAATAGAATGTAAATGGCACAAGTGAAAAGCTGTCTTTACAATATTTAACTTGCCCATGATTTCTGCCATGACCATCACTGCTCTCCCCTTTTCAGAGACTGCCCACATATATGTGCATGTATGTTGTAGGATTCCTTTTACTTTACAATAATTACACTATTAAGGCTACTCTAATTAGATTGGATTATAGGCTGGCTTACAAAGAGTGGTGAGCTCCTGGCTACATACCTGTTCTTTTTTTTCCTTTCTTTTTTCATCCCTGAACACAGCACTGCCTGCTGTAAAGTGCTTCGTGCTGAGGATTGACTCTATGGATTTGAAATGAAGCAGGAAGTGCAAAATTAATTTCATTACATTTCATGCTTAATTTTAAATATTAACACATGTTAGAATTAAGAAGTTAGGCATGAAACTTCAAAATTGAGTTTCAAATTAAAGAAACTCCTAAGTGTTTAGGAATATTTAATCCAGAAATCTCTCAAATACATACATGCAGTCTGCAGAAGCACATCATGTGAGGGGAGGATATTCATACCCACTTGTCATGTTGGCACATGCCACAGGAAAGTGTGACTGGCAGAATTAATCTTTGGAATATTATTGCTCTGCAGAAAGACATGCAAATGGTATTTTAATCATTAAATGGTACTTTAATCATTCTGCTGGAGCACAGTGGCTGCTAGTCCCGAGCTCTGGCAGGTGGGACCCAGGGCACACGCTGTGCACTCGCTTTTAGCAGCTCCTGGGTGTGTGGGAGTGCTGTGTGCCTCTGTCATCAAGACTTGTTGGGCTTGCTGGGGATGTAGGCGTAGCCCAGAGCCAGGGGAATCGAGCAGTCGTTCCTCCAGCACCGTGAGGGAGTGATGCTGGAGAGAGAAGCACAGGTCCAGCGTTTTTAATTCTCTTCTAGAGAGCTCTCCATTATCCACCCGAGGTGCTGCGTTTTACCCCGCCAGTTCCTAAGCAACAGCTATTTTCAGACTGAGTGCATCTGGTGCTGGCTACCTTCTGGAGGCTCCTTCCTGCAGCCAGCTGGTGAGGGAGCTGGGCTGCTGTCCTCAGCTTTGCTGGGCTGAGGGGCACGGGTGCTGGGAGCAGCAGGGGCTGGGCTGTGACCGCAGCTCCCAGCACCTGAGAGCACCGGGGCTCTGCCACACGGGATGAGGAGCAGCAGGGGCTGGGCTCTGGCCGCACCTCACAGCACCTGAGAGCTCTGCCACACGGGATGAGGAGCAGCAGGAGCTGGGCTCTGACCGCAGCTCCCAGCACCTGAGAGCACCGGGGCTCTGCCACACGGGATGAGGAGCAGCGGGAGCTGGGCTCTGACCGCACCTCACAGCACCTGAGAGCACCGGGGCTCTGCCACCCGCGATGAGGAGCAGCAGGCAGCACTGAGGCTGCTGTGGGACACAAGGGCTCTGCCACCCGCGATGAGGAGCAGCAGGCAGCACTGAGGCTGCTGTGCTGCTGTGGGACAAGCCTTTTTCTCAAGCCTGGACAAGCCTTAGAGCAGATTGAGGAGGATGAGCCGGAAATCCCTGTGCTTGCTGAAGCGCAGGTGGGAGTCCATTCCCGCTGCTGACCAGGTACTGTGCTCTGGGTTCTGCTGCCCTGGCCTGCCCTCAGGGCACTGGCAGGGACTCGCAGGGGTTTAGGGGTGTAGGCTTCTCTGAGCACACTGAGACCCAGCTGATGGCTGCTTGTCATTCCCAGGATGAATTCTGCAAAACCTTGGTAATGCTGGTTTTGCCAGAGCGTGTGCTAGTGAAGGTGGAGATGCCAAGGCAGCCCACCAGGGCAGATCATTTATCCAGTGAAGTCTCCCTGTCTCAGAAGGGAGACTTTGCTAAGGGCTTTAGGAGTGTGTTAAGCTGAGTGGCCAAGGAAAACTGTGTTGTGCTGTTGATGGGTTCCTCAGAGAGTGACTTTTCTGCATTTCTTACATGTGTGTGTGTGAGGCACTGAGGCACTGGCAGAACCTCAGAGTCCTCTTGGCTGGGGTGTCCTTCCAAATGTGCTAACCAAGAGGGAGCAAAGCAGGTGTCAGCAGAGCATATGTCAACATCTGCTGGGAAAAGCAAATATTGTCACCAGAAGCAGGACTAGGATGTGATGAATGGCAGTGTGATTAGAATATTTCCTACTTCTTGCTCCAGGCACTCCAAGATTCTCTGTTTTGTTGTTTGTTTGTTTGTTTGTTTCACAACCTTGCTTGGGAGGTACAGATAATGAAAGAAATCATTACAGAAGGAGTATTGGTAAGCTAACAGCTCTAGTCTCTTCTCAATCATAATTCCATCTCAGTTTTCCATTTATAAACAGTTGACTATGAATGGTAATCTTTATCCATAGAAAAGAGACAATTGTTTGACAGGAAGAAGGATGGGCAACAGAAATGCATCCCAGTTTTTGAGGAGCATCTTCCTCTGTATTTTTACTAAGAGGGAGAAGGGCAGGGCAGATTACGTACTGTATCTTATGGAGCTGTAGATTTTGAAGATAAATCATCCTACTCCGAACTTTTAGAGATCTGAGACAGATTAGTTGCCAAAAAACCCCCTCCATGCTGTCACATTAATATTGACAATAAAATAATGAGACATTGTTGATTAATACAGTTTTATTGTAGTGAAAGGAATTTAATTGATCCAGATGAGTCCAGCATTCTTAAATTTCCTAGAAAAAAAAGATAGATAAATGCTCTGTTAGGAAGTGACTCACTGGTCATCTTGTTTGTGTTAAGAAGGCGTAGAGACACTAATGTTATTTCAGAGGAAAGCTGGTTTTCAGCCTTCCTTTTCCAGCATTTCCTCTGGATCACTTTTACCCTGGTGTTGCATTGCATCATGCATCATCCTGTAACAGTGTGGGGGAGAAGAAGCTTTCCTCAGCTGGGTGTGGGTGTGCTTGGCTGCCCTGGGCTGGGTCTCTGTCCCACCAGCAGCCCCTCGAGCCCTCTGCAGGGTTTCAAAGGGCAGAGGAAATTCCTGATCCGTCTGGGAGAGTGAGACTCAGAAACTGGTGCACGTCAGTGCAGTTAACCTGGCTTGGTGTGGGCTTGGAAGGGCTGGCTGAAGGAAAATGCAGTCACTGTGCAAGGTGACAACCCCAAAGAGTGTTTTAGGCTGATCCTGTTCACTATTATTGTATAAAAATAATAGCTCTGCCTTTTGGTGCAAATTCATTCTTCAGTCCTTAAGGGGATGCAGTCACGTGTTCTAGGCTGACCTTGACAAAATCACTTTATATTTTGATAGGTAAGTAGTAGCATTGTAGGTTACTTCTCTACTCCGAGCAGAAAAAATATATTTGTGTTAACAAATAACAAAACTTCTCCAGATGGGCTTATTGCCCCCTCACATGAAAACAAAAACCAAACAAAATACTCAAGGGAGGAAATAAAATCAAACTGTACAAGAAAGATTTCTGCTGGGGCCCTGCCATCTCTTCAGAACAGCGAGAGGTTTTATTGTTTAATATTACTCTTTTTTTATGCTTGTGAATACTTTACTTGTTAAATAAACAGGGTTTTTTCCACTTTTCTCCAAGGAAATCTTTTCCTGAACCAGTGCTAGAAGGGGCCACTTGAGTCAGCTTTCCAGAGGGACCCCTTTGGAAGTTTCCTCCCAAATTTGTCCTAAGCCAGGACCGTGGGATGTTTGGCTTGGTCTTGTTTCTAGTGAAAAATAATGTGGCAGGTCTGACTTTGAGAAAGTGAGATCTGTGAGTCCACAGTGAGGTTAGATACTTTATTCAGACATAGCTTCTGGGACTTTTACGTCATAAAGTGATTTTTATTCTTCATCTGCCATTCTCTGCATGAGATGAAATGGCACCCAGAGCTGTTTAGGCAGGATGTGCAGCCTGAGAAGTGAGGGTAGAGAAAAAACAAGGAGCTGTGGTGTCCACAGACAGTCTGGTTGGAGGCTGTTAGTTTGGGGGGATTTTGGAGCTAGGTTGTTACATAATTTTATTTTTGATCTTTTGAGCATTGTTTATGCTCTCAGACACTACATCACAGAGGTCTCCATGGTTTCCAGGCTCTGGTATGACAAAGGAATTTTCCGCTCTTTGTTTTGTATTTTATGTGTGTCAAAGAGTGAGAAAAGCAGATTTAACTGTGAGCCCTGAACTGGATCTTTTTGGGTTTGGTTGATGAAAAATGTCCAACCTACCTGTTCATTTTCTTATGTGGAAGATGTATCTTTATCCTGTGGGTGTTTTTCATGGGTAAATTTATGGTAAATAGTGATAAATTAAATACCATATATTGGCTTCTATGTTAAAAAAAAATGTAATATTTCTTAATTCTTGCGTCTTGCACGGCTTTGTCAATAATTTCAGAAGGAATTACCTTTATATAGCTGAGGACAAATTTGTGAATGCTTTTCTTTCTTGTCCACCCAGCTGTTCACAGTGCTTGAATGCCCTCCCTGAGGTTTCAGTACAGGTTTGGGGGGTAGTTCTCTGTTGGTTTTATTTGCTGTATGTGCCTGAGGATCTTGTTTCTTAGACTCATGCTAATTTTTTATTCCTGAGAACTGCAACTGAGAATGCTTTAACCAAATTGATATGGATTTAAAATGTTGTGGTAACCAGATGAGCCAGAAGTGTTAAATATTTGCTGTAACAGTACTGAGTATTTCCATCTATGTGAAATTCCCTGTAAATTTCATGAGCTGTAGCCTTTGAGCATTAGTTGGTTTTGATACTGGTCCTAAGACCAGAATCTTCCCACATTATCCCATGATGGAAACTTCTAATTGTTTCCTTGATGACTGAACTGGAAAACACAACCTAGGTTTCCACGATGATGTAAGAAGAGCATATCAGTAGTTACTGTAGGGATTTATATGTATATTTATATGGAGAGTTGGAAGGAATGCACTGTGAACTGAATAAAAACAGTAATAGTATTTTAGGTAGGAATTGGTGCTTACAGCAGTGCAAGCTGTGCTGGGTCAGTGATGCTCCCTCCCTGCAGCAGCAGCAGTCACAGTTTGGGCTGGGCTGGGTCAGTGATGCTCCCTGCAGCAGCAGCAGTCACAGTTTGGCTGGGCTGGGTCAGTGATGCTCCCTCCCTGCAGCAGCAGTCACAGTTTGGCTGGGCTGGGTCAGTGATGCTCCCTCCCTGCAGCAGCAGCAGTCACAGTTTGGGCTGGGCTGGGTCAGTGATGCTCCCTCCCTGCAGCAGCAGCAGTCACAGTTTGGGCTGGGCTGGGTCAGTGATGCTCCCTCCCTGCAGCAGCAGTCACAGTTTGGGCTGGGCTGGGTCAGTGATGCTCCCTGCAGCAGCAGTCACAGTTTGGGCTGGGCTGGGTCAGTGATGCTCCCTCCCTGCAGCAGCAGTCACAGTTTGGGCTGGGCTGGGTCAGTGATGCTCCCTGCAGCAGCAGCAGTCACAGTTTGGGCTGGGCTGGGTCAGTGATGCTCCCTCCCTGCAGCAGCAGTCACAGTTTGGGCTGGGCTGGGTCAGTGATGCTCCCTGCAGCAGCAGCAGTCACAGTTTGGGCTGGGCTGGGTCAGTGATGCTCCCTCCCTGCAGCAGCAGTCACAGTTTGGGCTGGGCTGGGTCAGTGATGCTCCCGGCAGCAGCAGCAGTCACAGTTTGGGCTGGGCTGGGTCAGTGGTGCTCCCTCCCTGCAGCAGCAGTCACAGTTTGGGCTGGGCTGGGTCAGTGATGCTCCCTGCAGCAGCAGTCACAGTTTGGGCTGGGCTGGGTCAGTGATGCTCCCTGCAGCAGCAGCAGTCACAGTTTGGGCTGGGCTGGGTCAGTGATGCTCCCTGCAGCAGCAGTCACAGTTTGGGCTGGGCTGGGTCAGTGATGCTCCCTGCAGCAGCAGCAGTCACAGTTTGGGCTGGGCTGGGTCAGTGATGCTCCCTCCCTGCAGGGTCTGCAGCAGGCTGTGCCAGGGCAGCATGCACAGAGCCATACCCTGGGAGGGTGGGACACACTGCCACAGCTGCAGCCTGCAGGGTGCTGAGCCACAGCTGTGGAAGGGTGAGCCAGGGGTTTCTGAGTTTGGTGTGACATTGCAGCATGCAGCCCCCTGTCCCTGTGAGTTCATGTGAGCTGGGACACGTCACCACAGAGATCCCTGGGCCCAGCCAAATCCCTTCTGCTCCACCTGAGAACAGGTGACAAACAAAAATAGGGGGCTTTCCTGGTAAGAATGTTTCTGTGGGTTTTCTCAGTTAATTGTTAATAAAACCTTACATTATTCTTTCATTTGCAGAAAAGCTTTCAGAGCTTTAGTGGCAGTGCAGAGATTGGCAGGGTTGGGGTGTTGTGAGGAAGAGGCCTCAGGGATGGGCTGTGGGTTGGTTGAGCTGGGAATTGAGCTGGAATATTGAATATTGAGCTGGGACTGGGGGAGGAGAGTTGCTTTTGCACAGCAGGGAAGGTGCAGAAAGCCGAGTCTGGGATGAAGGAATGATCTAGGAAATACTTTCCAGTGCAGCAGATGAGTGATGCAGAGCAGAAAGCTGTCTCAGATAATCTGCCTCAGTTTGGTCCTTGCATCCCTTAGAATGAGAGCTGAGCCTCAGGCACTGTCTGGGGCTGTGGGACCGTTTCTTCTTGTCCTGCAGGCTGTGCCCTGCTGCTCTGAGGTAAGACAGGATCTGTCACACTGGCACTGTGACCCCGATGATGAGGGCAAACCTCCTGGAACTTCCCACATCCATCACCCCTGGGATGGCGAAAAACCTTTTAAATGGTGTCAGCCACCCTGTGAATCCTCTTTGCTCTCAAATCCTCCATCTCAGAATGACTGGCAGGGGAGCAGGAGTGGATTGGAAACTCAGCAATGACTTTCACTCTGTCATGTGGCTATTTGTAACTGAGCAGAAGCTCAACACAGACTTCCAGAGATGTTCAAAACCCTTCTCCACCATTGCTGCTCCCAGGTTTGCAGTGCAATGCTGGTGCCAGTCAGGCAGTGCAGGTGTGTGGCAGAGGAGCTTGCTGACAGTATCAGCTTGTGTTTGATTATTCAGGGAGCAAGCTGCAGTCCAGGCAGGTGCAGTTTGTGGGATCATGGCTGTGCTGCAGATCAGTGCAACTGGAAAAGGAATGAGTGCTGAAATGCAGGAGTGGGGAATCACATCCTGCTGGAAACACTGCTTGAAGCAGGAGTACAAGGAGCTTGGCCAGTGCCATTTCTCTCAGTAGTTTGAAAAGCAAAGATAGTGGCAGAGGCTGAATTGTCTTCTTTTGCCTTTTCTTTTCTCCTTTTTTTTTTTGGCCAAGCTTCTCCTTAGGCTGGGGTGCATGTCCACTGCTGTGGTGCAGCTGCAGATTGCATGGCAATTGCATTGGGAAGATGGATTGTGAGCTGTCATCACTCAGAGCAGAGGAAGGAGATTTTTTTCCATCTGGGGTGGTTAGATTCTTGAAATACCCTTTAATCTTCCTGGACTTTTCTCTTTTTCTGGCAGTTTTGATAATTTAATTTTCAGCAGTTTTCATAATTTTGTCAACTCGTTTGTTTTCAGAATCCTGTTTTTTTAATATGGCGTGATTTTCTGACTAAAGCTTATATTTCTCAGATCCCTTTTATCAGTTCAGAGTTTTAAGGTCTTCTGGTTAAGGGATTTTGTTCATGTGCTTTTTTGGGGGTTTGGGTTTTTGTTGGTTTGTGGTTTGGTTTGGGTTTGTGGGGTTTGGTTGTTTTTTTGTTTGTTTATTTGCCTTGGGGTTTTTTGGGTTTTGTTTTCTAGTTGCAAACTTAGGAAAAAGTTGTTTGTTGGATTTAAGAGGATTTGAAATTTATTTCCATCTGATGGTTAAAGTTGTTGGCTACCTTTAAGAGCCATAAACTTACAGACATTCAGAGAATTTAACCCCCTGAAATTCAAGTCCTCTGCTTTAGCACGAGCTAGAATTCCCTGTAGGTTTTCAGAGTGCAAATTCTTTGAATTGCCAGAATACAGGCATTGATGTGCCAGTCTGTGAAAGAAAAGCTACTGAGAATGTTCTGAGACCAGAAGAGGTGAGTAGTTAAAAATCAGTACAACGTTGTTCCTTAGTCTCCTGGAAATGGTTATGCTGGGTAAAATTTTCCAAGTAAAGGCAAGGGGAAATGTCAGTGCAAAAGTTCACAGTTTTGAAAAAAATTTAAGCAACTGAAAACAGGGACTTAGGAAGGGAGTGATGGCCAACATGATAATGACTGACACAGTCAGATGCTTTGTAATGAAGGAAAACCTCACCCCACATTAAAATTAGGTAGCACTGGGGCTTTTGTGATGATAGAAGATTCCATTTTTGTTCCTGAAAACTATGAAAAGCTGAGAGTCGTGCCACAAGGAGTTCTTTTAATTTCCTACATCACCTTAAATTTCAGTTACTGCATGTGTGCATTCCAGGTATTTGTCACCTTCCCAAGCACATTCTTTAACACAATCGTTGCAAAATTGGTGAACCCAATTTTGGAAAGAATGTGATTAATGTGCTTAATTTTTTCCTGAGCAGCCTTCAGCCAGTGTGCTCCCACTGGCACGTTAATAGCAGCACTGCTGGGGGATGTGGGCTGCTCTGAGCTCCCACAGTGCCACTCTTGTTGGAAGATGTCTTTGTTAATCAGGACTAAATGAACTGGCTCTATAATATTCACTCTGTAATGGAAACTTCATCTTAAAAGCATTTTTATTAATACTTGTTTGTTTGGGCTTTTTTCCCCTGAGTTTTATGTCCGTACTGGGGAAGATATGTATTCTTTAACTGCTGCTCTCTGGGATAGTTTTAAAGAAGAAATAAGTGAAAGTATTTCCTATTGTTCCTTCCTTAGAAGAACACATGCTGAATTCTCTAGTAGCTCATTTTATGAGTTTCCCAGAGGAAAAGCTCACAGCTGATCAGCTCTGTCTCAACAGCAGATGTTCTTTTTCTTGACTTCAGTAGTAAGCTATAATTTTGTTCTATGTCTGATGGATCAGTGTGCAAAATTTCAAAATGAGTTATTGGAGCAGCCTCCTGAGATTTTTGAATAAGATAGGGCTGGAGTAAATCTTAAAGTCATGTCATAAGAAAGAAAATTTCATGTTGTGTTGGATTTTAGAGATCAAAGGTTCATTGTGTAATGGCTCTGCATTGCTCCATTTTCAATTCCTGAGTAACTTTGAATATTACAAGAGCAGTAGGAATTCTTACAGCCCATTAAGGAAGGCTGGAGATAAGGTGTTGAATCTGGAGTTCATAATTATTGAGTTGCTGGTGTTTATGCAGGACTACTGGTTATGGTAAATAGGCATGCCCTTAGAGAAGAGATAGAGGCATTAATTACAGAACTGCAAAAAGGAAAAAACCCCAGCATTTATCATGGGAAAGGTGTCTTTGTTAATGATCTGGGGGATGGACAGACTGCACCCTTAGGAAACTTGCAGGAGATGCAGAAGCAGGGAGAGTGGCAAGAGGAACCTTGCAAAGCCCAGCACAGGGGGAGAGTCCTCCCACCCTGGGGAGACACAGCTGCAGGCACAAATTTGGACAAGGGATGGACTGGCTGGGGAGCACCTGGGCACAGAGCACCTGGGGGTCCTGGTGGGCACCGGGCTGAACAGCCAGCAGTGTCCCCCTGTCACAGAGTGCCCCAGCAGTGTGCCCCGCTGGCACAGAGTGCCCCCAGCAGTGTGTCCTGATGGCACAGAGTGCCCCCAGCAGTGTGCCCCGCTGGCACAGAGTGCCCCCGTGGCACAGAGTGCCCCCAGCAGTGTGCCCTGATGGCACAGAGTGTGCCCCGCTGGCACAGAGTGCCCCCAGCAGTGTGTCCCCCTGGCACAGAGTGCCCCCAGCAGTGTGCCCCTGGCACAGAGTGCCCCCAGCAGCTTCATCTGGACTGCACTGGGAATTCCAGTTCAGGGAGGGGGTCCTTGGGCTCATCTCAGCAGCACAGCCACACCCGCAGTGCAGAAGGAGGGACACAGGAGCAGCAGAGTGTCGGTGCAGGAGCACCCGAGTGTCCATGGAGGAGCACCCGAGTGTCGGTGCAGGAGCACCAGAGTGTCCATGGAGGAGCACCCGAGTGTCGGTGCAGGAGCACCAGTGTCCATGCAGGGCCTCAGGAGTGGTGGAGGGGCTGGAGCTCCTGTCCTGCCAGGAGAGGCTGATGAGCTGGGGCTGTTCAGCCTGGCAAAGGGCAGGCTCAGGGATCTCACCAGTGTGTACAAATACCTGATGTGAGGGTGATGGAGTGGAGCCAGACTCTTTTCAGGGGTGCCCCTGGACAAGAGCCAATGGTACAAGCTAAAATACAGAATTCCTGTTTTACAATAGGGAGGAACTTGTTTAATCTGAGGGTGACCAAGCACTAGAACAGGTTACATGGAGAGGTTAAGGATCCTTCATCCTTGGAGATACTCTTTGTTTTCCCCCTGCACCTCCCCCCACAAACACACAAAATTCATGAGGAGGCAAAAAAAGCTGTAGACGGAAAAGTGAAGCCAGGAAAAAATCTTTCCAGAGCTGGAGCTATATTAAAATCCAGCTACCAAGGTAGTGATTTAAAACCTGCAATCCCTTTTCAGACTACATGGATAGTACTTTGGTGGAAATCCAGATAACATTTCTGTTTCCAGTAACTTTGCTTCTGAACCACAAGAGCTCACTTCTCTAAAAATGAGGAAAATATCATTCTGAATGCTTTCTATTCTGGGTATCTGATAAAAAGTTAGAGGTTTTCTGTCATGTACAGTTTTGAAAGTTCATATTCCATTCTCATATACGTGCCCTTGGCTTCAGAGAAACCCCACACCTACAGCATTTTCAGTTTTCACATCCAGGATAGGGGGGCCTGAATCTTCAAAGTTGCATGATGGATGTGAGCAGAAAAGTGGAATGGCAATAAGCTTTTGTGTCATACTACCGTCAGCCAGTTTTTATAGGTGTCTAAAAATAATAACTCTGTGCATATTGAGATTGTGTTTTAGGCCTCCTGGAGGGTTTTATGTGCTTGCTTCTTTTAAATTAACAGTTGGAGTTCAGTGAACAATCTACAAATAATTGTTTTAGATGAAGTTCTTCATTAAAATGCAGAATAGGAGGGGGGATTAGCTGACAAGAGAAGCTGCAGTGCTGCTTTCTATTACTTACAGCTCTGTGGGATGTGAAAGTGATGATCAGCTGAAGTCAGTGATTAGAATCTTCAAGGATCAAGGCTGCCTTTGAGACAGCTCTGTCTCAGATTGGTGATTTTGCTGGGGTTATGATGTGGTGCAGTGGACAGGGCATCACCCAGCAGGGCAGGCTCATGCTGGCACTGCACTTCTGTCCCCTGAAGATCAGGTAGGGTGTGGGAGAGGAGGAAAAGTAGAAGCTGAAATGGAAGTGCTTTGAGTGCTGTGAAGATGTGAGTGAGCACCTTCCTTTCAAGATTCAGATGCTCCTTCTCCATTCCACCTCACTCCCCCAAACACTGGGTCTTAAAGTTGGGAAGAAGAAAGTGGAAAAGTTACGCAACTGGGCACTGGATTCCTGAGATGCTCAAGGAGCTATTTTTGTTGCTACAGGCATTTGAAAAAATGTACTTCCAATATTTTGTTTTGGAATTATTGCTGGAGTTCTGAAGTCCAGGAATTTTTAGCAAGTCCTCACCATAGGAGCAGAAAGAAACAAATCCAAGATATTTTAATATGGCACACATAGTTCTGTTGTTGCCAAAGGGAAGTGCTCTACTTAAATGTCAAGACAATGTTAGCAACAACTGACCCAGGAGAAATGAGCTGGGGATCCCAGTCCAGTTTCTAATGGTGGAGTGCCTTTCACTGAAAATTCTACCTCAGTTTTTCAGTGCTTGGGAGGTGTTTATGGGTGAGGAATCTGCTCTCTGTTCATTTCTTCACATCAGTCTTTTCAGAGTCCTTGTGGGAGGGTGGCTGAACCTTTCTTGGTCAGCATGCCTTGTGTGTGCTCCAGGAGGAACCTCTTGAGGTGGCAGCCACAAGAAGGCACAGGACAGTTTCTGGGTCAGCCTTTTCTTCTGCTGGTATTTCAAAGTGCACCTCCTGTTTCCCTTGAAGTAGAAATTGCTGTCTCTTGGTACCAGCTGCCTTTACCAGGGAAATAATTAGGCAGCACTGTTTGAACTGATGTGACTCCTTCATGATCTCATTCCATCTCATCTGGAGCAATGTTCTCTGTGTTTCTCTCCCTTGCCTGATCACAACTCTTACTGTGAATCTTACTCAGAACCTGCCCCATTCACATTCCCTGCCATGCTGCAGTAACACTTCAGAGGACTTTTTTGGCCATTGCCATGAAATAGGAGTTTAACTTAGCCCAGCCTGTAAGTTTCTCATGCTGCCATAACATTTTCTATGCATGTTGATCATGGGTCTGGTTTAGGTGCAATTTTTTCAGCTCAGTCCTATGACTGTTTTTTCCCAGATGTTGCTTCAGCCTCCCCAGCTTGAGTTGTACTACTGCCCAGTCCTTCAGGGGTGTTGCTGGGTTCTCCTCCAGACTGGCACTCCAGACACGTTTTCAGCTGGCCAGGGTGCCTATCAGCATCTAGTAACTGACCTTCATCTCCACATCTGATGGCATTTCTTCTGTATTAGGGCCTCTGTCCCCTTTTCTTGCCTTAAGAAAAGTGGAAATGCCTCTTTATTTTTCAGTGGTCAGAAGCCAGTATAGAGCCCCTAGACCTGTGCTTGCTCTGAATTCCCTTCTAGATTCCTTTCAGGCCTCCTTTGTATCATCTGGCTGTATGTAGGCCCCCAAATCCAAGCAAAGTTGCCTTACCCTTGCCAACATCTTTTCTTTTACAACATTTCTGATACAGAACTTTTCCCATCCACAAAATGTGGTCCAGGTTCCTGCAACATCCATTGCTTTGGTATTTTAAGAAAATGTCTTTTTCAGTTCAGGAAAAAAAACAAACCAAAAACTTAGGTTTTTTTCATTATTCATGTCCATCCATTAGTACTTTTAACAACTTGATATTCTCTCATCAGAACCTCTACTTACCTTTCTTTTTTTATCCTGTATCTAAACTCAACCCTTTCAGTGTACCATTTGACAGTATCATAATTTAGCAATTCTCTCTAAACCAGGAAAATAAAACAAAAGATGAGTCTCTATTTTCTTAAGATGAAACTTATTTATAATTCATTGTCTTGCTGATGAGATTTGGTATTTGTGGTGGGTTTTTTTCTATTTGGAATATTTGTTCAGTTTTGTTGCTATTACATTTTATAAGTCAAACCCTACAGCCTTTATTATGCTACAAAGCCTGTTGTCTTACTTAAAAATATTGATAATTTACAAACAGAAAGTTGACTCTCATGGTACTATAACTTCTTTATTACTGTTTTTTGCTCAGGTTACAGGAAATGCAGTATTTGAGTTTATAAGCAGGGACACTTCCATGGCTGCCTTCTGCTAGCAAGAGAGCACTCTGTAATCCTTTCATAAATTTAATCCAGGCTTTATCTAACTGTTTCTTCACTTTCCCTCCTCTCCCTTCCCCCCAGCTCTCCTCTGGTGGTAAGGAACAGTCTGATAATTTCCTGCTTATATTTATTTCCACTCTGTTTCCAACAGTCCAGCATTATCCTGTAGCATAAACAAGCCTGCTCTCTGGGTATTTAAAAGAGTAATCATATCCCCTCCCAGCCATCAGTCTGTTACATTAGACAGGGTTGTTTTTTCTAGTCTGCCCATAGGTTATTTTCTTCCTTCATCTGAAGGTTCCATCCTGCATTTATTGCACTTCTGTAGAATTCAACTTTCTGCACAAATTGAACATAAATTAGAGTCTGTCTGGGAATCTGATTAAAGGGAAGACAATAAATCAAGTTTAAAGCTTATTTTTAACCATGCTGTAAAAGAGAAGCCACGTGGGTTTGCAGAGCTGACATATCCTCTAGTGGGTTCCCCAGAATTGTAGTCACTAATCTCAGTGGCAGCAGCCAGACTAACATCTGATGGAGGTGACAGGAGCAGTGTGGAGTGGCAGTGGGGAAGAGGAGCAGGGCACTCTGCCACTGGGCCTGTCTCTGCTCTCTGGAGAGCTGCAGTGACAGAAGTGCATGTCATGCAGCTGCACACAGGTGGCATTCTGGAAGGTCTAACACCAGCAGTGTGCAGTCTGGACTGGCAGGTTAACCTGCTGTGTGTGCTGTGTTTGATGAACAAAGAGCAAGGCAGAGGTCGAGCAAAATATAGGGAATTATTTGCATTGTGTGTGGATGGTGGAAAACTATAACATTCTTGGAAAATTGAAGAGCAAGAATTCTTAAATTAGGTTTAAAATGCTCTCTATATGTTCTATATAGAATACATAGAATGTATGGTATGTATGTATATATATAGATTCTAACTAGCAAATAAATGGAGTATAAAGATGGCAGAACTGCAAAAGACAGAGGTATTGTGCTTACTATATTTGTGCTTTATGATTTAATTCAGGAGAAAAAGGGAGGAGGAAGAATTCCAGTTTTAGAGAACAAGAACCGAGTTTTCTTGACCTTTTTTCTTCCTGAAGTTGTATTTAATTTAGCTAGTTGGAAAAGCAGTTGAAGAAAAAGGCAGGAGGAATATTCTGTCTTGCACAAACATGGACAGAAAACAGAAGCCTCCTCCAGGCAAATAGTCTCAGGAGAGGGAGTAAATTGCCAGTCATCCATCTCTCTTTCCTGGATTACCTGGTGTGCTGGAGCAGTTAAAGAGGAATCTATTGCTTAAATGCAATCAATAATTTGCTTTTATTGCTTTATTTTTCTTATTACAGCTTTCAGGTCGTGGTTGTAGTCAGGAGCTTACCCCAACACTTTGCTGAGATGTGCTTTCTTTTCAAAATCTGACGTTTAAAGGGAGGGCAAGGAACACTTCCAAATGTCAGCTGAATGGCAGAAATGATGACTGAAGTCCAATACTGTATTGCCTTTTAACCCAAAACAAGTTCTGAACCTGCATGAGGAGGTGTTTCCCATCAAGCTGTGTTTGCTGTTTGGGGCTGGTGGTGTTGGACACAAAGTCCTCCTTTGGGCAGACATTCTCCAAGAGACTGACAGCATTGGAGGCCTCTGATGTGGAATGGTTGAACACTGATTAACAGCCCATAACATACACTCAAGTATCTAGGAAAGGGATGGGATCTCACATCCTTTCTCAGATGCAAAGGTTGTCACATAGTGTGGGACAAATCTAGCAGTTGGGTGCAGGGTTTTTTTGGTCTTTTTTTTTTTTTTTTTCTGCTCTTCTTTCTAGATGGAGTTCCTTCAGATTTGCATTTTTTATGAGTAATGTTTAAATAATATATTTTTCATAGGTATATGCACAGACTGTATGGGGAAGTGGGAGGGAGGTGGGTGTCTGCTGCATTTAAAAAGCTGTCTTATGTAATGCAAAAAAATTAAAACATGAGGGAATGTGTCACATCTTTGTTAGAAAAATTTTATCTGTTGATATTTGGATCTGAAGCATTAGGAAAATGTGCTGTGGAGAGCAAACTAGAGGTTTGGTGTGTGTGCTGGGCTCTTCTGTTCCACAGCTGGCCTTGGAGAAAGCAGAAGCAGCAGCAATGCAGAGCCAGGATTTTCAGCTGTGGAAATTACTTCCTGGCCATGAAACATGCCTGTTGGGTTTTGAAACCAGTTTTTTGTGCTCTTGCCCTGATATCAGTGTTGTGGGGAAGGGTGTGCAGGTCTGCAGCTGCAGCTCTCCTGCCTCCTCAGCCATCTGCAGGACGTCCTGCCAAGTGTGAGGAGTTTTCAGGGGAGCAGTGATTTCTTGGATTTTTTACTTTAAGTGGTCCATCTTCTGTTGATTGACTAATTTTATTATCCTTTTAGAGGAAAGGCACAAAGTACAAATCCTAGGAAAGGATCCTTTTGGAGCACCCAGTGCTGATGAAGGAGATCAGCTAGGCAGTGCTCCTGGTGGAAATGCCATCGTTTAGGTTTCAGTGGTCTGCAATTGCAGCTTAAATGGCTTGCTCTAAACCTAATTAGTCAGTAATTTATGTTTCACCTCCCATTTTCACCCCAATGCCCTAATCTCTGTCACTACTGGAAATCCACTCAGAGCTGGACAGCAGGGGAAATAACCACTGACCTCATATTGAAGCCATTCCCTCTCTGCTTCTGGGGTCACACCAAGCATCACCCCCCATGAAAACTGATGGTCATGGAAAGAAGTTTGGCCACAGGCAAAACTTGTTTGGTTTTTATTTTGCTGTCAGCCTTGGCTGAGAGTGTCCAAGAAGTTTCAGCTGTTTCAGAAGGTGTCTGGGGGCTGGCAGGAAGAGGGGCACCACATGATTAACTTGATTTTGCTAAAATGCTTCCAGTGCTCAAATTGAGAAGGTGATTTGCCAGACAATTTGTATTTATTGCTCTAAGTAACTGGTATTTCCAGCCAAGAATACTTAGCTGGCACGTGAGCCCATTTGGGTAATTTTTTAGCTGCTGTGTGTTGTAGTTTGACATGTGGGAGCATACAGTGCTTCCAAGGGTGCTCATTAATTGTGGATTAACACATATTTATAGTTATTGTCTTAATTACTTCCTTGATTGAATGTAAAATGAATAATATACATGGTAGCATTCATGTAAAACACATGAATTAAAGAACAGGATCATAGGATCTTTGGGAAGAAGTTTTGCTCTTCCCAGCAGGAGAGTAACTGAAAGAATAAATTTATTTTCTTTGATACAGACACATCATTACTGGCTGCTACAGTAGGTACAAATTTCCTTTGACATTCCCACTGAAATTAGATCACCTTCCCTCCCTCTGTTTTCTGATAAAATTAGTGAAATTACATTACATGAAAAAGACTAAAAGGAACATGTGACCACAGCTAAGAGGCAAAACAGATTTCAAAGCAGATAACTTTTGTGCTGCTTAATTCTGCTGGACTCCATAGGAGCCCAGTACTGGATACAGTTTAAGTCTTCTTATCTAAATTACTTTATTAGAAATAGGAACTAAATATTTTTAAACTGCTTTCAAAGAGAAGCTGTGATCTGACAGAGGTTCTGAATTCTGAGACAAACACTGTTGTTGTGGGGTGTGCTGGTTTTTGGGAAAGGTAGCAGAGGGCATAGGGAAAGGTTCTTGAATAGAACAGATGCAGTATAGAAGAATCTATTCCTTTGCTTCTACTTCTGGTTTGCTTAGCCTAAAAATGATAACTACTAGTCACTAACTGAGTTTTGGGGTGTGGGTTTATGGGGTTTTATGTTTGTTTTTTTTTATAAAAGAACTCCAAACAGTGTAAAGTTTTACAGTGAATGCAACTAAAGGCAGATGGTGCAAAACAAATGTTTTTGAATTGAGCTGGCAAATTCTTAATTTTAAGATGAAAGGGTTCTTGTGGTGTGGCATTGTTGTTTCCTTCATGACTTACCAAACTCAGCCTGTTTTGGGCAGTACTGATTTTGACAGTACACTTGAGCAGACAAGAGAATTAGCTTTGGTTTGGGGAGCAGTTCAGCCTATACTGACTCAGACATATCCTCAAAAACATACCAAATTTCTCAGCTCCCCTGGCTTGTGTGCTTCCAGCAATGGAGAGATCTCCCCTGGTTAGCTTTGCTGTCTGTACTTCACTACACCACCCCATAAGCATCACTGTTGAGCCCTCCAGCATCTGTTTTCTGTCAAGTGTCAGTGGACTTGATGATCTGTATCTGCCTAGATGTTTACTTGCCTTTTGTGTTTTAATGTTCCTCCCTTCACATATGAGGCACTTGGAAAAGGATTAGCAGCACACGTGAGGAGTACAGCTCAGGTGGCAGCAGTGATGCTCTGGCCCAGCCCTGCCTCCTCTCCTGCAGGGATGCTCCGTGTCCTGCAGGCAGGATCCTCCCCGGAGCTGCTCCCAGCTCTGGCCCTGGCCGGCTGCAGGGTGTTTGGCACACAGAGCTGCGAGCAGAAAGAAAGCTGCCTTGGATTTGGCTGCTCGGTGATGTAGCAAGGGTGTCAGGAAAATTACTCCAGGATCTGCTAACTGATCAGAGTTACCGAGTTTTTAGCAAAGTAGGAATGGTCTGATGTTGTTTTGGCACTGCTCCTTTTCCGTGGTGGATGTGTTGTAAGCCTTTTTGGAAAGCGTCTGTGTTTTGCATGTCAATGTGCTAATCAAGTTTTAGGTACATGGAGACACAAAAGACTCAGTCATTGCTTCAGTACTTTTCTCTAAAAGCTCACTTCCAGCTGCATGCACATACACTTTGCTCCTATATAAATCCCTCTGCTGGAACAGAATTTGTGAAGCACAAAATAATTTTCCCCGGGATATTTGCTTAGATTATGTTTTCCCCGCATTATTTCAGAGGGGGAGAAGTGCCAAAGAGTTTGTGTGCTGGATGTGTGTGAGTCAGTGACTGAATGCCTGTTTATTCATCCCTCCATTTCCAGACTGGAGATTCTGTGGTGCCCAGCAGGCGAGACTCGGGGGCATCTGTGCCCCTGTCCACACTCTGGTGTTCCACCCCAAACCCTCTGTCCCATCCCATCTGTGCCCCTGTCCACACTCTGGTGTTCCATCCCAAACCCTCTGTCCCATCCCATCTGTGCCCCTGTCCACACTCTGGTGTTAGATCCCAAACCCTCTATCCCATCCCATCTGTGCCCCTGTCCACACTCTGGTGTTAGATCCCAAACCCTCTGTCCCATCCCATCTGTGCCCCTGTCCACACTCTGGTGTTCCATCCCAAACCCTCTATCCCATCCCATCTGTGCCCCTGTCCACACTCTGGTGTTCCACCCCAAACCCTCAGTCCCATCTGGTGATCCATCCCAAACCCTCTGTCCCATCTGAGTGCACTTCTTTTTGAAGCTAATGTGTAGCTTGGTTATTAGAACATTTAATGTTCTTCCTGCCCTCCAAGAAACAAAAAAAATTTAAAAAAAAAACCAACCAACACCCCCCCCCAGTGAATTAGAAAGAAACCAAGACTGAGAAGGAGATAATGCTGAGAGGGTTTTGCAGAGGAGCCTGTGTTAGAAGTGGAAAAGCAAAATTAAAAAAAAAAAAATGCAGTATCTCTCTCCCTGTCTCTTCTCTCTGCTAGTTCAGGATTCATCTGTGTGGGTTCTCCTGTGTCACTCTGCAGTCAGACAGCAGTGGAAGTGAGCGGTGCTGCTGTCAGATGTCTTCCACCCCCTTCTTATTCTCTTACTTTGAATTTAAATATTTTGAAAGTTAATACACTTAAATTCACACACAGATTTTTAACAAGAAACCCAAGTTTGTGGGTTTCAGTGTAAACTATTAGAATGCCAAGTAACTGAGGTTAAATTTTTGAATGCTTGTTTATGCCAACAATTTATAAGAGTGGAGGAAATAAACCTTTCTGAGCAGCTTTCCTAACAGAAAGTGTGACTTAAGCCAATAGAAATGTGTAAATACATAGTTCAGTGCCAAAACTGCCTTACATGAGATGGATTTATTATACACCAGACAGAAAGAAATTCAAATGCTTCAGGCCACATTGTGTGTTGAGATTTGAGTAGGGGGTGCTGAGTGCAATCTGTGGGAGATAAAGCTTGGGAAATTAAACTTTGGAAGAGCCCCCCAGCCGTGACATTTGTTGCTGTCAGCTCATGTGATTGCATGTCTCCAGACTGTGGGTGAACTTTCTGAACCCTGACATTGCAACTCTGCTCAGTGTCACAGCTACAGCATGTCAAGCTCATAACAAAATAAACCTCCCACCGGAAACAACTGCACTTTGAAGTTCACAAACTTGCTCTAGTCTTGGTTTTAAAAGAGCAGTGTCATATATCAAATAGACTGGAAAGTTATTTCAAGCTCCTTTCCTACGATAAAGCACCATGGTTTGGCCACTGCTGTAAGTGCAGATGTGTTCATTGCATTCCAGCCTTTGCCAGCACTTTATTTTATTTATGGCTTGCTCCATTCTGCTTTATTTTTAATACGTGCTGGTAACATCTGTCACATTGCTCCGTGCTAAAGACTTCAACACAGTGGTAAATTAAATTTAAAACTTCTCACAATGATATACGAGCTAGATTGGATGGCACAGCAGAGAACTCGGGGTTAGCAAAAAGGCAGGTTCACAAGTGGGAATTAGCTACCCCTTGTCAGAAATAATTTTCTCCTGATGCAGTTGGAAAGTACAAGCAGTAAGAGGCCAAGCTCAGCTGCAAGTCCAGCGTGCTCCTGCAGCAGCAGGCACTGCAGGCTCTTACCTGCAGTGGCCCCATCTGGTGAGATGCTCGACTCTGAGCACAGCTGCAGTTTGTACTCTGCACGGCTTCTTGTGGTTCCCCATTTCCCTTGAAATCCTTTCTGTCTTGTCAAAATGTGGCTAAAGAATGTTCTCTTGTAATAATTATAATTGCACACACCTCTGCTTGGGTGCTGAAGGCTATTGTAAAGGCAGTCAAGGACCCTAGTATGAGAAACAGATTTGATAATACCATTATGAAGTAGCAATAATGAAGTAAACACCTGCTAAACTTGCTTGATGGGAACCTAGGTTTGTAATATTTTTCTCTTTTTTGAGAGGGTAAGATTGAGCTGTCTCAGTGATCCACAACTTTGCAAGGCTGTTACTAATGTAATGTAATCAAATGACCTGTAATTTCTTACCACTGCTGATCCTAGTACAGAGATTTTATCTGGTGTAATCTCTGTTCTTCCCAGGGTATTAACACCTTTGCACTTTTGTCCTAGTGGAAATATTTATTAGCTTGTTTCATAATGGCCTATAAAAATGTGAGTATAGCACCTGCTTTGTGAACTTTAGGCTGAGCCTCTGTTTTTATTGCTGTAAAAGCTGCAGAAGTGCCCTGAGCTGAGGATGCCCAGCCTTTGGAGGAAGCAGTGAAAGCTGCCCAGGAGCCTTCCCCACACTGATGAGCACACTGTTCTGAGGGGGTGGAAGGGCACCTTGTGAGCTGTGGGCTGGGATTCCCATGCTCTGCCTGCCCTGGCTGGCTCTGTGTCGAGGCACATTCTTTCCACTGCCAGAGGTGTTTGCTGCACTATCAGCTGGGAAGCAGAGCCCTCAGCAAGGGGCTGGCACACAAGCAGAGGGCAGTCATCCCCAGCGGCCTGGCCACATGCACGTCCTTGGGTTTATAGTCTTTTTTTTTTTGAAATTAACAACTCAGTATTGAATTCAGGAGCCTGAAATATTTGTAAAAGCCTTTCAGTTTAGCTTCAGTTCACTTCAGTTTAGAGAAGACCTTCAGTGCAGCCAGGTCACCTGGCAGCCTGCTGTGCTGGTTTAGCTTGCTCAGCTCTAGTCTCCAAACTTGAAATATGGAAAGATCTTCTGGAGAGGGGAGGGCAGTGAAGGGCCAAGGCCTTCCCTCAGTATTGATTTCAAGAGGGAAGTCGCAGGTAGCTGGAACAATAGACAAATTAGCCTGAATTCTCAGATGTACCAGGCGAGGGAAGAGACAGCACTGCTTAGAGAGAGAGAGATTTCTTGCTTGGAGAGCAGAACAAAGCAACTGGAAAACAGGAAATAGCATTGGGAAATGCTCCCCACGCAAGAACAAACAAATATTTGTACAGGAGGATCTGCAAGTGGCACTGCTTTCCTCCCACACTATTGTGTTTGCCAAACTGACGGGCTCCCTCTGAATAAGTCCCATTTAATGTATGCATAGTGGATGGCAGTGCCTGAATAATCCCCACAAACCTTGAAAATTAGATGCATTTCACAGTCCTGAATTTTTGGCTATAATCTGGACATAATGTGAATGAGAAGCTCGAAGTTCATTGGAGTGAAGCTGCTGAGGCTTTCCTGGGAATGTCTCTACAGCCATTTCTTTCTTAGCTGAGTATCTCCGGGGTCTGCAGCAGCTTCGGGAAGTCAAACACACACTTGTCACACTGGCACAGGGAGGACAACTTTCTTTTGAGTGGGTGATTGGAATGGATGGAGAGGCATCTTGATTTTGAAGACAGCACAGTGCTCAGGATGGCCTCAGGTGTAGGGGTGTTTGTCATGGGTTCACTGAAACACCCTGGGGCCAGGGAGAGAAGGCATGAAAATGTCTTTGCTGCTGAACACGGAGAGTGCTCTGAGCTTATTTAAAGCTTTACTGGAGAGTGCTCCAAGAATCTGGGTGGGACGTAGTTGTGAACTCTGGAAATTGTTTATGTTTAAAACAGACATGATGTGATGCAGACCTGAGAGAGAGGAGGAGAATTCAGAGCATCTCCCTCGTCTGTCGTGTGCAGCTTTAAGTTTATTCACCGACATCTTCAAGTGGAGGCTTAATACCTATAAAATTATGGAAGGATGGTTTTGTTGTTTCTGCATTTTATGAAGTCAATAAATAAACCTTAAGCAGAAGTGATTAAACGTGAAATGGCAGCAGGGAATAGCTGTATCTCCCTCTATCCTCTGATTCATTCCTAAGTCAGGATTTACGACTAACTCAATTAAATACACACTTTCTGCATAATTGCCCATGTGCTAGCAGAAAGTAGTCAGTTGTCAGGGATTTTGTTCATTTCTGGTTTGGCTGCCTGAGAACATAAGGAATTGGGAAGAAACTGTGGAATTACCCATAAATTTTCTTAATTGAATTGAGCATAAGCTTTCAAGCTTAAGATGTGAGCACAGAAAACTTTCCAGTTTCCAGGCAGAGCTGTCTCCTTGCAGTAATTTACGCAGTGCTGCTTTGACTTGCTGCTAAGAACTCGCACAGAGGCAGAGATTAGGGATTCAAAGAGCAGTTTTGTAAGAAAAATGCCTCGGTTTCATTCAGTAAGAGGAGATGTGTTAAAGGAGGGAGAGAAGGGGGAATGAGCAGGACAAAGAAAAAGGACTATTATTTCAGGCAGGTTTGAATATTCAGTCAGGGGAACCTTGGTCCAGCAGAGCCTTAGGAATGTGCTTAGTTACAGCACTGGTGAGACAACTGAGAGCCTCCTTCCTCCGTCCTTCTCTCCTCATCCTCACCTATCCCGTGTGCTTCTAATTCTTTTGAGAAATACTGTCCAGGGGATTGCATTTCTGTCACAAAGCTACTGTAAAATTTCTAATCCCTTGTGCGAGCTCCTTTTCTCAGGGTTTAAATGTGCCTGGTGGAGGACACGTCCATCCTTTCAAAGTTTGTGTTAAAGCAGTGCTCTGCTGCCCTTGCCTGCATTTTGATGTGAATTGTTAACTGAGATCAGAAATAACTGAAGAGATCTTTGATAACTTAGCTTACTTTAATACAAAAAAATGTCTGCTCCTTTTGCATGCACATGTTTTAGCTCATCACATATAAGGTAACTTACATTGTTGATTTAAAATACTGGCTTTTTTCATGAAAATGCAGCAAATTTTTCTGTGCCAAATGGCATGTAATGCTTAGAAACAGTATTATGCCTTCTATTGAATATAATTTAAGATCAGTACCTGCAGCTTATGATATTATCCCCACAGGTTTTAGACATCTTTTGTACGTCATCTTTGGTTGCTTCCATCTTGTCATCATGAAATGCTGGTGTGAGGTTTTACTTGAACTAGCACAGAATTTCTTTCACTGTGCTCCAGATCAGTGTGCAAGAAGTGTGGTCAAAACAGCCACAAGAGTGGCACATTTTCCACACCCTGCAGAGTGGTGATGGAAGATCTGTGTCTTTGCCTGTAGCCCACGCTGAGAGATTCGTTCCTCACGTACAAACTGAGGGACCTGCCCGTGGCAAGGCAAGATCCAAGGGGGGATGGATGGATGGATGGATGGATGGGTGATTGATGGATGGATGGATGAGGGATGTATTGAGGGATGGATGGATGGAAGGAAGGAAGGAATGGTTGGATGATGGATGGATTGATGGATGGATGGATGAGGGATGTATTGAGGGATGGATGGATGGAAGGAAGGGATGGTTGGATGATGAACAGAGGGATGATAGAGGGAGGATGGATGGATGGGCAGAGGGAGGATGGATGGATGGAGGGATGGTTGGATGATGGACAGAGGGAGGATGGATGGACGGATGGAGGGATGAGGGATGGATGGATGGATGGAGGGGATGGAGGGATGGTTGGATGAAGGATGGATGGATGGATGGCAGGAAGGAAGGAAAGAAGGAAAGTGCTCCCTGTTGGATGCTCTGGCAGCACCACACTGTGCTGGCAGTCCCACACTGCGCTGGCAGTCTCTGCCCAGGGTGCCAGGGCTGCTCAGCAGGGCAGAGCTCAGGCAGGGGGCATTTGCCTGCACTGCTGGTGCACAGTTCCAGGCTCTGGGCTGCTGCAGGTTTCAGTAACAGCAGCCTGAAGCACACACACTCCATGGAACTCTGCATTCCTCCCCCTCCCGCCCAAGGCTTCTGCTTTTTTGGGGGAGGTGGTGGTTGTTTTTCTGTGCTGCTGACGTCAACAAAATTGCCAGATGGCATTTCAATGCTTTGCACAGAGACAGGAGCCTTTTATTACCGATGTCACATGGATCCCGTTCATTTGCATTCCCAGAAGTGGTCTAAAGCTTTTGCTCACTGCACAGGCAGAGTGCTGTGCACCTTCCAGGGAGCCAGAGGGCCTTTGTGGATATTGCTGCCTTGTGAATCCTTGCAGGGATGCAGGGTTCACTTCATGTTCACTTGGTTAATGTGGAAATACTGAAAGTCTCTAGACAGTTGTGCTTTGCAGAGGTTTTGTGAGGGTTTTTTTAAAGAACAGAGGAATACTTTTGTGAATTTAGGGTAATAAACAGACAGTTTAGCTCTAAGGGGGTTACTTACAGTCTCTCAGGCCCAGGTGACTCAGTAGCTCGTGGAACAAACATGCAAGTCCAATACTGTGATAAATATCAGCAGAGAAGAGGAGCTATCAGGGTTTAGATTTGGATGGTTCTATCACTAGAGCTGGGCTGTGGCATGACCAATGCATTGAAATGGAGCAGAGTCCCTTTAGAGCCCTGAACAGATGACTGGGAGCTCAGCACCAGACCACCAGATCAAACCATTTACCCCGTGGTGCCTGAGCCGTCTCCACAGCAGCTGGGCTGAAGTGGCTGAAGGCCAGGACAATCTCTTACTGACCTAGGAACTCCAGTACTAGCCCTTGTCTGCACCTCACCCAGAAGAGAGACCTTGTGATCAGATTTTCAGTGGACCTTGGAGAAGTGAACCTGGAGGAACCTGCAGGGCTCATAGGGGAACATGTAAATGTTGGAGAAGGGAAAGCCACACTTAATTTTGGGTAGCATGAAGGCTTCTGCTTCTTGCAGATTAATTGATCTTTGGAGCAGTTTCTCAGGTTAAAGGGAACAGAAGTGTATTTCTGTCTGAGAATGAAAGGTGGGAGCACCTTTTATTTTTCCTTGAAGTAAATGCAGACTGCCTTTGCTGGAGCACATGGACTCTGTGGTGATGCTGAAAGGAGGCTTAGTAATCTGGTTTTGGCATCTATGTCACAATTTGAAACCAAAGCTCATTTGAAACCTAAACCTGTCTGAGATTACCATAGGCTCCAGAATGGGCAATAATCTGAGCTCATAAACCAGGTTTTAATGCATTACTCTGTTATTTTCTATCAGTTGCAGCTTCAATGCCCCTGTGGTGCCTCCCTGCTCAGAGCACACTGCAGTGACAAAGATGTGTCTAAGTTCCCAAGGGCCATATGTCTGAAAAAAAATATGGAGCAGCATAACTCTGTCATTTCCAAGTGTGAATATTTTATTCCTCAGCAAAGTGCTATTGAAAGGCACTTTGAAATGCAGCATCACAGCTCCCCTCTGCTGCTTGGGAAGCCATGTGTTCCTGTTGTCTTGCTGATTTCCCAGCTGTGTGACATGCACTGAGTTCTGGTGATTTATCATGGTGTTCTGTGTATGTTAGGCATTGCTGCAGTTCACATGGTGTTAAGTGCTTACAGAGGAACACACAAATAAACATAGTGAATTATTGGACTCTTCAAATTTGGTACCATTATATTCTTGACTAGGAAGTGAAGAAATAATTTTACACTGGCTCAGAGCAGACTGGGTGATGTTGCAGAGTACGAAGAGTAATAACCAACTTGACCCTGCTTTCATAACTCCATTCTTCAACTGGGGAAAGAAAATGTAGAGTTTCTTTAGGGCTGGCATCTCAGGGAAAGTCATTGCTCATGCTGTGCTCCCATACCTAATTGAATTTCACCGGGGAGCAGCGATCAGCACTCACGTCGTGACTCACAGATCATGGAGCAGGAAACAGCCTGTCAGCTTCTGGGGAGCTGAGGGGGAGAGCTGCTCAGAGCAAAACAAAAATCTGTTTGGTGAGGGAATTCAGCTCCTGAGCACAGCAGGCACACTTCAGTTCTGCTGTGACTCCTGGTGAGGTTAGAGTCACTCTGCAAGATTAGTTTGCCCCTCATTTTTTCAATTTGTAAGGTCTTGAGTGCAGATGAGTCCTGTGGTGGGTGAAACACATGGCAAACAAGCAAAAAAGACACACCACTCTTTCTCATCAAGCATCAGAGGTTTTTGAGACTGCAGTTGGAACGTGCCCCTTCCATCCCAGATTAGCTGTATTCCAGAGCCTGACATCAGCTTGTACCCAGCTGAAGACATGCAAATGTGAATACTTTGCATCTTTTTGCAATTCACATCAATAACTGAAAGAAAGCATGTTTACAGTAACATGCATGTGGAAACATTGCTTTTTATGTGTATGTGTGTTATTTCTTTATTAGCATTTTAATGTGCTTTCGTTTTCTATCTTCCATTATTATTTGTATGTAGATGCTTTTAACAGCTCTTTTTTGGGGAAAAAAGTGTAATAAACTTCAACCTATTTTAGAAAATACTTTCATGCTAAGACACTGCACAATTACAGGTAGAGTTGAACATATTCAACAGCTTTGATAACAGACAGAAATAGAACATGGGGAGAAGAGAGAGATGTATATGTTAACCATAGGTGCAGGATTTATTTCTCTTAAAGGAATTCTGCTTTCTTAACACAGTTGTCAAGCACCACATGTATTTCTGGGGAGTTTTGTGTTCCTAGAGAAACGTCTGTAATCTTTCTGCTATGGAATATTTTAGTATGAGAGTCAGTTTAGAATGTTATGAGGCTCCCTCCACCTCCCCCAGATGCAGAAATTTCTTTGTTGTTTGTATAAGATTTGCAAGATGGTTGGGAAGAATGTGAACAGTGAGAGATGACTGGGCTAATACAGAAAAAACAGGGATTAAGATCTCTTTTCCTCCCAACAGATGATGGCATTTGGAGGCAGAGCAGTGCCATCTGGTGATCCCTGCACTGCAGGAGCAGCGTGCCCTGAGTGAACAGCTCTGCCTGGCTGCACCTGCCTGTTCCCTGGCACCTCTCCTGGCTCACCTGGCACAGGGTGTGTGCCCAGTGCTGTGCCATCCATGGCAGGGTTTGTGCTCTGGCCTGCAGGTGTTCCGGCTAGGTCTGCTGGAATTTTCTCGCTCCCATCCCCTTTTCCTGCTCTGATTTCCATCGTGCAGCTGGATGTGCTCATTTCTGTGCTGCCTGACCCTGCCTCTGCCCTTTGGCCTTCTGCTGTGCTGCTGACCCCGTGGGACCCTGCTGGGCAGGCAGCGACCCTCACAGGGGGAGTGACATTTTGGGCTGCCTTGGTCTGTCCCCTGGGAGCTCCCAGGCTGGGTTCTGAGCCAGGCTCCAGCACAGAACCTGCTCTCCTTCCCCTCCTTCCCCTCCTTCCCCTCCTTCCCCTCCTTCTCCTTCTCCAGGAAGGATGTTTGAGTCAGTGAGTTAAGGGATTCTCTCAATCCTTCAGGGAACAACCAAGCTGCAGGAACCAAATTAAAGCCTTTAAATGAGTTGAAATATATTAAACCACTCACATGAAGTAGACGTTTAAGTAGAAGTAAGTTAGTAAGTTTTAGGGTGAGTTCTAATGCTTTTAGTAAGTCAGAAGTCTAGATTCCACAGCAGCAGTGTGAGTTCTGGTGAAAATTGAAACATATCTTCAGTAGAGGCTCCAGGCCCACAGGTGTAGACAGAACTCAGACATAGTAGAGCTATAGTAAGAATATTGCTTACATTTTTCACATAGAACAAAATAAGTTGTATGAGTAGTTGTATATGTAACCTAACATGCTAGAAAACTAGAATTCTGATAAGTTAAGGAGTGGTAGTTCGAGTTTGCATCTGAGCTTGTTTGAAAAATCCTGTATAAGAGTATGTACTGGGGAGAGTTGTTGCTTTTAGCCTTTGACTTTTGCCAGAGCTTTTGGCCATTCACTTATTGCCACTGCTTTGCCATTGCTTTGCTATTGCTTTTCTGCATGCCTTTTGAGACTGATGTGCTTTGTAATAAGATGTGCTTTGTAACAGACAGCCTTTCTAACTATTAGCTGCTTTGCTTATTAGAAATACCCCGAGGAAGGAGCCAAGAGCTCCAGAGTTGGTGCCCTGAGCACCAGAGGTCCAGAACCTCCCAGGAGGGTGAGGAGAGGGTGCTCAGAGAAAAGGTTGTGTCATGGCAAAGGTGGATTCATAAACTGCCTATGCAGAGCTAAATGAACATCACTTTACAAGCAGGAAGAGTTACTGTGTATGGTTAGGAGTCTGCCCATGGACAGGTTTTATTTAAAACAATTTATTTTGTGCACTTGGTGGGACGTCCTTTGGCTGGTTTGCATTTAGGCTGGTCACATAAGCAAGCCCTTAGAGCAGACCCTAATTCTTATGTAGGGTCAGAAGATGGTTTTATTTTGTTTGACTGGTTTCAAAGCATACCCAAGCCCACACAAATCAGCTTTGAGAGTTGAATGTGAAGTCCTGTTCATAACCTGTCTGTCTCTAGCTAGCACAGCCTATAGGGTTTTCTCTATACACAAAACATTGTATAGTCTTTGGAAACCGTTTTTGATTTGCATTTTCTTCTCTGTTTACAAAAATGGCCAACTAAATGTTAAATCATTTCTTTCCATTTAATTCCCCTTGCCTTATTGAAACTGAGCTGTTAACATGGGTGTGAGGTACATTTCTGTATAGAATTAGATAGAGGCTCTGTATAGCATTAGATAATTATGTAGTTAGTTATGACTTAAAGGCATGTTTATACCATGCCAGAAAAAAGCCATCCTAACTGAAGGAATCTTTCCTGAAAGGCAGAACAAAGTGGGACCTCATCACGTTGCTTTCTCACACCATCTTAATTTTATTGACAGGAAATCAAACATGTTTCTTTGACCTATCAATGAAAAATAGAAGGACAAGTGGATAAAAGTGTTGTGCATAATTCATTTGGTTGGGTATTTCATTTTGCTCTAGCATCATAAAGAATGCTTCAGCTTCCCTCTCCACAGTAGTTGTAGCTTGCATTAAAAGAGGAAATGGATACAAACAAATTTTTACTTAGATTAAGGGTAGTCTTCAGATTCCTGGCAAAATGCCAACCTGTTGCACAGTGAGCATTATTGATAGGCATCTTCTGCTCTGTGTTGGCTAGGAATGACAGTAATTAAAAGAACAAATCATTTAAATGAAGTGATTCTTCTTTCTAGAGAAGGTTGTTTCCTAATGTAGTTGCCAGAAGTCTCTCAAATTCATTAGGAGAAGAGGGAGGGTGTACAGAGATAATTGATCAGCAATTTATGTATTTATTTATTTATTTACTTTAATGGGATAAATAGGATATCTGGGGCCACTTGTAACACTCAGATGGGAGCAGTCAGAAAGATAACAGAGAATAAGGAAGACAGAATCCATATGCTGCCTCAGCTGATCAGTCAGGGCACCGTATGGCAAACAACTGTTTCGATTTGCTAACAAATATGTTTACATAAAGCTTTGTGATGAGAGAAGTGTGTGACTGTTCACCAAGGCCAGGGCTATGAAGTGTTTTCTTGTGATTAAATTGGTCTTTTGTCTTATTAACCCCTCAAAGTTAAACTGACTTGGGGAGAGATCTTTTGCTTCAATACCTTGCCTTAGGTCATCAGTGTTAACAAACCTAAATGTTGGAGTCATCTCTGGAGTCTAATCCATTTTGGATCCCATTTAATTCAGCTATGAGCCTCTGACCACAAGAGACACACTAAGCCCTGCAGAAGTCTAATGCAAATGTGGGCACCAGGCTGTTCTTCACAAAGAGAAGTCAGTACCTTTTTGAAAAAAAAAAAGTAACTAAGGAACTCCATTTCATCATTTTCAAGCTAAAGATTTAAGTTTTGAGAAGTTGACGCCATTTCTTGTTCCTATCTTTTAATAAAACTGTCCTAAAATTGCTGAGGCAAAGCCAAAATGAGCCCTTTCTATCGCCAGAAATTCCAAAAGCAATAATTTTTCTGTCAGTATAAATACTTTTTGTGTTTGTCTAAAGTTGTCCATGCACTCTGAATCCTCGAGCTGCCTTGTGGAGCTGCTGTTTCTCCTTTGTGAGGACACCACACTGTTCTCTGTGTAAGAGAGCTCTGTGGCAGGACTGTGGGATTTGTCTCATCTGCAATTAGCTCAGTTCTGTGTGCACCAATTAACAGGATCAGCTCTGAGTTAAAAAAGCAAGTCTCTGTATTGATGTGTCTTCCAAAGTCTTTGATTTTAGGTGGTAAAAGAGATTGGTATGTTGGTGCTTCTTTTCTACACCTCCTTGTAAAATCTCAGTTAAGGCTGAAGCTGTCTACACCAGGAGCTTGCAGCCTGCCTGCTCAGTGGTAGTAAGTGTCCTATTGCACTTAATGGTGCCTCATCTCTGATTTATTGCTGGAGTACAGATGAACTACTCAAGTTCAGCTTCTCAAGAATATTTAACATTTAAAAAACCCCATGTGCAACCCACAGTTGATTTTTTCCCTAATATCCAGTCCAAGCACAAAACATAACTGTGGCGATAGCAATCACTGTCTAGTGAGGCTGCCAGCATAGCACCAGTGCTTCATGAGCTGTGTCTGTTTTTTGGTCTCTATGGTTCTGTTGCCTTTTGTAAATGAGAAGCTGGTGCTGTTATATTTAGATGTGAATTTGAATCCAAGCTTTCCAAAAACACAGAAGTGTTTGGCCCTCATAAAACAGTGCAGACCAACCCTGAGCCAGAGGTCAGAGTTCAGTGCAGTTAGATATTAATGATGCAGAAGTACAGATTGGGTCTGTCTCTAATTAGAACTGAGAAGCAGCCAGGGTGTCATAATTAGGAACATTACATGCATTTTACTTTTTTTCTTTTTTCTAAAGTGCAAACCAAGCATTGCTCATACTGCTCACTGCTAAAAGACACGAGTTGAAAGTAAGATTTTTTTCTTAGATTAAAACTGTGTACAAGACAAATCAATCACCACCTACATGGAAGAAATTAGAGATTGCTTAAATTACTTGGAAGATCCTAGAGCCTTTAGCATCCAGTGTGTAGATTAAAGGCCAGAACAGTAGTGGCTGGAAATGGCCATCTGATGCAGGCATTGACCTGTGGTTATCAGCTGTGTACCTTGTATCTCAGCAGGCAAATACTGGTTTTTTCATTCGTGACAGCAAAGGCAAAATCAGCCCACAGTAAAAACTAGCCTAGTGTGTCTTTAAGTTGGTCCTTGCAGGTCAGGGATGAAGTAGGTTGAAAGCAGTCCTCAGGGCTTGTCAGTTTATATCTGTGGTAAGTGAAAAAAATGATTTTAATATCATAGAAGGCATGTAGAGGATAGTGTTTTATATTTCTTGTGTATGAATTACTGTTTCTCTCTGTCCTGATCCTCATGGGAGAGTCTGCCTATGAATAATTAGGAGAGGTGGGGGATTTTCACGTTTTGTGCATGCTTAAAGGTGGCTTTTGTAGGTTGTGGCTTTAGATGTTAGTAGCTTGTACTTTAGAGAAATAATTGCTCTGCAGCAATGATGAAGGATTTGGGGGCTGCAAGTCCCTAGGGCTGCCGTTGCTTTTCTGAATGAGTCATAATACAAGAATCCAAAGCCAAGTGTTACAGAAAAATGATTAATTATTTTCACAGAGGAGTTCATTAGTGACATAAAGTCATGAGAAAGAGGAGGAGGCATCTGTAGCACTCAGTGGCTATTAACTGGTATTAGTGAGAGTGCTTAAAATCAGAAGAACTGAAATAACTCGAACCACAGGGTCTGATGGAGGAGAAAAAAATGTTGAAATTGGACCAATTTGTCTGCAGTGAGGCTCTCCCTGGAGTTTGATATGCAGAGGATTTATCCTTTTCCAAAGGTGCAGAATATCACTGCCTGCCTCTGGCTTCAGGGAAAGCCTGTTCTTAAAAATGGGCCACTGAATACCATTAGTGTTCATGGTCAGTGGAGAATTGCACAGGATCCTTCTGCTCTGTTGCTATGGCATATGGAGAACATGGCCCAACATATACATCAGCTCCTGCTGTCATTTCCAAATCCTGTCATAATTCCAGTAAGAACAGACTGAACATTAAAGGCTCTTTATCCACAGCTTCACTGATGATTACTTCCTAGTTTCTATTTTTTTTGTATTCTGGTTTTCAATACTCATTCTTAAAACCTTACCAGGTTTTCTCTTTTTTTTTTTTTTTTTTTTTTTCAGTTTATTCTCCTGTGGCAACTCTTTTTTAGTAATTGAAAATATGTTTGACACCCTGTGTAGCAACTCTTCACTCCACCCCTCCTAATCTTTTGTCTTCATGTAGAGGCTGCATTTATTTGCATTATATTTTTAATTATATTTGATAATGCTCTTCTTAGTACTGTTCAACAGTTCTGAGCAAAGGGCTGAGATGGATGTGAATCTTTAGTTGGGTTTATTTTCATACATATTTCTGCAGTCTGCAGTTAATTGTGATGTCACTTGTCAAGCTGCATCCCAAAAGGACCCTGAAGTGCTTTGAAAGAGAGAAAATATGTGGCCTCCTTTGGCTTTGCTCTGGTGTAACTGAGACTGTCAAGGTGAAAATGTGGGAGGATTAGTTAATACACAGAAGGCTGAATGGTGATTATTGCTTTCAGTGGATCTTTTTTTAACTCCTGCTGTGTGTTTGGCTGCTCCGTTTTAGCTCACCGTAGCATTAAAATAGCTTTCCGTGCCGAGCAGGCAGTTGGGATGTGCAGCTGAAAACTCAAATGGGTAACTCAGCAGGTATGAATAGATGGCTCACCCTCCCCTGTGTGCCCAGCCTGAGGCTGGAGCTGTCACAGTTTCCTTCATTCACACACGGACTGTCAGCTTCAAGCTCTCGGTTTGTGACCATCTCATGTGCAGCTGGAGGACAGTAATGTCAGACATTGAGGACAAGCCTCTGAAGTGCAGAATTGTTTTCTTCAGTCTGTGTTACTCAAAGCAGATTTGAGCCCTGTTTAGAATTTAATTTTTCCCATCTGCTGTGCTTTAATTAAAAGCAATAATTTTTAAAGTTCCTGGTTTAGTTGGAGTGGTGTCTAGTTTTAAGTAATCAACCCTGACTCTGGGATCTGCTCTACATCATCAAGTAGTTCTTTGGGCCGGATAGTCGTGATAGTTTAATGTTTCTAGGCAGCCAAACAGCACGGAAAGTCCCTTGGAGCTGGGTGACTGAGTCCCCAGGGCTGTGCTGGGAACATCAAACAGCAGCGTCAGAGTTTCCACGGGGTTTGCAGGCTGTGAGCAGCGGCTCTGGGCCAGGCAGCCCGGGCTGGGCTCTCCTCCAGGAGCTGCTTCCCTGGACCCTCCTCATGGTGGCCTTGAGCAGGAGCCATCCCAGCTGTGTGAGAGCCTCCACTGAGCTGGGCTTCCCCAGGAGCCCAAAGGCACACACTGGGCTGCATGGCCTCCTGAGCTGTGCCAGCTGGCAGCCCTGGGACAGCCCTGTGCCCTCCTGAGCTGTGCCCTCCTGAGCTGTGCCAGCTGGCAGCTCTGGGACAGCCCTGTGCCCCTTTCCCTGTGCTGTGCCCTCCTGAGCTGTGCCAGCCAGCAGCTCTGGGGACAGCCCTGTGCCCCTTTCCCTGTGCTGTGCCCTCCTGAGCTGTGCCCTCCTGAGCTGTGCCAGCCAGCAGCCCTGGGACAGCCCTGTGCCCTCCTGAGCTGTGCCAGCCAGCGCTCACTGGGGACAGCCCTGTGCCCCTTTCCCTGTGCCCTCCTGAGCTGTGCCAGCCAGCAGCTCTGGGGACAGCCCTGTGCCCCCCTTTCCCTGTGCCCCCCTTTCCCTGTGCCCCCCTTTCCCTGTGCCCCCCTTTCCCTGTGCTGTGCCAGCCAGCAGGCTCTGGGTCAGCCCTGTGCCCCTTTCCCTGTCCCTCCCAGGGCTCCCAGCTCTGCTCTGACAGGAGGAAATGTGGGAAATGAAGCACTGCTGTATGTCAGTACCAGTGGAGTTATTCCTCTCGAGGTCCCTTTGCTCAGATGTAAGTGACAGGGATTTTATCATGTTGCATTGGGCTGTGTCCAGTACTTGCACCCACACGGGTTCAGTCTTTCCTAGTCTGTAGGTCTTGATCATAACAAATCCAGTCCTCCCCCTCCTTGAGATTATTTCTGCATCTATCTTTTCATTGTTGCTTGGTTGCTAGTGACCGAGGATATGTGACGAATCTGGAAGAGCCTGCTGGGTGACCTGAAAGCAAGAGCTGATAGTGTGTCTCCCTTGAGAGTTACAGGTGGCACCAAAAGGGCATCTCAGCTCCAGTGTGTTCTGTGCTTCCTGCATGTGATCCCGTGCCCTGTGGCAGGCTGTGCACAGGGCATGAGGACACGTGCAGAGTGTGGAGGTGAGTGCATCAGGGAACTTTGGTGCTGGGTTTCTGACAGCCCACAGAAGTCACACAGGGCTGGCTCTGGTTTCATTTTATCACAACCAGATCTGGACCTACCAGAGCAGGGAAAGCAAAAGGCCTTACTGCACCCTCAGTTCCTGCTGCAGATTAAGTGGTATCAGTTTATGAAGAGTTTTTAGGATGGATAAAAGACTCCAGCAGTCTTCTTGTAAATGTCTGAGCCTCAAACGCTGAAATAATTCACCCCAGACAAATACCTGGCAGTATGTGTTTCAGTCTGAGCTCTTTGGCTGACAAAGCTGTCACGAACTGAAGGATCCTGTAATGGAAGAAAGTTAGTCAGCTGTAACTGTGAGCCTTCTGAGTGGTGTCACCTAAGGTAGAGATGCAGGATGTGGGGATTGCAGCTGCCTCCCCAGACAAAGTCATACATTCCACAGGTTTTATAAGAAGGGGAAAACATTATTTCCTTCTCAGTGTCTCTTTCTTAAAGAATGGTGGTGGTGTCATCCTCGTTTTCTAAAGAAAGTAGTCTTTCATGGTCCTGCTCCTCTGTGACAGTTTCAAACAAATGTGGCAGATGGAAGGAAGTTTCGGAGATTATTATCTTCCTAGAAATTTTATGTTGGCCAATGGTGGGATGCAGGAGGAAGGTCCAAAGCAGTGCCTTGCTTGGCAGTAGAAGACTGGTATTTTAATGAACTGTGGGATGACAGAGCCAGCCCCTGTGGGGCTGCCCAGTGTTCAGCATGCACACTAGCCCCAGGCAGGGCTGCCTGCTGCTGCCTTGGCCTCAGGCTGGGCAAAGGCATGCCAGAACAGGCAGGGGACACAAAGTGTGAGACCCATTTCATTAGGTCCTGCTTGCAGAACTACTTGGAAAGATTTCCTCTGGGCTCTGGCATCTTCCTGGCATGTGCCCATGCTGCAGACACACTTCATGTGGCAGTCATGGCATCTCTGCTGATCAGTGTAATTATCAAGGTTGTTATCAAGTAGGTCTGCTTTCTGTGGTGGTGCTATCCCAAGCATCTTGGAACAAACTCAAATTGTTACAGCTCAAGCAAGATTTAGAGTTTCCTCCATTGTGGGCTCATCTTTTGTGCCTCAGTGTCTGGTTTCTGGTTATGTGGCTCTGACTGCTTTAAAGATTGAGTAGTGAAGTCAGGGAGCACAGAGATGCCTTGGGAAGGTTTTCTCTGACCAGTGTGAGGAGATAAGAAGATGTTCTTTTCAGCCCTACCAAAGAGGGTGCCTGGCAGAGCCTGTGGCTGGCTGACCTCCAGAGAGCAGTGGGAATGCTGTGCTTAATGAAGGAAAGAGCATCGTAAACATCATCTTCACTCACCAGAGAGGGGAAAATCTGAAATCTTGTGTTAGTACAAAATAAGAGAGAAATAAAAATACTGTGGTTCTAGAGCTTTAAATAGAGAAAAGTGAAATGTGAAAGAATTGCATGCACGCTTTTTTTCCTTAGTAATTCAGTGGAAGGTGGAGTAGTTAAGTCTGTGGCGCCTTTAAAATGATTCATTATTTCCATAGAAGCCAATTGATGTTTATCCTTCAAATTGCTCTGTGGACATTAAAATAATGGAGAATTATATTTGCTTTTAATTTTGTTTCCAGACAGCTTGGCCTGAACGTTTATGATGTGACTTGGAAACCATATCAAATTGTGATTTATAGCTGCTCGTAATTGTGTGAAGATTGAAGATACGCTGGATGCCTCTTCTCTTTTGTTTTTTTCTCCTTGCCTCCCCCATTCTTTTGCTTACAAAGTGTTCTTGAGTGCAGTGTGGTGAAAGGCCAACATCTCTGCCTTCATTGCTTTCCCTTGTACAAGCCACAGCAAATGAAGATTTTATTTCTCCCTAACATGAGGCTGTGTGCAATGAATTGTGGTTTGTATCTGATAATTGCTTTGGGGTTTTTTTCCTTGCTTAAGTTTCAGCTGGTTTTGTGTTGTCATGATAATCACCCTTTTTGTAGAGAGAGTGGTGTTTTTTAGTTAAGCTGGATGGGAATCTTATGCAAAACATGAATGGGGAGGGGAAGACTTTTCTTGTGGTAAGGCATCTGTTAATGTGTGGATGTCGAATCTGCTCCACAGGTGAGCCAACAGGAACAGTTCATACCTAAATTTATCCATTGGGTCTTATGGCTAAAGGAATTTATTATTCCTATTTTCCTAAGGTTTTTTTTCCTGCACAGTTTTATCTCGTTTTTCCTCCTACTGAGTAAAAAGCTATTCTTAGACTTTTGTGCGTAATATAATTTAACAGAAGAAAACAAAGGGGATTTTGTGGACTGTAATAGAAAGCCCTGTGAAGGTTATGCAAATTTTGAAAATTTTTCTAGTCATATTGCAGAGTTCAAAACAAATGATTCAAATCTAAAAATTCTAAATTATTATTAAAATTTTCCAGAATACTGTTTTTATATTGAATATAAGAGTGTTCCTCACAGTTGTTTCCTGCCCTGACAAAATTATCTGTGTTATACGTGCTACTTTTGTGGTTTGGTCCTGCAAATGCAGCAGTGTGTTTTAGGGTTTTTTTTTTTTTTTTTTTTTAATTTCTGTACATAAAAGGAAGCCTCAAAACATGCAGCAAGGGCCCACTTAGGAATTCCAGATGGCACTGTGGCCTAAACCAGCTGTTTTTCAGCATTGCAAGGAATTAATTTTTCTTCTTATCTTAGTTAGAAATGAGCCTGTTTAGTTTTGCTTTTGTTCCCAGCCTGTTTGCTCTCTCATTCTCATGCCCCAGAGCATTTCAGTTTTAGTCACTGCATGACATTGCTGAAATCGGGGCTGGAATGAAGTCACAAAATGAACGGCAAGCCAGTCTTATCCAAAATTCCAGGGAGGGAGCTGCACTCACAATTATTGGCATACATGAGTAAATGAACACTGACCATTGTGAAATTAAGTTCACCTTATCTTAGCTCCTTGTTGTTTTGTTTTGATTTATCAAATTAGTTGTTTGTTAGTGTTGATTGCTGATGGTGTCCAAGCTGCTATTCCCGGCCTTGGAGCTTCAAGGAGTGAAGGGTTTGGAAGGAATCCAAGCCAGTTCATGCAGAGGCTGTGCATGTTAGTAGAAAACAACTTTCAAAGACTGAGCATGGATTTTGTGTGCACTTTCACTGAAAGAAGGCTCCCTGCATATGTATCTGTGTGCAGGTATGTGCATGTGCATATGTGCAATACTTATACATATATGCAATTACACTAGTCTCAAATTTCCACCAGTTTACTCTCTTGTTTCACATCATCATCATCATGATTTACACTAAATTCCAGGTTTCCTTGCCCTTTAGGGAAACATGTTATCATTTGCTTTCTGAATAATGGTCTGCAAAGCATATGCAGTTGTCTACTGATTTTTTTAGTGAAATATTTTTAAATGTTCTCATGCATTCAATTTGTAATAATTTTTAGAAAATAATAATTTAAATACCCATAGTTTTACCTAGCCAGGCTAGTCTGACTGTGCTCTAAACTGACCCTGAGATAGATGAACCATTCATAATTCTTGACTCACATAACTCACAGCCTTGCACTGTCTGGGACAAACCTGCCAGGTCTGAGTTAAGGCAGGGCTCACAGCACACACAGGCAGACAGGGAGCCCTGTGGCAGAAACCCACCTGGGACAAGGGCCCTGCCTCTCCCCACTTGGTGCTAGTCACAGAGACCAAGGCTGGCTGCTTTGCACAGAATCTCTGCTTTGCCCTCTGAGGCAGACTCATTTACTTCCTAGAAGTGTTAACCTCTGTCTCTGATTGGTGGTCAACAAGTCCAGGCTCCAGGCTTAATAGAATTCCAAGCTGTAGATGACACAGTTTTGCTGAAAACACAAGGCTTCTATTGCACTTTGAGTGATGTATTTGCCTCATTCCCCTTTTGGTCTGTTTGTTATGGCTGAGGTTAAGATAGATAATTAATTACTCCCATCCCAAGCCTTGTCCTTTAATTTGAGAACTTTCTTTAGCATCTGCCAGAATCTTCTGCATGCACTCCTGAGATGTTATGCAATGGAGGAGCCATTAAGTTAAAGGCAGGCATTAGTTTTTTTCAGTAAGATGAAGCAGCACTGCAGTAGATCAAGCAGTTTCTGGTCTGTTGTTTCACAGTATGGGAAAGAACTGTGGGAGGAGGCTGCAGGAGTGAGGAAGGCTCCTCTGGTCCTGCAGCTTAGCTCAGCCTTAGCAGGAAGGAGGGCACGGGGAAGGGATCAGGGAGTGAAACATCTCCTTGCCAAGGTCCTGGTGTCCACATTGTGCAACCGGGAGGACAGAGGGAAGAGGTTTAGCTAAACTTAACTAACATATCACTTTCCTTAGAAACACTTTTTATTGCCTGTGAATCCTTTTCTGAGAACGAAGCGCTGTGTTACTCTGCTCTTTGTGTTTTGAGGTCCAGGGATGCTGTCACTGATGAGTCATTCCTGGCTGGGGCTTTAATCACTCTCGTCCTCAGTCTGACCAATTCTGCTTTGCCTCTCCAAGTAACTCATGCACTCCTTGCACAGGTATAACTTCCCCATTTAGCAAGCTATGTATTTTATCTTTTTATAAGAAATACATGAAAGCAAATTAGTACGAAATGTGCTGCAGTGGTCTCTCTGGGAAACTGCACGTACACCTGCTAAGCCCCAAACCGTAGCAGCAAGACTGAGCTTTTGTCTCAAGGACACAACAAAGGGAAAATGGTCCCTCTTGGAGTGCCTTGAATTGGCACTTCCATGCAGAATTGATGGTGGGTTTTAGTGCACCAGCTAGTGAGGCTGAAATGTCACTTCTGCACTGAAATTCATGTGCCTGCTGCCTTTTTAGGTGTTATACTTCTGTGTCCATCCAAGTCTCACTGTTCTTTATTAGACTTTAAAGATCCTCAGACCTTTGCAATTGTACTATATAGGTGTCAGTTCACAGACTTGACAAGTGTAAAAAATCTGCCTTTTCCTCCATTTCAGTTTTGGTATAGCTGCCCAATATGCATTTGCTTGGAGAAGAATGTTGCTGCTACCATACCAGAATGCTGGAGTTTAGTTGCACTGAGATATTTTACAAATCTCAGTATATGCTTGGGATTAATGTCATTCATCTAGGCTAGCTCTGAGCATTACTTGTTCTAGGTTAGTTGCTGTGTAATTAGTACTCAGGCATCTCTCAAGAGAGTCTCCTCCCCTCCTAAACCATGTCTCCAAAATTGTTTGTGCAGATAGACCCTGGCAGTTGACCACGTGTCCAGAGGGAGCCTGAACAATTCATTCAGATGGGTTAAGTCAGCTGCAGATGGTGAAAGCTGTGAAATCAGACATGACAGAATTGCAGAGTCTTTGCAGACTGTAGATTGGTCTATTCAGCATTGTTCCCTGTATTTAAAGAATTATTTCATGTTCTTATTTTTCCACCTGCAGCCGCTTTGGCAGAAGCTGTGAAGAGGGTTCCCCCAGCTTGAGGAGTGCCCAGCAGGTTGTTTACTTGCTGTCTCACATGCTCTGTTTCCCCCTTCTCTAGTCCTCTGGCACCAGCATCACGGTGGATATCGCTGTCATGGGGGAGGCCCACGGGCTCATCACAGACCTGCTGGCCGATCCCTCGCTGCCCCCCAACGTGTGCACGTCGCTGAGGACGGTGAGCAACCTGCTCAACACCCAGCTAACCTTCCAGGCCATCCACAAGCCAAGGGTGAACCCCTTGGTGTCCTTCAGTGAGAACTACGCCTGCTCCGACTCGGAGGAGTGTCCGGAGAAAGGAGAGAAGCTGGCTATTCCCAAGGTGAGCCCTGCAGCCTGCTCCCCCTGGGGACACCACTGGGCTGTGTCAGCTGTCCCTGGGCTTTTGGGGTGAGGTGCTGTCTCTTCTTCCTTCCCTTAACTGGAAGGGTGAAACCTACAGAAGCCAATGAAAAATTCTCTATCGATGACCTTCAGGTGCTTTGGATCAAGTCCAAACTGTTGTAAGCCCCACAAACAAACAAAAATATAATCACAGTCATTAGTTTGACAAATACTGTGAGCTCATGGAAGCTGTCTTGAGAAGAAAAAGAAGACAGAACCTTAAATATGTGTATAATACTGCCTTGAAAAATGGCTTTATGAATGCTCAGGGATCAGGCAGGAAATAACCGGTGTTAACCACCCACACTTAGCAAGTGAACAGCTAGAAAGTGCACATCAGATTTGAAGTAGTTTGAGTTGTAGGATTGTTGCTAATTAGCTGTCCTGCAAGGCTTACATTTCATTTCTGAAACGAAGCCAAGATGCTTTTGTACTGCAGCCTCCCTTGTAAAACTCAGTATAGGCAGGATGCTTTTTTGTTTGTACTGTTTAAATGGCACAGCCAGCTTTCATTCCAGCATTTCCAGGCATCTGAATTGCAGTGCTCGTGATCCCTTTATTGTAGTTTAGTGTGGTGATAATTACCACCCCATCTGCCTGTTTAGCAGCTGTCTGTACGAAATGGATGTTCACAGGTTTTTAAGCACGTTCCAGCTTATTTTAGCCACCATATCTGTAGTGGCTGTAGTCTAGGCTCTGAGGGGAAGAGTTCAGTGCAAGAGCACTGCCACCACGTGAGCAAGCTCAGGGAACAGATACCAGATTGCTGCTGCATGATACCTTATGAGGAGAAGAGAAAGGAAGGATGGGGATGAGTTAATGCTACAGAGAACTAATTGGATTGAAGAATTCACTGACCTAAATGTATTATGGTTTGTAAAACAAATAATTTGCAGGTCTTTATTTAAAGTGTCTAAAAGCAGATTTAGGACCTTCACCTTAAGCATCTGACACTGAGCATTTACTGTAAGGAGATAATGTGTTAACATATTTATCTGCAACTTTGGGCTTCAGAACCACAGATGTCTTCCATCTCATATTTCTTAACCTTCTGGCAAAGTCCAAGCTCTCCATTGCAGATATATTTATTTTAGTTCTTAACTATAAACACTTCACAAGAACTTCAAAAGAGAAACAACTTACAAAATTACAGGATCTGCAACAGCAAATCTGGATCAAAAAAAAAGATCCTTTATTATCTTTATCTTCAAAAAGTTGAAAAACCTGTTAATTGGAGAAATGGAGAAATAAAAGAGTCAGGTGAAAGAAAAACTCAGGGTGGTCAAGAAAAATCCGCTGTAAACAGTGATGCTTTCTCTAAGCTTTTTGAGACATCGTATCCCAGAGCATGAAAGTTTTATTTCAGTGTGTAATCCTTGGGTTGGGTAGACATGGCAGGGAAAAAAGTTGGAACTCCCCTGCCTTACTTTTCTTAGAGCCCTTCTTGCCTTGAATCTCTGATCCTGAGGATTCATGACGGTTTAAATCACAGAGTAGTTGAGGTTGAAAATGCATCTGGAGATTTCCTAGGCCAGTCCTGTCCCTCAGCTCATTGGAAAGTTTCTCTGGGCTCAGCCTAGATCACGTTGCTCAGGAGGGTGTCCCAGTTGGATTTTGAGTATCTCCAATGCAAACTTCCTAGTTTCTTTGGGCAGCTTCTGTGTTCACTCCTCCTCACAGTAAAAAATATTTTCCTGCATTTTAATTAAATTTCTTGTACTTCAGTTCTTGCTCCACTGCCTCTTGTCCTGTCACTGCACCCCTGGCAAGAGCCTTTTTCTTCACACCCTCCTTTTAGGGATTTGTGTGCACTGGTAAGATCCACCCTGAGCAATCTCTTCTTCAGACTGAGCAGTTCCAGTCCCCCCTCAGCCTTCCCTGTGATGACAGGTGCTTCAGTCACCTTTGTGGCCCCGCTGGCCTGTTTAACACCTTTGGCCACAGGTGTTGTGGGGCTGTGGAGATAATCTTTTTTTAAACTTGGCATATGGAGGATGGTCCAGACTCTGCAAGCATTTAAAGCACTGGCTGTGTGTGGGATGAACAGTACCTGTGAGAGCCCAGACGTGAAGCCCCTCAGTGGGTGTTGCCAGGCGGAGCTGAGCGAGTGGGGATGGTTTTATTTCCGCGCGTGGGGGTTTGCCAGCCCGTACAAACTGCAAGGAACTGTCTCTCCGCAGCGCTTACGGAGGAGTTTGCCCCCAGGGCTGCTGAGACGAGTGTCCTCCACCTGGACCACCACGACCTCAGCCACAGGCCTGCCCACGCTGGAGCCAGCCCCGGTGAGGAGGGACCGCGGCGCCAGCCCCAGAGCGCACGAGGCGGCTCCGGCCAGGTGACACTGCCTCCCTCTGCTGCTCCCTGCGCCTTGTGTGTCGTGTCCTGTGTGCTCTGTGTCGTGTCCTGCACCCACGGGTCCTGGCTGTGGACCGAGTTGGAATTACTTCTTCATGCTTCTCTGAACTGATTTGCCAAAGAGGCACTGTTTTTGTCAGGTTATGCCAAAATGTAGAAAAAAAATTTAAAAAATCTACTTATGCTAATGAAGTGCAGAACTGGCCAGTAAAATTGGGAGAAAGGCAAGATATCTGATTAAAGTTTTCTTGATATGCAGGGGATGCCTATGTGGTTATTGCCACAGAAAAGCTGTAGCAATTAACCCAGCCATTTCTAAGAACACAGCTAATGATGTGTGTCATTAAACCAGCTCATAAAGCACTTTTCCATCTTCTCGGGGTCTGATCCCTGAGAAACACATGGTCCTCCTATGAAATTGAGAGAGAGCTGTGTCTGCTCAGCTGCTAGCAGCCAGCTTGTTTGGGGAAGTTGCAGAGGTTGTAATAAAAGTTGTAATACACATCATGCCACTGCAACAGGATTTCCTCCTTTCTGCCTCCGAGAATAGTTTTCTGTTCTAGTCAGAGAGGAGCAGAGCCTTCAAAGGAAGGTGGAGAGCAGTGAGTTCTGGTACCACCCTGTGAGAATAAAGTTCAGGAGCCCTCCCCAGCTCAGCAAGGGCTATCATTTGGGAGCTGGTGGATGAAAGAGTGGAGACATGCTTTGTCCTGGGGAAAGGAAGAGCAGAAGGAAAGCACTGAATTCAAGATGAGGGTTCAGAGCTCTGACATCAGAAGACCCACATGCTTTTCTGAAATTCAAAATTTGGTAGTGGAGAACAAGATAGGGCCTTGGAAAGCCCAACATGACCAGTGTTGTCTGTTGCATGGTTTAGGGGAATGCAGCCCCAAAGAGGCCAAGGTTGGCCTTTCTGCAGACACCTCAGTCTTTGCTGTGGCAGAGACTGTCAGACAGGGTGTGGAGGTGCTCAGGGCAGCCTGCAGAGTACCCTGGAAGTCTCATGCAAGAAAAATACGTGGTTTGCCAAAGTTCCCTTTGTGAGAAGTCCCATCTGTCTCAGTAGAAGTAAATACAAGGAAGCTGTAACCAAATGCAAACATTGTTCACTCACAGACCTGTGGTTCCTGGGGTGCATTTGATTTATGCTGTTGATCCCACTCATGTAGAGTGTAAGCAACCCAAGATGGGAATCAGAGGGAGAAGGAGAGCAATTAAATATTATTGTTGGTCCTTTCCTGTGGCTGTTATATAACTCTGCATGAGGAGCCAGCTAAGCAGGCTATCAATTCTTCCTATGTTTAATGTCTCCAGTTGTATAATTATAGCCCTGTCAAGCCTCCCAGCCTACTGTTTGCACTACTGCTTTCACAGCAGGGGAAACAATGTCTATTCCAGAAAGGGGGAAAATGAATCCTATAAGTCTAGCTTGAAAAATTTTGGCAGACCAAGAGAGATCTGCTTTCAAGGACAAGAATTTTGAACTGAAGAGAAAAAAAATATATCTTGGTTATCTGCCAGTTCCCCTGTACCAAATTCAAATGCACCACTGGTCACAGAGAGGGAAATAGTTCATAAGTTGAAGGGTAGGAGGGAGGCTGCCACTGGAGCTGCCCTGTGGCAGATTCTGTAGTTACAAAATGTGTGACTTGTTCCTCATGATGTGGGACATCACGTCTGGATTTCTATAGTCGCATATTTGCAAACATCCCCTGAAACTGTCAGTTTGAGATTAGTAATTCTTTATTCTTCCAGCTCCATGTCACTGAACTCCGTAGAAATTATAAGAATTTGGGCCCATGAAGACAACCAGCAAGTATTTTTGTAGGTAGTACTTACTATTCCAAAACAAGGTGTTTTTAGATGTAGCACAGTGTCACATGCTTTTTTTTCTTTCAGGCTGTTTTTTTTTCCTTCAAGTGTTTTTTCAAACTCAGCTGGAGCTAAGCTAGTTTATGAGTCTGTCTTCAGCCTTGGGTGTCAGCTCATCCCTGGGATGTGAGGCTGTGAGGAGGAATGGGGGTGCCTGGCAGACCTGTCCAGGAGCTCACAGGCCTGGGCAAGGAGCTGACATTGGATGGGTGTCATTCAGGAGAATGGTTATAAATGCAGTCTGCTTCCTGTACAGGAGATTCTGGCCTCTTCTGGCATGGGATTACAGCCCAGAGGCTGCAGGCATGAGCCCAGGCTGCTGTAGGGACACACCTCTGTTCCCCACACACAGACATGTGCACCTGGGTTCCTTCAGCACAGCCCCCAGTGCCTCCAGGGCCTGGGAGGGACGTTCTGGGGGTGCAGCAGGCATCTCACCTGGGGCACACCCCTGCCACAGCCAGGCAGGATGCTCCCAGCCCTCCCCATCCTCCTGAGGAGCTCCCCAAGGGGTGTTGTGTGTCTGCTGTGGCACCAGCAGTACAGGGCGCTGGGTTTCCACTTGTGCTGAGAATTTGTGTCACTTCTGGCTCTTTTAAGGCTCTTTATTAAAAGAGAACATAAATTTAAGTTTTGAGCCTCTTTGTCAGAACAATATAATGAAGGCATCTCTGTGTAAATAAGGCAAATTGGCCTCAGCACTGAGAGAAGTCCAGCTTTGGACTGTCTGCACTGTAAATATTTTTGCTGAAACTTGGTTCTGAGTGTCTCACGAACACCAGTTCAGCCAGCCCATAGATGTTTCCCTCTGCAGATTTTGTGCTGTTTCAGTGCCACATACTCCTTGCTGCAGACCTGCCATGAGGCTTTTTGCAGTGTTGAATGTTGCTGGTTTGTGCTCTGCTTTGGCAGCTCTGACTCCTGGAACAGCTCCATCCTGATGACAATCACCAAGAGCAGGTCCTTCTCCACCTCCTACGCCGTGTCCTCCACCAACCACCTGAGTGCCAGAAGGCAGAGCCGGCAAGGTGAGTGGGCACCCCGAGCTCTGCCAGCCTTGAACTCTCCCCGTGGTGCTTCTGCCTCTCTTCTCTCTTCAACCTGCTGCTTTTATTATTTTTCCATCAATATGATGTGGTTATTTCTTTTATTTAAAAAAAACCCAGCACAGTTGGTTAAAGTACTATAGATTTTAGTCATGCCCTTTTGACTCTTTTGATCTGTACAAGTTGGTCGTGGCACGATGCAGTAAGTGAAATACTAAATTGTGATTTATATTTTTGTAATTCCCTTGGCTGTAGCAGGGTGTTTTCCATAACATTGGTGGCATTAACTGTCTGTTCATATTGCTTGACTGAGATTTCCTAAAGCACAACCTACATAAATCCATTTTCATCTGGAAGTTGCAGCTCACTTGTCTTATACAAACATATCCAAGACACAACCTTTGTAACTCGAGGTCTATATTCACTATTGAGAAAATACAGGTCATTCTTACTGATTTTTAGAGATGAGAAGTATGGGGTTTTTCACTCAGCCTTTAGAGCCTTTTAAATAAACATTACTCCAGAATTTCTTTCCTGAAAGAAATTAAGATGATGACTTTGGAATTGATAATGAAATGTGTTCTATGACAGCAATGAAGCAGCTTTAATCCACAATAATGTGGCTCTTCTCTCTCTACACATGCAGTATAACCTGCTGTTTACCCATGCTTCAACTCACAATTCAAAATTATCACAAGACCTTCCTTTTTCATAGCAGCCTGCTTTTGATCCAAACACAAATACTATTGAGATAATATTAGTCAGAGATCCTGGCTGCCCAGCTATCAGATAGAAACTGATAGATGGCTGAGGCCATGTGGAAAAGTCAGAGAATCCCAGCTCAGAGATGAGTTTGCAGATATGGCTGCACAATTATTTTGCATTTCTAGTGCTGTCACATGGTGTCACCTTTTCAAACTGAAGAGAACCATACAAAAGATCTTTTCTTCTACAAAGCTGCTTTGTTTAAACACAGTTAAGTAGCACAGTATTTTCTTAAAAGGAATAGGCACATAGGCAAATGAATAAAATTTAACCTGGAAAATAATGGAGACATAGTAGCAAGTACCCAGGAATTCGCTTTAGAAAAAAATAAACATTTGACTTGTGATTTCAGAGATGATCCCAGTAAATCGAAAGGGAGAGGAGTGGGTGCATAATTGTGTGGAAAACAACAACAGTTTTACAGTTAGCATTTCTGTTTTCAGAAAGTATTAATAATCACCTCTGTTGTCCAAAGACAAGAGCTCCCCCATGATGAGGGAGATCTCCATTCCATCATGAGCAATTCCTAGGGATGCTGGTGGAGAGGAGTAAAAATTTTGCATCAGTGTTTTATGTAGAAGATTGATATTACAATACTCCTGACTATTTATAATCATATCTTTTTAGTTATGATTTGTTTTCATGTTTCAGCTAAATAATTCTTTCAAGTTGCTCTAGTTAATACAATTTAGGCTTTTATGTATTAGCCCCAATTGCAATATACAATTATTATTGCTAGAAGTTGATCTAGCTAAATCTGTAAATATATTAATTTATAAGATGTGTCTTTAGTTATGCATGAAAACATTCAGATTTTAAAATACTGCTAATTCTACCTATTTTGGCAAAAACTCAGGTGTTTTCATATGTAGTTTCACATCACACTGAAGTCACTATTTTATATCTTCAGCACTGCACATTTGAAGAAGTTGTTGAAGACCTAAGTGCATGGATGTACTTAAAAAATTCTTTTTTGTATTTTTATTCCTATATTGATGGTGAAAAAATCCTTGCTGTAGCAAGACACATTTTCTCTCACTTTTGCCAGTAAATGGTTGAATGTTGGATTGTTGAAAAAAGGTTTGCTTCTTTCTGGTGATTTTATTCATTTGTGGTTACCTTCCCTAGTAAATTTCTTTCTTAAAAAAACCAAAAACACACAAAACAAAAAATATTTCAAGAGACTGGATCCTTACCAGCAGTAGAAACTTGCTGTGATTAGAGACATTATTGTGAAAAGTGCTGTTTAAATTCTCAGCACTTATTTCCAATTGTTGAAAATGACCATATCTATTGCATCCTCTAATAGTTATGAATATTGCTTGGTAGCATACACCTCAAAGACAGATAATAATCCAACTCAATCCCCTGTGCAAGTAAAAGGATGTGAAGTGTTCTTAAAGACATATTTTTGTTGGATGGAAAGCTGATGTCTCAATGAATTCATAAATGTGAAACAGTTTTTCTGTATTTTAAAGCCATTTCCCTGTGTCATGGCCATCTGATAACATTTTAATTGCTCTGAAGGCTGTAGTGTTCTGATTTCAAGACTAGCATTATCTCCTGTTTGCAATCATTGAATTAAGACACTAAATGCATACTACATTTGCTGAACAAATACCCTTAATCAAAACAGAGATTCTGGATATCTCCAAATTACAGCACAGCAACTATCAGAATTTTTTTTAACTCTTGGATTGTCAACAGTAAATTGTATTTTAGCCTCCTGTCACAGTAAGTTGCTATCAGAAGAAAAACACTGGAACTGTACATGTATATCCAGCAAGGTTAATATTTCATAAACTTAACTCTACATATTGCCTTATTTTAAGATAATTATTGTGTCTGGAATGCATTTAGATAGAGGGCAAAATTCAAACATAAAACCTGTTTGAGTTCCTAAGGCCTTGATACCTTTTGGCTTTGAAGATGTGGTAAATTAACTGGGGCTGAGTTCCTGCAAACTTCAGAGCAGGAGGCAACTCAATTTCCGTGAATTTCCTTTTAAGATGGATTAAGTTTGCTCCTCTGCTCTTGGAGTCTCACTTTGTCTGAGACAGGAATTGTCAGGTGGGTTCCAGGAGAAGGCAGCACTTTGTTTAAACTCTGGCTGGCTGGTGCATTTCAGCTTGGCAAGGGACAGAGAGCTGCATCTGGCTGGTGCTGCACATGTGGATTTTGGCATTTCCACACTCCAGCTCAGGTGTGCAGTGCCATGTGCTGCAGTAAAGGTTGCACGTCTCTCTTAGTGAGCAACAGGTACTGAAAAATAAACTCAAGCTGAAGATCAAGGCCAAAATCTGTGAGGAGTGGCCCCAGAAGCACAGTGTTTTGTGTGATGTATGGCTACTAAAAATTGCTCTTTTTGGTTTATTGCTAGTCTTCAAACACGTAGAAATGCAAATTTTCTGGGAATGTGTGTAAGCCTTCCTTGACCCTGCTTTACAGATGGTGACAGAGGAACTGCAGATGGGAGCTGCCTGTTTGGGGCTGTGTGTCTCTGTCACCAGAACACGTTGATACCAACAGTAGTGCCACGAGCTTGTCTTTCATTTCATGTCCAGTTAGTGCATCCTGCTCAACAGGGAAAATATGCTTTGTATTTTGAGCCAGACCTTCAGCAGGTACAAGTGGCTGATAGTAATGGAGGCTGGACAGTAATGACAGCCCTGGGCTTGGCTCAGAGTGGAGATGGGTACTGTGTTATCTGTTTTGATTCTGGGGACTGTGCTGGTGCATCTCAAGAAGAGTATTTCTGCATGGTGAGCTAGTAGAACCATCTGCCACTTCTGTTAATTGACAAGACTCTTCTTGTCCTTGGCCAGGTATCCCACCAAATATTTCACCTCTCACCTCCCCGTGCCATTCACCGATTCAGGGGACGCCTGCCACGAGCCCTACTGGAAAAACATCTTCTGTGTCATTTCCAGAGCCTACAGACACTGACACCAAGCAGGGCTTAAGGCCACACAAAGTCTTAACTTCTACTCAGAGTGCTCCTGCCCTGTCAGACCCTGTTATCAGCCCCTCCATCATCTGCAGCAGGTAAGGTGATCCTTTGGAATGCCTTGGAATCATTTCACATGGTTCTCATGAACATGTTCTATTGCCCACATACAAGTTCTTGTGATTTACTGCAGTGTTTGTGTTGATAGTTCAGGTTTAGAGTACCTAAGTAAATGTGTAGATGAATGCTACAAAACACTTTTAAAGTGGAAGAGTGTTGGCTATATTTATTGCTATATTTATTGCTTTTACTCCTGTCATATGGACAGACTGAGTGCTAAATAAGTTCTTTGTCAACAACTGAAGATCCCAAAGGTGGATTTCATATTTGCAGCTTGTTTTTCTGGAATCCTGCCCTAGACATGAGCAGTCACCTTTAGGTCACAGACCAGGTCTTCCACAGCAGGCACCTGATGTTGCATAGAAAAATCTGCCTGCCAGGGCCAGCAATGCCTGAAGACTCTGTAATTTTGAGCCTTCTCTCAGGAGGTGTGGATCCTGTCTTCCCTAGGCAGTCAGATTAGGTACTGGGGGGATTTCTTTTTCAGAAATCAACTGCAGATGAGCTCTTTCTACTGCTAAGAGCTCCAGTAACACAGTTTGATTTCTTACTTTAAAGTAGCCCTTTATTATATATTATATATTATATATTATATATTATATATTATATATTATATATTATATATTATATATTATATATTATATATTATATATTATATATTATATATTATATATTATATATTATATATTATATATTATATTATATATATTTATATATATTAGGTAACACAGACCAGACCTGCTTTGCAAAATCAGCATTTTGGAAAGAAAGTTGTTGTGCTTGTCTTTGCAGAAAGGATTCAGTTGCTAAATCAAATTACTGGAGTGTGCAATATGTTCAGAACAGTGGGAAATGCTGGTGTTCCCAAGCCTGTTCCAGTGCAGTTCCAAGGTTGCTTTACTCACCAGATGTTACTTTTGGTCATAGCATAGTGGCCAGCCAGCAGAGAGCAGGGCTGTTATCAAGCCTGACTATCTTTGGAAATGGTTTTTAGTTTCTGACTTCAGTCACATGCCTTTGGATGTGTCTCAGTGTGCTGTGTGCAAGGCTGGGAAGTGGCTGGGAGAAAGTCAAAACTGAGACTGCAAGTTTGCTCAGGGGAGCCATCCTCCCTGGAGTTTGCAGTAGGGTCCAAACGGGTTTTTGAGATGGATTTAGACAGCTAAAGAGAAACTTAAGTGCTTTTAAGAGTTTTCCAAAACTATACCAAAATTGGGATTTGGACAGATTAATTTGAAATTAACACCATATTACACAACAGAAATAAAGGCATAAAGGTGCTGCAGTCTTATTAAGCTGTGCCTTTATTACCACTTCAACAAAATACTGTTCTTTCACAAGATTCATTTCTGGAAGCCTTCTTTTAAAAAGAACAGTTAATCACAAATGTCAAAAAAGAATCAATGCAAGGTTGTTGTAGATAGTAATTAAATTAATACCTTTTTCATCTTGTTCATCAGCCTGACTGATACAGGATTTATTTGCTTGCCTATGCACTACAGTATCATTGAATAGAGATTAGCATTTTTATTTCAAAGTCTTTCTGAAACTCAGGATGTTTGCAGGGCATACCAAGCTCCAGGATATGTTTGGGTGACTCAGTCAAAAGCTAGCTGGCTCAGGATTTAAGCCATTTTTATATGGTGAACTTAAAATGGCACAAAGATTCCAGTACAAAGTTTGACCAATCCAAAAAATTCTGTAATAGTTGCTTTGTGAAGACTGTTATATATAAGATATGCCACAAAATGCTGACTCAAACCAGAGAAAATGTTAAAATGTCAGGCTGGTACTTAGAGTTTAAAGGGAATTATACACAAGGAATAAAGCTTCTTAATGGAAGGGAAGAGACAGTCATTTTAAAAGGTCATAATATTGTGATCTCTCCAAAAAAGTGTTTCTGTTTGGATATGATGAAGCAAATTCTGCCCTCTTGGTTCTTATGTACTTGGTACGCTGTCACTGAAGTAATGATAAAATATAATTTCCCTCTTTAAGATGAACATATGCAAGTTTTAAGCAAGAAGAGTGAAGCCAGATCATGACTGTGTTCAAACTGAATTCTGTAAGATTGAATGGGACTCTGGCACAGTTTCATAATTTTAATTCATCTTTATAGGGCAGCTATAGTGCAGAACTAGGGGATTTATTTTGTGCTGGTATCCTTAGAGAATTTTAACAAAATCATTTAAAGTAATCACATAGTTTAGATTTACTGTTGAAAACACAAATTTAACGATGGTGGGCAGTTAATCCAAGGTCTTTCTGTATTTTTGTCCCAAGATCCAATAAAACTTTAGCACTCTCCTGTGATTTTGTCTGGAGAACACACCCTGGACCATGGCTTATACTGTATGACATAATCTCCCACTGCCAGCAGGAAATCATTTTACACAAGACTGTCTGAGGCACGTGGTTCTTCATATTGTGTTGGGTTTTTGATGTGTTTCAGCTGTGGCAGACCCTACAACCAAATAGAAGCTGGTGATGGGACACTAAATAAAAATGATGCTACTACACACACCCTGAGCAGAGCAGGTAATTCCTTGTCAAAAACACCTCATTCCCTCAGATTCAGTAATCATCCACTAAGAGGGCAGGCGAGCTTGTGTGTCAGAAAAGGAGAACACACACAGGTGAGTCCATACAAACTGTCTTTGAGGCTCCTTTCCTTTTCTGTGTGCGTGTGCAAACTGCTCGTGGAGTTACAATATAAAGGATATACTGTTTTCCTCAGTTTGCTTTGACAATGGTTCTCAGTTTTTCTCTTTCTTCATTCCCTGATGCCATGTTTTACACTCTGCAGGGTTTATCTTTAATGTCCTTGGACAGATTGCCCGGCTTCAGAGGCAGCCAAGCAGCAATATGCATTATGAGTCAGAGATCCTGTTACTCAGAAGGTCACAGGATGACTTCCATGAAACCCTTGCTGCTCACACCACGAGCTCTGTGATTTGTGTTTGTAGATGATCCTGCTCAGGCCACTTCTGACTACGAGACCAACAACAGTGACAGCAGTGACATCGTGCAGAACGATGACGACGCCGATTGCTCCAAGGAGCAGCCACGGGAGGGACCCAGCTGCAGGTCCTACACCCCTGAGACCATCATCCTGCATCCCCTGACACCACCTGAGGTAGCTCTGAGTTCCCCAGCACAACAGGCTGTGTGTATGCTGACACTGGGGCCGGAAAAAGCCAAAATAAAAGCCAAACTAGCCAAAACCCCAGATCCCCACAGAAGGAAAATGTGCTGCAAGATGTTATTGTAGGTGCATGTCTTAAACAGCAAATGGTGCAGTGTGGTGAACAAGTGGTGATTGTCTCACAGCATTCAGCTGTGAGCCTGCTTGAGATGCAGAGGGAAAGCTTTGTTTAGTTAAGTTTTTGTTTTTAGTTAAGTTGTCCACAGCCTGTTGTACAACTGAATTAATAATCTGAAGTTGGCAGGAGCTCTTGAAAAATTTATTGTAATCTGTTGGAGTTGGACACACTGAGAGAAGGCATTTTGCTTGAAAAGTTCTCCAGTTTCTAAGTGAAATGAAATTCCAGGAGTATAAAGGGAGAAATGGGAAAGGAGGGGCATAAGCCATGTTTTGTTTGCAGACCTTGAGGAACAGGTAGGTTTCAGTTTGAGGAGTACAAGTCTTCACTGGGACTGAGCTCTGTTAGCCATGTTAGTGCAGTGAATGGGTCCTGATGCAAAGCACAGACTGAGAGCTTTTCTCTCTGTCCCACAGTGAATTTCACAATGAAGGCAGACTCCCTTGGAAGTGAATGAATGGTTCCCATGAGTGAATGAATGAGTGAATTTCAGTGCTAAGTGCAGACACTGCTGTTTCATAAACAGAATTTGCTATCCATTCAAGTGAAACATTACAAAGGAGAGTGAGTAGCTGCAGGGCTGCAAGAAATGAGGACAGCTACTCTGAGCCAAGTAAAGTACCACTGACTTACACAAGATGCTAATGGACCTCAGCTTTTAAGAGCACAAATTTTTGCTTGAAATGCTTCACTGCACTAACAATCCTTTTTGTTCTGATTTCTGCCACAGGACAAGCCTGTACTGGCTCCTGAGCCTCTGGTTATGGACAACTTGGATCCCCTGATGGAGCAGCTAAATAGTTGGAACTTCCCAATCTTTGATTTGGTGGAAAAAATTGGGAAGAAATGCGGTCGGATTCTCAGCCAGGTGAGAGCTGTCCCTTATCTGCAGTGTCTGGGTGGAATGTTGGCAGATTTAGACACAGACATGTTAAAAGGCATTGTCCTGACAAGCTGAATATCCAAGGAAGTGTGGTCCCTGACACCTAATTCAAAGCTGACAGTATGAACTCTGTCTCATTATATTCCTTAGTTTTGAATGTCTTTATTTTTAAATTTAAAAATGCAAAAGAAAAAAAGAAACATGCACCTATTTTGCCTTCTGCTCTATGCTTATCTGAATATTCTCTTGAGATGCTTCCAGCTCTTACTGAGCTCTTTGGGTTTAGCATGGGAGGGCTAAACAGTAAATATGTTCAATGGATGCAAGATATGCAGAGTTTTGGTCCTCTTTTTATACTGAAGATTTCAGTATAAGATCCCAGAAATTAAAGATTTCAGATTTCAGGCTAGGAAAGAAAGCAGGGTCTGAGGAAGTGGGGATGGAAAGAATCCTTGCTATATTCCCTCATTTTTAAAGACTCAGAACTTTGAGAGAAAATTCATATAATACTACATAGGGAAGACTAATTTGCTGTGGGTCAGGATGGGAGAACTTAGAAGTCGTTCTTTCAGCTCTCAGGTTTTTATTCCTTCCTGTGGGTTTAATTCAGTCACTGACACAGCCTGTCTCTACCCAGCAGGGTTAGTGTCACTTTGCATAATCACTTGCTTGGCTGAACTTTCTACTCTGTTATGCCCCTTTTCCTGGCACACTGACAAATTAGTCATTTTTTCTTATAAAAATATTGAAGATTATTAAACAGGAAAGTCAAGTAATTATTTTTATTATTATTTAGGGATGAAAGGGATAAAAAGCCCAAGAGAGTCTGACTGAAGGAATATCACTTTACAAGGCATTATGTAGTGATGAGTGCTGGAAAGAAGAGAGAAAGTTAATTGGTACAGTGTGGGTCAATCATCACCCCACCCCCCAGAAGTACAGGGGTTAGTGTGTCAGGCAGATTCCAGTCTAACAAGCTCCAGGGAATGCTGGATCAGATCACAGTGCCTTGGTGGTCACCTGTTATTCACTTGGATTCACTTATCTGGTGGTCAACAAGGAAAAGGATGGCACGAATTCAGATTTATTCTGTGGTCTGCTTTTTAGTGTTCTGCAGCTTGGCAAGCAACATCTGTGTTTGACCAGCCTGCCAAGCATCAAGGTTCATTTTACAGAAACAGGCAGACTGGATATTGGATATATTTATTGGATAAATTCAGGGTTGCTCACTGAGGCAGTTTTGCACTAGACAGCGAGTGAGTGATTGAAATGCTCTTCTAGATAATACTGCTCATTTTTCTAATAGCATGGAATGATAATAGAATGATGAATGAAACATAAGGAAAACCAGAACTTTCTTTTAAAGGCATGGGCCAAAATTTGTTCTGGTTTTACATGGGTGGCTCTGTAGGCTCTAGGCACTTTACCAAGCTGCATGGGGTCTGGACACAAGTCCTCTGTGCTTCCCTCAAATTGCACCAAATCTCCTCAGTCTATTGCCCAAAATCTGCTTTTTTGCACAGGTTCTCAACATGTTATCCATTTCACAGTTCCACAAAATGAGGCTTGTGAAATAAAATAGAGAAGCTTTAATATTTGTGATGAGAATCCAACATTTTCTGTATCAGCTGTTTATAATAACTCCCTCTCCCTAACAGCAGAATGTAGCAAGGTCAAATTTGTTCACAAAATATAGATCATTATTGCCCCCACCTACTCAGATGTTGCTAATTAAATTATTTTCAGAGATCAGAAAACTAAGATAAATAAATATTTTTCTTCAGTTAAAAGCACCTTTCTTTCCTAGTTTGATTTTTAAACCCTGGGTTATTATTAACAGAGGGGGAAAAAAAGCTCTAATGATTTATTCCCTGTATTTTGATATGAAATGGACTAAACCATTCAAAAATAAAAGTAAATTAAAGAGCTGAATTAACTATGTTTGCCCTGCTAGGTTAAATTTATGAGATGGAACAAAGCAAAGTTGACACATGCCTCTAGGGAAGCATTCAGTTTACAAAGCAAATGCTGGCTTAGCATCTCAGAAGCTGCTTGAGATGTCTGTTCCTTCCTTGTGGGATGTTAAATTGATTTAGACATATAAAGAGACCCCAGACTGGTCAGGAAGCATGAAAGCATCTGTGCAAACTGGATGGCAAGCCCAGTACGTGTGGCAGTGACAGATTTCATGACAGGGAGGAGAGGAGCATGCATTTGGTCTCATTCAGAAACAAAGAGCCAAGCTCTCAGAACTGAGCTGTTGCTTCAGAACAGGCCATGAAATGCAGCAATATCTTGAGTCTCACTGAACACTCCTGTTGTAGCTCCTGTAAGACTAAAACCTGTGGTTTAGCTTTTGTTCCTGGCCACAGAGGGCAGTGGAGGTGCTCCTGTGCTGGCAGGACAGGAGCAGAGTCAGGGCAGGGTGACATCCCTGCAGGGCTCTGAGTTGGTCCCTGAAGAGCACATTTACATGTTTAATCAAGAGCAAGGAAGGAAAAAAAAAAAACAACTGCACAGTTGTTGTGTTTGGGGGTTTTTTGAAATTAAAAAATTTGGCTAGTTGACTTTGGGGAAGACATCAGTGCCCTTTTTTCTCTTCTTTCTGGCCTGTTTTTACCCCTCTTCCTCCCTATTTGCTGAGAGAGAGAAGGAGGGGAAATGGCATTATTGTCTGTGGTCATTAGAAAGCATAAACAGCCAAGCAAGTAATTTAGCCATTTTAATAACCTTCCTTCCTTCCCTTCCTTCCTTCATTAAAATGGCCAAATTACTTGCTTGGCTGTTTATGCTTTCTAATGACCACAGACAATAATGCCATTTTACTCCAAGTCAGAGGGAGCAGTTGTCATTGCTACACATCACAGCCAACTTTTCTTCTTTTCAACTATGAAATTTCCCAACCCCTAAAGTCCAAGGGGAGGAAAAACATACTTTTGTGACATGCTTGATTTAAGACACCTGTCCTTTACTGCCAGTGCAGATCAGTAAGATTTGGTCCTGCTGAATATTATTCCATTATGATTCCTCTTTTTATACAGAGATGTTTTGATGGAAATAAGTGGCTTACATTTGACTGACCTAAAACTAGAATGTAAGATTCATCTGTCTGTAGGTGAAATATTGGATCCCAGCTGATACAGTTAAGCCATGATTCTAGAGACATAAACAGGGTTCTATGCAGATTCCAATCCAAATTACACATAAGGTCACTGTGTTCACTCTGTCTAAATCAGGGGGATCCCATGGGGTTTTCAGAGAGTAATGTTCTGCCTTTTACAGGCCCTACCTTTTATCCTAAGCTCTTGTCTTGTGGTTCAGTAGTTGAGTCAGGGCAGGAGCAGCAGTGAGAGCAGAACCCCCTGGTCACTGAGGAGCCTCCTGGGTGGGACAGATGCTCATGATGCCTCTGCACATCACTGCCTCTCGTGGTGCTTGGCCAGAATTGGTTCACAGGCAGGTTTGTCCTGCTAGGAAATGACCACAAGGAGAGGCAGGAGGAAGAGCATTAATGCTGCAAATTTGTATCCCTTTTTCTTTATTTTTACCATGAAAACCCACAGTAGCAGGACATTTGGAGTTGATGTTCATCAAACTTGAGGTGCAGCTCACAGGTCCCAGTTTATAGACAAAATATACAGACACAAGCAGGTGTGGATAGATGTTTGATTTAGATTCAGGGGTAAAGCACAGTCTAATTTGTAACCATTTCTTGCCATACAGAACTCATCAGTCCAAAAGTGCTTCAAGTTGCTTAGCTCTAGGCAGGTCATTACCAGGCAGATGGCATCAAAAGGACAGAATTTAGCTAACAGCAGTAAATAAATAAAGGTCCTGCAAGGCTTTAGGGTCCAATGTGAGAAAGAAGTGAAAAGATCAGGCAGTGATTTTCCTGCGTCACATTGTTTTGTATGTCAAGTTCAGACTTGTCCTCAGAAGTTCCCATTTTGCATCAGCTGCTGTCTGAGCATTCATCTTTCCTGAGCATCTCACTCAGCCATTGCATTCTCCTTCCCAGCACATCCTCTCCTGGATGTTTACAGTCATCTTTGGGGCAGGAATGCCTAGAGCACCTCTGCCTCCTAAGCTGTTTGCTGCCTCTGATGTCCTGTTGAAATCATTTTTATCCTTTTACTTTCAAAACTGGAGAGAAGGCAAGGATACAGTACATAGGATCCACACAGATCCCTCCTGTCAGGCCTCTGCTTGTTCCTCCTTTTCTGGGAATTGATTTGACTCAAGGATTTGAGGAAATACTACTAGGAAAGCAGATTTTCACAGGGTAATTCAGCCTAAGGAGTTTAATATCTAATTTCTAGAGTTCTTCTCATTTACTTAGCAGCATGGGGTTTTTTGTTGGTTTTTTTTTTCTTTCAGGTATCATACAGGCTTTTTGAAGACATGGGGCTGTTCGAAACCTTTAAAATACCAGTGAGGGAATTTATGAACTACTTTCATGCCTTGGAGTGTGGATACCGAGAGATACCTTGTAAGTAAAAAATCCTGGCAGATAACAAAGCTTCCCTGAAATTTTGGGGATTTTCCATACACATGTGTATTGAAGCCTTTTTTCTTGCATTATAAAGCTACTTTTTTCTTCTAGTACATCATGACCAAATGGATGGCTAGGCAGATGCTGTGCTGAAACACAGCCTGCCATCTTTTTTCTTTGTATTTCATCTTTTACATTGTTTCATAATTCTGGCAAAATCTGCACAAGCCAGAAATCCTATAAAGCTATTACAAGTAAAGATTGTTTCCTGGTAATGCAAGTGTACTCCAGGGCCCCAGGTGGAGGTTCTTGAAACATTTAACTCCTAAAGTGGGGGGACTTGGACTTTTATACAGCAGCAGTGCAGTGCTGCCAAAGGAGATGAGCTTTATAATCACAAAAAATATGCCAAATATGATCACAAAAAATATGCCAAATACATGAGTGAGCCCTGTTCTGTAACTGCAGCTCAGCTGATGTTTCAGTGGAAAGCATTTATTCACTGAAAAACCTGTTTCCAGTCACCCCCAGTGTATTTACTTATTCAAATCAAATTTCTCAAAGTGCTCCAGCTGCCAAAGACTCTTGTTTTCCCAGGAGGAAAGAGTTCTTGCCCCCTTTAGCTGGCAGATAAAGCCAGCAGTGAAGAACATAGACTACCTTGTTTTCTCTGCACTCACAGAATAATGTGGGACACATCATTATAAGAAGTCTCTCTGCCAAAATACTAAAAACCAGTTGGAGCAGTTACAGGGGGAAGGATTTAAGGAAAGCTACTTCAAAGTGCTGTCAGCCAGGTGGTTTGGAGTGTGTTCTGGGAAAGTGAGAGATCCAGTTTTGATCCTTTCCTTGTGTTTGAACTGATCAGGGATCTAAAGCAGAGATTACAGCCTGAGGAGATCAGAGGTGGAAGTCCCACAGTCTGTTCTACTGAAGCTATTCTTTTCTGATTAAAACATGGAACTATTGATAGTCTCTGGGATTTCTGTGAGCCCAGCACTCTATTTCTTTGGTTTTTTTCTTAAGTGTTTTTTTATTTTACTAAAGAGGAATCTCTTTCTAATACAAAATCGTTTATCTTCCTTTCTTTCATTTCTGTGGAAAAGGTAGAGAGCTGTGATGCTCGAGATGATGTTGGTTTTGTCTCTGCTGGCCCGAGTGCCCCACGGTCCCACTAGATGGGGCTGCAGTCCCTGTGTCAGGAGCACCCTGACGACTCACAGCTGGCTGGTTTTCTTTCACCACAGATCACAACCGGATCCACGCCACGGACGTGCTGCACGCCGTCTGGTTCCTCACCACGCAGCCCATCCCGGGGCTGCCCACTGTCCTCAGTGAGCACGGCTCTGCCAGCGACTCAGGTACGGCAGCCTCTGTGCTGCAGCTCTCTCCTGAGTGTGAGAGAGGCAGAGCTGCGGGTGTGCGGAGCTTGTTGAGCCTGGGACAGGTGCAGCAGCTCAGGAGCACAGGGAATGTTGAACGTGTTCAGGTGTGTTTGTGTAACTTCGAAGGGAGTGGGATTGTTCCTCCAAAACCTAATACTTCAGCATTAAAGATGTGTGAATGCAAGCCTTTGTGGTCACCTTTAAGGACAGATCTTTGTTACTATTTGATTTTTGCAGAAGGTTTTTTTCTAGGAAAACCCCCTGTATTACTAGTGCTTTTCAGTGCTGTACCAGAGGCAGCATATACTTAAATCCTTAAATCCTTAAACCCTTTCTTGTTTTGCTATTTTACAGTTTCTGGGGAAGGCAGATAGTGCCATGCACTTGCCACTGCTTGGCTGGCAGGAAGTTTTCTTTGCTTTTCCTCACTATCTCCAAATAAAAATATTTGTTACCATATTGCTTTACAAGACCAGTCTTCTTCTGTTTAATGATTGCTCACTGCAGGAAGTTGTTCTTCTTGCATTTTTATATTAACTTCCCCATGTTCAGCTGTAGCAACTAGAGGAGCTGTCTGTGTTTTGTTAGGGTTCTCAGAGACTTGCTGGAAAAGCAGGAATTTGTGGGTTTGGGGATTTTTGTTTGTTTTGGTTTGGCTTGGTTTTTTTGTTTGGTGTATTGGGGTTTTTGTTTTGGTGGTGGTTTTTTGTGTGGTGTTTAATGGTTTTATTCCTGGAAAAAATTATTAGCAAGGGATTTCAGTGTCTTTGTAGGTGAGGTGGAATGAGAGGGGTTGAGTTCTGGGGCTTTTGGATGGTTTTTATTTGAAAGACATTATTTAGCTGCATGCAAGATCCATTCAAGGTTGTTCAGATTAAATAAGGGAAGCATCTCAGTATCTGTTTCTGACAGGTAAGCTCAAGATGCTTCAGAAAGAGGATGATAAGAGGATTATCAGCAAACATCCAAAGTCTAGACATTTGTACTGCAAAACACACACTGTAATTTAACTAATGAATTCTAGTCCATTGCTTTAAGGACTATCAATGTCTCGTGGACTTGTCTACATGATGAAAGAAATTGGAGGAAGGAGTGGGAAGATCAGGTTTCCCACAAAGCTCCGGCATGGCTGTGAATCCATGACTTACTGCTTGTAGCTTACATTGTTTGGGATTAGGTTTTGCTGGCTGGAAGATCCCCAGGTGGGATCAGAATTTGTTCCTTTCCATTTGTTTGCCTTATTGTACTGCATCATGGGCACAGAAAGCATTGAGGTCAGCTGTGTTTACTCTTACTGTAGATCTGCTCCTTCTCTCCCTGCTTTATTGCTTCTGTTACAGCAGGTCACTGAAGCAGTGGCTCTGGATTTTTTATTGTTTTCCTCTGTTTGTTTCTGCTCAGATTCTGACAGTGGCATCACTCACGGCCACATGGGCTATGTGTTCTCCAAGACATACACACCTACAGATGACAGCTATGGGTGCCTGGCTGGCAACATCCCTGCCCTGGAGCTGATGGCTCTTTATGTAGCTGCAGCCATGCATGACTATGATCACCCTGGCAGGACCAATGCCTTCCTGGTAGCAACCAGTGCTCCCCAGGTAAATGAACCTCAGGCAGTGTTGCTGTTCACTTTGGAAGGTGTTGATGACGGCTTCTCCTTGCTGGTAGTGCCTGTGGCTTCCATTAAGCACAAGTCTGCCAAGTACTTTGAAACAGCTTGTCAAAGTGACAGAAATAATCACTTCACTTGGGGATTGCTGGGAAGAGTCTTCTTACACACCCTCAGTTAGCAGAGCTCTTAGAAAGGTACTGATGAACTGTGTCAGTGAAGAAGGTGAAGCTCTGCTGACTAATAGAGAATCTGTAACTGTGGAAGAATTATTCCACCAAGTAATGCACAGAAAGATTAAAGAAAATAAAAAATCCCAGTTATGTAGTTGACTGTGCTTTGCAAGTTAATTGTGCATGACCATAACACACTTTTTGTTGTTTCTGTGGAATATGATCAGCTGCAGTCTTTTTATGAAATTATGTGGAGGCAGAAAGTGGAAAATAATCTCAGTGTTATAAATGTAGAACTGAGGCTTGCCTAAGGTTACACAGAAGTTGCTGCTAGTCCTGAGAGTTGAATTCAGCAATTCTGAGTCACACTTGATTGGCTTAATTATGACATCATCTTTCCTTACTTTATATGCCTGACCTGCCTGGCTTCAGCACACTATACTGAAAAATACTTCTATGGACAAGGAAATAAAAAAAATATATCTTAATGGTGGCAGGTCAAGTAGGGATACAGAAATTCTAGATTTACTCCCCAGCTTCCAACCAAGCTTCCTTCAAGTCACTGGTATCAGTTTGTGTCTATGAATTGATAGTAATGCTTCTCATCCTTGCAATGCATTTCTGTGATCAGGAGCTCTGATGCTCTGGCCAGGTGAATAGATTGGGACAATGTCCTATCTTTAAATCTAATTGTAAGAATCAAGTGCTATAGCTCTGTGTTTGTAAACATCAGAAAAGGAGGTTTACCTATTGACTCTAGTCTGAAAATAAATTAATAGGAAAAGATAATTTTCTTGTTATTTTATGACGGAATTGCCCTCTTATTTTGGTAAAGGTTGCAGCAATTTGGGGTTTTAGCAGTGAGGTGTCTGTCAGGCTGAGTGTGTGTTTTCAGGCTGCAGAGTGAATTTCCCTTGTTTCTGTGTTTGTGCATGGACCCAGCTGCACAGTGCACTTAGCCAGGACAGCAGTGCCTGGGGAGAGGCTAATCCTGAGCTGGGGCAGCACAGCCCTGTGCTCCCTGAGCCCTGGGTTGGGTTGGGTTAGGGTGGGTTAGGGTTGGGTTGGGTTAGGTTAGGGTTAGACTTAGGTTAGGTTAGGGTTAGAGTTACGTTAGGGTTAGGTTGGGTTAGGTTAGGGATTGGGTTAGGTTGGGTTAGGTTATGGTTAGGTTAGTTTAGGTTAGATTGGTTTAGGGATAGGGTTAGATAGGGGTTGGGTTAGGTTAGTTTAGGTTAGGTTGGGTTAGGGTTAGTGCTAGGTTAGGGCTAGGTTGGGTTGGGTTAGGTTAGGGTTGGGTTAGGGTAGTTTAGGTTAGTTCAGGTTAGGTTAGGGTTGGGTTAGGTTGGGTTAGTTTAGGTTAGTTTAGCTTAGTTCAGGTTAGGTTGGGTTAGGGATAGGGTTAGGTTGGGTTAGTTTAGGTTAGGTTAGGGTTAGGTTAGGTTGGGTTAGATTAGGGTTAGGTTGGGTTAGATTAGGGTTAGGTTAGGGTTGGGTTAGGTTAGGTTAGTTTAGGTTAGGTTGGGTTAGGTTAGGGATAGGGTTAGTTTAGGTTAGTTCAGGTTAGGTTGGGTTAGGGTTAGTTTAGGTTAGTTCAGGTTAGTTTAGGTTGGGTTGGGTTAGTTTAGGTTAGTTCAGGTTAGCTCAGGTTAGGTTGGGTTGGGTTAGTTTAGGTTAGTTTAGGTTAGTTTAGGTTAGTTCAGGTTAGTTCAGGTTAGCTCAGGTTAGGTTGGGTTAGTTTAGGTTAGCTCAGGTTAGCTCAGGTTAGGTTGGGCTGGGTTAGTTTAGGTTAGGTTAGCTCAGGTTAGGTTGGGCTGGGTTAGTTTAGGTTAGTTCAGGTTAGTTCAGGTTAGGTTGGGCTGGGTTAGTTCAGGTTAGTTCAGGTTAGCTCAGGTTAGTTCAGGTTAGGTTGGGCTGGGGGCTGAGCCCAGCTGCTGCTCAGTCCCTCCTTGCCCGCAGGCCGTGCTGTACAACGACCGCTCCGTGCTGGAGAACCACCACGCTGCTGCTGCCTGGAACCTCTTCATGTCCAGGCCAGAGTACAACTTCCTGGCCAACCTGGACCACGTGGAGTTCAAGCATTTCCGCTTCCTCGTCATCGAGGCCATTCTGGCTACTGACCTGAAGAAACACTTCGATTTCGTGGCCAAATTCAACGCCAAGGTGAGATCAGTCTGGGATCCTGGGGCTGGTCAGAAATGATTGTGGGCCTTGGTGGCACCCAGCAAAAAGGGTTTCTGTTTCCTCTGAATGCTCTTTTGGCTGCTGTGAAATATGGAATGTTAATCTGGCCTTTCTGTTCGGTTTTAATGATTTTTAAGTCAGTGACACAGTTTTTCTCCTTATACATATTTACTTCTTTTCAGAAAGTGCTTTAAGGCTAAAAATACTATTTTTTACATTCTACTTTTCAACATTGCTTCCTTGTTCACTGGCACTTTAGACCTTTTAGCAAAGCACTTGGGTTAAAAAATCAAAGCTGTTATTACCAAGTTTCCATACTGGCTACTTTAAGTGAATTTTTACTGATTTAGTCATACTCTTGTATTATCAGAACACAGAAATCAGAACAGTTTTGGCATTCTAATTTCAAATGCAGTGAAAGCATGGTCTTTCTCTTTCCAGGGGAAGGTCACTAAAGATCTTTCCTGCCTGCTCCATGTGAGCTGTAAGATCACAACCCTGAGAAACCATTCTTAAAAACTGTTTACAGTTTCAACCTAACTTACTGAAAATCACCTCCTATTAAGATATTTTAATAGACCCCATCACACATCAGAGCTGTTGGCATGCTAACTAGATACCTGCCTTTGGAGCTGCTACTGCCTTCTTGTTCCTTGTGAGGAACCCCCAAGAGCAGTGTGTTTTGTACCCAGCACTGCCCAGGTGTTTTGGTGGCATGGATAAAATGTTTTCCTGTGGCATCACTTAGGCTGGATCCGTGTGCTGACACTTTGAAGCCTCCACGTGTCCACCTGGTTTTGTTTTCCATTTCCCTGTAACATCTCTCACTTTGTCAGGCTTTAAGAAGCTGTAGAGAGAGGCCCTAGATGTGGTCCAGGGTAGGCAGAGAACTGGTCTGTGGGTCCAAAAAAGTCTGAGCTCCTTTTGCACTGCTGCATCTCATGTCCCTTCCAACCTTTCTGCTTTTATTTTAGAGTAGCTGATAAGATGGACCACTTTTTCTTGTGAGACATGGGGGAAATAGAGAAAAGGAAAAAGGGAATACATAGTTTCAGCCACACTTAGATCAAGCAGGGAAATAAGCTCATTACACACATATTCACGCTGCAATGAAGCCATCATGGTATTTTATAGTCATTTATATTTATACACCAATAGGTATCAACTTCTTGAAAAATGTTATGGAAAGATTTTATTCGTGTGCTTTCCTAGTAAATGCTGCCAAACAGGTGCATCATGTGCACATTTTTCATCTCAATGTTCCTTGGTTTTTACTTATTTTTCCTTTTCCATATTGTTAATTCCAGCCTGGGGTTAGCTCACCTGCTTTTGCCAGTGATTTTGTTAGATAGCTAAATATATTGCACAGTATCCCGGGTCAGCTCTTCCTCTGTGGCTGCCTCCTTCTGCCCAGGGTTGCCATCATGGTTTCTTGCTCCTGCCTGCTAGGTGAACGACGACGTTGGCATTGACTGGAGCAACGAGAACGACCGCCTGCTGGTGTGCCAGATGTGCATCAAGCTGGCCGACATCAACGGGCCTGCCAAGAGCAGGGAGCTGCACCTGCAGTGGACAGAGGGCATTGTCAATGAGTTCTACGAGCAGGTAAAGGCGCTGCAGGGCTTGGCTGCTGCTCTGGACACGCAGTGCTGCTGGCGAGGCAAAGCCGCAGAGATGGGGTGAGAGGGTGGCCGGGGCTGCATTAATCCACGGCTTTGCTGGAGCAGTCCAAGTCCATTGGTCTCTGAAGTTTCTGGTGTGTCCTCAGAGAGCTCTGATGGTGTTTCTGCAGGCTGAACTGTTCAAGTCTGGCACTGTGGACAAACATTGGCATGGTGAACAAGCGTTTCTTTCCTCTTTTTTTCTTCTTTTCCTGTTGTCAGTCATTGTGGCTGTCACCTCCCTCTTCTTTAGTGCAAACCCTGTTTTCATCCTTCCTTCTGTGTTCTTCCAAGACATCTGCTGGTTCTCATGCTCTCTGCAGTCTCACACTTTGATTGACATGCAGTCTCCAAAAGTGGGCACGACACCCTTGTTCAGGTGTGCAAACAGAGCAGTGGGGTTGTTTCAGCTTCTCTGCAGCCACGTGTCTGTTCACACAAGCAGGACCTTTACTGCTGGGCAGCACTACAGCCTGCCACATCTGCTCCCTGCACACTGATCCTGACCCACACCTCGTTCTAAGGCAGCAGTGCCAGCTCTGAGTTCATCAGTGCAAGTGCAGTGAGGATGCAGGGCCATGCTGGTGGCACAGGGAGGGAGGACAGCACACACTGATTCACAGAGCTGGCAATACAGCCAGGCACTGCCCCCCTCTTTCTAGGTGTAAGGGAGCCCTGAAGTGAACCTTTTCTCATTACAACCTCTTTAGCCCTGCTGAGTGCAAGGTCAGGGCTGTTCCCACACTATTCCTCTGTTTCCTGAGTGGGAACATTTGGAATGTTCTGGTCAGATTAAACCCCACATCCTGTCTTTTCCAGATGGAGCAAACAGGCTAAATCACTGAACCAGACAACTCACAGACTTCTCAAGGAGGCTGTGCACTGACTTGGAGTCACAGACTAATCCCCTTTAAAGCTTTTTCCACTTCCCTTAAATTTATTGCACTTACAGTTTGGGAAAAAAAAATCCAACAGGATTTGCTGCTGCCTTCTGGAGTGTGTGAAGAGACAGGGAAAGGGACATAATTCAGACATTGACCTGAAGCTTCTTCATTTCTTTCAAATTTCCTAAGAAAAAGAAAATACAGTAAACCTTACATATACCATGAATATAGCTGCTTCTATTTTTGTTTTCGTTTTTTTCTTAAACAAAGAGAGTGTGTCCCAAAACAACATTCATGTCCCAAATCTTCTTTCAGGAAATGCTTTTCTTCTTCATTACAACTGTCCCAACAAACTGTACTTGGCAGTTCTGGTGATGATCATGTGTGTCTGACTAGTGCATGCAGACAGAAGCAGTTAATCAGATGGAGAATGTGACTTTGCTTTTTTCCAATAAAAGTTAGATCAGAAGGAAGTGCCCCAATGTGTTAATACCATCAAAGCCTTGGACAGTGAATCAAGCTTGTGAGGCTGCAGATGTGGGAAGATATTGTCTTATCTGTTCCACAGTATGAGCCTGTGTTATTTTCCATCATTCAGAAATGAGGTTCAAAACAGAACATTTTCTTGGTTTTGGCACATTGGACTTGGTTTTGGCACATTAAGAAGGATAAGATATATTCCCAGTTTCTTTTATCTCTTATAACATCTGTTTTTCTTTAATGTATAATGCTACAAGAGGTGTATCTAACCATGTTCACCATGCCTTTGAGCATTACATTTTTTCCTGCAACTGGAAAAGACCTCTTACTCTCATTTCTAAAAAGGGGAATTTTATGGGAAGTTTGAATTTCCCTGGAAGTATTATCAAAAAGCACACATCTGTGCTGTGAAAATCATGAAGTATCTTTGTTACCAATTCCTTTGAAGAATTTCACTCCCATATAAATAAGAACTGCTTATTAAAAATGCGTTGTTTAAAATATTCAACATCTTGTTTCATATTGTTGCAGGATGTTTCCTTCTCTCACGTCCAGCATAATTATTTGAAGATAGGATAGACATATTAGAATTAAAAAAACAAATTGCAAGATGTTTCACATAATAAATCATATTTTAACAGAGAAATATAAAAAGAATTTGTAAACATTTCAATAGTCAGCATTTTTCCCAGTTCACAACTAGGAAATCTCAGATATGTTTCTGCAAAGAAGAGCAAGCTGTCACCTCTTCTTAATTTGCTTGCTATTTCAAGAATGGATGGCATGTTTCAGTGTTTTGTCAGCACAAATATTTTGTTTTTAGTGATTGAACGTAACATTTCAGGGTTGGTTTATTATAAAATTAACAAACAAAACGCAAGGAAATGAGATATTTGCTGTACATACTCCAAAATTTAGCTCTCATTTTTTGGCCTTCACCAAATACAGATGCAGATGGAGTGTTGGTCAGCTAGGAAGACCATTACTTCTGAAAAATTTAAGAGATAAATATAAGCAAAGTATAATGTAGTGGAAACTGAACATTCCTCTCCAAATTCTAATCTATATCCTTAGATACAGAACTGTGTTCTGCATTACAGCACCAAGTCACATATCAGGCTTGGTGATGGAGGTTAGATGTTTTTTGGGGCAAAGGTGGCATCTGGTCTTGTGATGTCTGCTCAGCTGAAAGCACACTGGTATCACCAGAAGCTTTGCTGTGATGGGGAATTGAGTATATCAGATTTGGTTCTGCAATGAAGTTTTACTTCATGAGAAGGAAGAGAAAAAACTCGTCTTATGCCTCCCTCTCTCCCCCAGAAAAGCTAACAAAAAGCTTCATGGGAAAGATTTACTGGTTTTGAACTAACAAATGTCATGCATTGCTTTCATAGGGATCGTGCTGATAGTCTCAGGAAACAAATATTTGTGACCCAAAGCCAAGAGGACATCTCCAGGTCACTTTTAATAAGGATGAATTAATAAGAAAATTAGTCTGGTGAGATAGCCCTGTCGTGTAGAGGTTGTTTTATTCCCTGTAAACAAGGTTGTTGTGAACTTAACAGTCACACAATCAGAAAGGATTTTTCTGAAGTGATGTGAAGAAAGGAAAGAAACAACAATTTCAGGTTTTCACGCAGTGTAAAGTTCAGGGCTAGGGGCATCCTTCTGCAGAGTCATTGGCATCCTAGTTAAATTCATATTATTGGTATCAGTAACACGGTTGGTGTCAGCTCCTGCTGGAGGAGAGCTGTGACATTTGACACGGTGGGAGGCAGGGTGGCACTGAGATGCTGTCCTTGCAGCATTTTTAATTGGCTGGATATGCTTTGCTCCTTTTGTGGCCCGGTTTTGTTTGGTTTGGCTGGAGGAATGACAGCTGTTTCATCTGCCCAGGGTGATGAGGAGGCCAGCCTGGGGCTGCCCATCAGCCCCTTCATGGACCGCTCTGCTCCTCAGCTGGCGCACCTGCAGGAGTCCTTCATCACCCACATCGTGGGGCCGCTCTGCAACTCCTACGACTCGGCTGGGCTGATGCCAGGGAGATGGATAGAAGACAGTGATGAATCAGGAGACACTGATGAGCAGGAAGAGGAGGAAACAGCAGAAATGGAAACCTGCGAGAACGCCGGGTCCAGTAAGTTGCTGGCACTTCCATTTTCCAACGAAACAAGTTCCATGTTGAGAGCAGAACACTCAGCAGAGGCTGCGAGCTGGCCAGGTTCAGCAGGGCTCCTCCAGAGTGGCAGTGAGTCAGTGCTGTCCTTGGTGAAGCTGCAGCACTTACACTAGCACTTGCATTAGTAATTACAAGAATAATCACACTTGTTAATGGGGATGCTCCACGGTTTCAGGACCAATGGGGTTCATATCCACCACTTACTTCTACCTTAGCTGGGGTTTCTGGTGGTGGATCCTCTGTCTGTGCATGAGGGCTTTCTAGACTCTTTCAGCACTGGTTAACAGACTGCAATAATATCCTGAAAAAAAGATATCCAGGAGAAGATTTTTCAAGGAAGACACTCATCATTTCCATGAGCTAACATGACATACAGGAATAATAGAATGGGGGTCTGAAATGCTGATGCAGTAAAAGAGTTTTTAACAATGGAATCATTTTAATGCAAATCTATTCAAGGTAAATGAAGAAAGGGAGGAGAATTGGCACTGAGCATTGCTGTGTTGTGTGCTGGGAGCTGCATCACTTGGCTAATCAGTAACTAAAGCTCATTCTCCTGCCTCTCCTCTAGAAAGGCAACATTGACAATATTTGCTGTACTGAGATGAAAGGTTTTTTACCTTTAAAGGAGGAATCACTTGTGGGAAGTGATTTTTAAGAGAAAATAATGCAGCTAGAGACCTCTTCCTTTCATCAGTTGAATCCTGCATTACCTTTTTCTTTCTTTCTTTCATATTCTTTCTCCCTCGGAATTTTCTACTACTGTTCCTTTGTTTCCCTCCCCTGAGTTATCTTTCCCTCTCTCCCCTGTACCCAGAGGTTTTAGGAAACAGCAGTCTTAGCTGCACTCATGAAATACCAATACATAGCTTTTTCCCTCAACAGCCTCACTTTTTTTGTTCTTTCCCACACACGTTCATGCCCTGCCTGGGTATCATCCCTGTTTTCTCTTGGGAAACCTGAGAAAGATTTGATGAGTGCAGTAAGTCACATATGGATGTGGAACTTAAAATCTACATCTCCTGATGTGCAGAATTAACCATTAATGTCACATGCTGTTTTGCAGGAAAGAAGAAGTTCAAGAGGAGGAAAATCTATTGTCAGATCACTCAGCACCTGCTTCAGAATCATAAGATGTGGCAGAAAGTGATAGAGGATGAGGAGAGGTTAGCTGGGTCAGGGCAGCAAGGCACGGAGCCATCCCCACTGCACCAGTCTTCAGAACAAATCCAGGCCATCAGGGAGGAGGAGGAGGAGAAAGGCAAGGCCAAGAAGGACGAAGAGGAGAACACAACTGTAGAACCAAACCAATGACGATATTTACAGCAGTATTTTCAGACAGATTGACTCGTGCACAGACTCTTTCTCAAGCCAGCACAGCATTTAGACACAACACTGTAGAAGTATGGGATGATGCGCCTACAGCTGTTCAATTTGTTTCTCTTTCCTTTGTATGGTGAGGTACATTGTGTCAACTCCTATGCTCAAGGAAGCTTTCACACTGCAACACCGGCTTTACAGACTTGCTTGGAAGAGATTTGGGGTGGGTGGAATTCTATAAATATATATATATATAGCCAGGGTTATTGGCTGCACACTTCAGCAAAATACATTTATTGATATATTATGGTCACTGTGATATTTACAGGAGAAATTATCTAAGGAAATGCTGCTTCTGAAGCACATTTGCAGTGAACAGTAAGGTACCAGTTAAGTAGCTTTTGCTCTTAATGCTGAGGGATAAAACTTCCAAAGCTTTATACGAATGCTGATATATCCTGCCAACACTTAAGTGTGAGTGAGGGGGTGTTTGCACGTGTGAGTGGATGTGAGGAGGTAGAGCACAGGCTGAGTTATCACCACACCAGCTGCAGCACATATCCCAGCTTACCACAAGAGACAGAAGGCCAGAACTGCAGGGAATTGGTGCCTGCAAGGGAACAATCCCGAGGAGATTTGCTTTCCCCTGGCCCTGCACTCCAGCTGTGGGCAGCAGCCATCCAGCTGTGGCCCAGGCTGCTGCTCTGGCCCTGCCCAGCTGTGCCTCCTCCTCCTCCTCCTCCTGGGCTGCTGCCCTGGGGGCAGTGCCAGGATGGATGTTTCCAAGGGATCTGCTGCCCACAGGGCAGTGCCAGCAGGGATGTTTCCAGGGAATGCTGCCCTGGGGCAGTGCCAGCAGGGATGTTTCCAGGGAATGCTGCCCTGGGGCAGTGCCAGCAGGGATGTTTCCAGGGCAGTGCCAGCAGGGATGTTTCCAGGGAATGCTGCCCACAGGGCAGTGCCAGGATGGATGTTTCCAGGGAATGCTGCCCTGGGGCAGTGCCAGGATGGATGTTTCCAGGGAATGCTGCCCTGGGGCAGTGCCAGCAGGGATGTTTCCAGGGAATGCTGCCCTGGGTGGCTGCTCTGTCCCCTCAGGGGTGCATTGCCCTGGCTCAGCCTGCTGCAGCTGCAGCTCCAAATGTCTCCTGTGAGAGCACAGCTCAGCTCCTGGGGGCAGGGGCCTTGCCCAGGACAGCCCAGGGGCAGGAGGAGCTGCAGGGGACAGTGCCAGGGCTGGCACTCGGCTGTGCCACAGCGTCAGCTCCAGGCAGCTCGGGGTTCCGTGGGAGCAGCTGCTGGGAGCACTTGGTGCTGCCATTCTGCTGAGAAGCAGCATGTTTGATCCCACCAATAGAATTTTTTTCTCCTTCTTTCTTCTTTTTATTTTTTTTTTTAAGAGAAAGAAAATATCAGGCTTGTAAGAACAGCAGATCTTTTGTTGTTGTTGTTGTTCATTTGTTTTCTTTGTTGTTTATGCTGTGAGCCAAATGTCTATTTAAAAGGTTGGATATTCACTTTCAATATTTTATTTCACAATATATTTGTCAATGATTAGCTATCTAGATGTAAATATGGAAAAATTTTTATGGGTTCCTGTAGATAGTGATATCTTTAAAAGAAAAAGAAAAAAAGGGAAAGGTTGTTTTGTAAAGATAATTTTTTTAAAAAATAAATACAAAAACATTTTTATACAGTGTAGCCATTTCCAAACCCCAGGAATAAAGTCTTGAGTAATTTGTACAGACCCTTCTGGGAAACCAGTGGTCTAGAGGATCAAGGCTTTAAAATACAAATGCTCTTGGGGACTGGCAGCACCAACCAGTACCCCACAATTCAGAGATTTGTTCCCACAGAGAGAGTTATATGTATAAACTTCAGTATCTCTGAAAAATCCTTGGACTTATGTATGCTTTTTCTACTTTGATTCTGCAGCCCAATACCAAGAGGGCTGCTTGTGAGAGTAAGATTCCTTGTGAAAGGCAGAGTTTGTAGAAGTCCTTTCTGTATTAAATTACTGACATTACACCCATCACTTTTTGCTATTGTCACACATTCACCAAATTTCATGATGCTGTTGACACCTCCCAAAATGTTGGAAAACATTCTCTATCAGAGCCAGTCACGTGTGTTACCACTTCAGAGTTCCTGCTTGCTCTGTGTTTCTCTCAGAGCGAGGTTTTGCTCAAAAGAGGGTTTGGGGTTTTTACTGGTTGCATTTGCCTGATTCTGTTCTGAATGATCTTATCAGCAGGAATGTTTAGGAAGTGTTTTCCAATGAGGTCAGGAAAGCTAAGATCCAAATTGCACTGCTATTTTAAAGGGAAGGGACATAGCAGAATTCATTCCAAAGAAAAAAGCTGTCTCCAAGATCTCAGCAAGTCTCGACCAATTCCAGCTTGCATTGTTTTCATCTCTCTTCACTTTAACCGTTTTATTTGGGCTTTTCTTCTACAGGTGATATGCATAGCTTATAGTATGAGAAGGATTTATTATTTCTCATTCAGTCCTTTAAAAATTAAACTTACAGAGATGCTTTAAAATGTCCCATCTCCAAGCACTTACTGCTCAATTTTCAGTGCATAACCACTGCGACTGGATTTTAATACTGGGTTTTATATTGCCTTGGCTGGAAGATGAAAAAAAATCTATTGCAGCAAGTGTTAGTGGGTGCCCAGCTGGTAAAATAACAAAGAAGCATTCAAGAAGGAGGCAAAAATCCTGTAAGTAGGTTTTCACATATTCCTCTAATCTGGCATGCATAGGGTTGAAAAGAACTAACTAAGAAAAGATATTTAAGAATGTGATGAAATAAAACCATTATATTTTTTGGTTGCCATTAAGTAAAAATTAGTGTCCACTTGTAATTTGGCTTTGTGCATTGCCAAGGCAGCTGTTAGAAACAGATACACCATTGACACCTAAGCCTGTTCATGGGAACAGTCACTGACCTGGACCTTTATGGTGAAGGAATTGCTGACTGACTTAAAATGAGAATGATTGATTGTTGTTTTTATCCAAACTAGAAAGAAATTCCAGAAGAAGCTGAAGTAGCTGCGAGTGCTCAGCTTGGTAAGAGGTGACTTTTCTTTTCCCACTCCAAAGAGTCAGTAACCCAATTCCTGCAGATGGCCCCTCCTCATGGATCTGATTCTCAGTCAATCTCCAGGCTGCTTAGATGTAACACAAAAGAAAACACCAGAGGGATTTTATGTCAAGAATGTGAAAACTTTCTTTTCTTTGGGGGGGGGAGAGGGGGTGGGCTTTGGGATTCATAAATAACAAAGTGGGTAATTTAGGGGGCTTGATAATATCTTCTAATCCAAAGGAGGCAAAAATTTTCTCCTGAAGTTACAGCAGCCTTTTGGATGAAGATCTTGAAGGTTTTCCACTTAGTGTAGTCCTTTGGTGTTGCAGGCACCAAATAAACCACAGTCTATGAAATATTTTTAGGAAGGAAAAACAAATTAAAGAAAATTAATTGCATCCAGTCAGCAAAATGCTCATGTTTTAGGTGGGTTGTTTACAATGTTGATTTGAATTGCTGGTACATACCATATGTAAAGCAGTGTGCTAGATAATAAAGAAGGCAACCCCCATTTCATCAGTGTTTTGCAGTGGCAAACCCAAAGTGTTTTAGTTTTCTGTTCTTTAAAAACAGGAAGAGAAAGGCTGGATGATATTTTCCATTTGGATATTTTGTTTTCCCCACTTTAATGGCACTTGGTGTCTGATCCTGTTCTAGTCTAGAAGTTTGCCTGAAATAGGAGGCTTTTGCAGTCCTTGCAGCTCCCAGTGCAGTGCTTTTGTCCCTATATTGGCACTTTTGTTGATGGCCACATGGTGTTTACCATGGAATATAACTTCTGTCAGTACCCTTGTGTTGCAGAGGGAACATGTGGGAGTGTGAAAGCCCCAGAGTATTTAATTACCTTGTTATTGTGGGAGGAGTGTAAGATACTAGCTTCTCAGATCCCAAATATGGGAGGTGGTGTTTGATGAGATGTTGCAAGCTGTGCATCAGAAATGAGGGGCCACCACCTGAGGGAAAAGGGATTTTCCTGTGCTCTTGGCAGGGTTTTGGATGGCCTCCATGTGTGGATGAAATGCTTTGCACAAAGCTGTGCCACCAAAGCCCCTCCTGTGACATCGTGCAGGGCACTGGATCTCACAGCAAACAGGTCAGATTGGGCAGGAAATGGTTCCCAGGGTAGATGTAATTTGAGAATGCTTTTGTGCATAAGGCAAGGATAGTTTTTATTCTGACATCATGTGCGAACTCCTCTCTGCATCATCATCAGCCTAAAGGTGGATTTAGGTCTTTACTGTTAGCATACCACTGTTGCAATTTCTTAAGATCCTGGTGGTCTGAATCTGGAAGAAAATTAAGGCTGTAGAGATTCATGTAGATGCTTTTAAAGGTCCCATCTAAGCAAATTTTGTTCGCAAGTCCCATTCTATGCATTCCATGCTGGACAATAAGTTCATTTGTTTTCTTTAAAATTCTAAATTTCTGTCTGCTTTATCACTAGAATTTTATCTTCTTTTTCTTTCTGAAAATCTGGCCCCATCTTTCTTCAGAAATGCCCTGGAAAGTCAAATGCAGTGTGGAATCCCAGAGAATGTTGTCAGTTTTCAAAATGAACCCTATGCATTTTTGAAAACCTAGCCATAAGTCTAATGCAGCAAAAGGGTTGTGGTTGGTGCTGGTTGCTAATGAAGCACTTGTGCAAAGTCTGTGTGTCCTGTCCATGGGGCTACCCCGTGGTCAGGGAGGGAGGGGGTCAGGCAAGGATGAGGGGCAGAAGGCTGGACAGAAGCACGTTCCAGAGTGCAGAATTCACCTCTCTGCAGGCACTCAGGGCTGCCTGCTCTCCTCAGCCTCAGCCCTGGCAGTTCCTTAGAACCTGAGGATTCCTCAGCTGCCAGAGGAGCTGGGCAGAGCTGGTGGGTTGTGCACCTGCAGGCAGCCAGTCAAACCAGCATTCTGTGGGAAGGAGAAAAGGAAATCATAGTCCAGTATCAGATATCATAAAACAAAATTTATTTTCCTTTTCTTTCAAAAGCAAATGCAATCCTGCTGAAATGGAGTAAACACGGATTTTCTGGGAGTTTAATTGCTATTTGATGTTGCAGAGTTAGGCAAAATGATGGCAGTGTTCAAGAGAAAATCATTATTTCAATTAATTAGAGAGGGGGAATCTTTTTTTTTTTTTTTTTTTTTTTTCCTATTTTTCAGTGAATCAACGAGTAAGAATGTCTGGGAATCTTGGAGAAAAATACATATTAAGTGATTTTGAACAGATGGAAGAATAATAGAAATTAGGTGTCTTAAGAAACATTGGAAGAGCTTGCAAGATTATTATCAGAGTCAAACTTTGATTTAGAGTGAAATAGTACCAGTACTTTTGAGAGCAATTTAGTATGATAAATCTTTCTTTGAATTTCATCACTCTTTTTAGCAAAACAACGTTGCTCTGCAGGTGAATCAAAGCAGGGTTTAGCCCTTGCTGTGGTAGTTATTGAGTCCCAGCACTGGAGGGAGCAGTGTGAGAATTACTCTCTATTTACAGCCTAAGTATGATTTATTCAGAGGCCATTAGTGGGATTTTCCTGGCAGGCAGGTGATCTTGTGATGGAAATGCATCACAGCAGCTCAGCAGGATGCAGATGTCACCTGGGTGAGCTCTTAGGACGATACAAGCTCTGGGGGCAGAACAGTGCTGGGGTATTTCTGAAGAATTCATTTCCACAGTGACAGAAGGGGGCAGAGCTCGAGCTGGTTATCAGCACTGCCCTGATCAGTCTGAAATGGTGAGCAATGGTGTCACTGCCAGTGTCACACAATTCAGTGTGCAGAATTCTCCCAAGTGCTGAGTTCAGGTAAAACCAGCTGGCCTTGGGTGAGGTCTGTCAGGCTGAAGGATGCAGTAAATCAAGAAGAATTTTTGACTGAAGTTGTTTAATTTTCCTTCATTAAGGAAAGCTTTGCTTGGTGCAAGAGGAGGAAAACAAAAAGGATATTTCACTTGAGCTTTTCAGGTTGCTAGTCCGTGCCAGTGGTTTCTTGCTGCCAGAGCTGTGTTTGGTACACCTGAGATGTGGGAATGGGGCAGCAGAGGGGAACTGTTCTGCCCTGGGAGCCACAGGAGCCTTTGTGCTCTGGGAGCACCACTGACATCTGCAGGGGTGACAAGAGGTGAGTTAGCCAGGGAAGCCTGAATGTTTCTGTTCTCTGTGTGGAAGCAGAGGAGCAGGTATACAGGACTTTGCCACAGCTGCAGGCCTCGTGTCCTTTCATGACTGAATCCTCTTGTCCTTAGGCAAAAACCATGGGAATCAGATCAAATAATGGCTTCAGTTTTCAACACTGTCTTCCTTCACTGCAGCGAACGCTCACAAACAATTGATGTGAATTAGCAACTGCTCTTTGCTTTAATAAGTATTTATTTGAAAGGAGTTGGGAGATTTTTTTTTTTTGGTAGTGCTTTTTTTGTCTCCTCTGACCCTAGTCATTTTCCCCCCATGCTTTCCTGAAAACTAATAAAAAAATTTAAAAATTAAAGCTCTGTGATCTGGTCAGAGAGAAAACAGTGAGGGGTTTGCCATGTGTGTACATACTGCTTTAGGTAGACAGCCTGCTAGTCTGTTAAATTTCCTTTTCAAAGTTCCTGCCTGATCCTGAAACACAGTGAAAACCTGTATTTGAATGCAAAATGGTGATTTGTAGGTGTTTGTAAACCTTGATACTGCAGAGGTGTTCCAAAGGATCAAAGACAACATTAATAACTGCTGTGTGATGTTGATGATATTTTTAATATTTCAACCATGCCAGCGTACTTTTGGTCATTATTTTTCTAAAGTTAAGTCTTCTTCTCTTGAATAATCAATATCAGATGTTTGCATGATGGAAAGTAATTTAAGTTCACTTTTTAAAAAGCCGTGATTTATACTGTGGGTTACGTTTGTTTAACAGATTAACATTTTCACTGATGGGTGGCAGTTTTTTTTTTCTTTTTAGTGCTTTTGATAGAAGAACAACTAGGACATTTTCCAACAAAAACACATTTTTTCGTCTTTGACTCCAGCTGTGGAAGAAATACCTTCCAAAAACAATTATTTTCCAGTACAGTTTGGCCTGTCTGGATAACAACATGCAAGTATGTATATCATGTAGAAGATGTGACTGAAAAAATTAAAAATCCCATTTTGGTGAACTAATCAAGAAATTAACCTGGCAGGGTACAACCCTTTCTGAATTAAAATCTTGGGTGTGCCAGTATAACTGAAGCACTTGACCCCCACCAGATTTGAGGGCCAAATTGTACACATTTTTTATTTTAAAACTGACAACAGGCCAGACAAAGTTCTTTTGCTTCAGGAAACACTGGGAAATTTGGTTGCCTTACATCCTGTCCTGTGAGGATTGACTCCTGGCCTGAGATCTTGGGGCAAAATTATTTTAACAATGCTTATTCACACTCAGCTGTAGTAGAAAGTTTCCACCGATCACTTGTGTACTACAAATTTAATCCCTCCTTGATTTTTTTTTTCACTTCAAAAGGTGAGAAAAAATTGGGGGAGTGTAATTTTATATGGCTCTATTTGAAAAGGGTTTTGTGTACCTTTATAATTCTTTTGAAGCAATATTTTAAAAAATAACTGCCAGCCAAAGTGGCAATGCAGAAAAGTGCCATCTTGTTTAGGATTTGTACACGCCAGTTTTTAACACAGTGTTCTTTTCACGAAGTACTACATACGTTAATTTATATTTATATATTGTCAATATTGTTGTAACCAAGCTTCTCCTTTCTAAACACTTCAGGAACAAGGCCTTGTATTTTTAGGTGATTTTCATAAACAGAAGAATTCTTTTCCTTTCACTAGTATCTTGCACTCGATACATGTAGCAATACTTAATATATTCTCTTCACAAATATTCGTTAAGTGATTTAGTTAATGGCTGATAAATGTTTTGTACAAAATAGATTCTGTACAGGAAAAAAAATCTTTTAGATAAACATTATTTATTTTTACTGTTTTGTAAGTTAGACACTATAATGAAGCTCCTTTTTGCCAGAATTACTGGAAGTGCCTCTTGGTAAAATGTATTATACAGTAAATATGTATTCAAAATCATTAGAAATACTTGTCACAAAATGAACAATGTGGATGTTGCAATGTGAAGACAAATGTACAACATAAATATAATTCTGTGGTATCCTATTGCCTGTGTTTCTTTTTCCTTTATCGAACGAAATGGGTTTCGGTGCCCAGCTGTCAGTTCAAGGGTCAGATTCCAAATTACTTGTACCCCCTTTAGACTCTGATTGAAACCCAGTGAAAGCTTTATTTGCATCTCAGGACCGGTGGTTGCCAACAAGTAGCTCAGTGCTGACAGTCTGGTGGTGGTGAAAGCAGCTGGGAGCTCAGCTGGCCGTGTTCCCAGCTGGGAGCGGGGCTGCCAGCTCCTGTCAGGGAGCTGTGGCACCTCTGGGACAAGCTGGAGATGCAGCTGAGTGAAATACTTGCAGTGAGGAGGGATGAAGGTGTCCCACAGTCCAGCTGGGACATGCTCAGGGACTCTCTGGTTCCTAAGGCTGAAGGTGCTGCCAGGGGAGAGCAGCAGAAGGACACCAGGTCCTCTCTGTAGTGCCTGTCACAGCTGGTGCGCCAGGGGGAAGCTGCCAGGTTTAAAAGGGTCACAGCCTATGGGGCTCTTTCTCCATGACAAATGAAAATGTTGTAGACATTACATTAAATTAGTTGGCTTAGAGGTTTTTATGACCTTTGTTTGCGTTTTCCCTTTGTTTACTTCTGAGCCCTAGATCCTGGCTCCAGGTACAACTGGAGCTGGGGACTGGAGGGCCTTTTATAAAAACTGACTTCAGCATTTCAAACCATGCATTCAGTGTCCCGTCAAAAATATCCTGATCCACTTTCCAGTGCTGCCTTTTTCCTGAAGCACCATAAGGTTATGGATTTCATGGAGAACTAGGAGCCACAGAATAGGAAGGTTTTGTAATACACCAGTTGGCTTTGGGCAGTTTCAGTATGTGAATTAGCTTCTTGTATTTCAGATCATAGCTGTTATAATTTTGTGTATATAAAGTACCTATTTTGTGGTTCTATTTTATATAAATATATAATTTCATTATTATAAATAATAATTGTAATAAAATGATCAGTAAATAGCCAGCCCTTCTCTGCCAGTTTTCCCTTCTGTCAGCGCAGGTTTGTTCAAAAGTGTCTCTCCCCAGCTCAGGGGATACAGCTCAGGATATCCGAGGGCCCAGGTGATTTCTGTTCCTTCTGCTTGTTTCACTTGCAGGTGTTTCCCAGTCCAGCTCGCTGAGCCTCCGGCTCTGACATTGGCACGTTCTTCATTCCAGCTCTGGCTCTGAGATGCTGCACTTGATGGCTGCTCCAGTTCCTTCCAGCTCTGGGTAAATAACTGGTGTCTCTTGTGTAATCTGTGTCCGTGTTCTGACCTTTGTGTCCATCTGTGTCACCTTTGTCACATCTGCATGCTTTATCAGCATCCTTCCGAGCCACGGTAGCCAGACTCTACTCGTGTACTTTCCTGCATTGTGCTTATTCCAGCACATGTACCTTTTTACTTTTTGAGACAGAAAGAAGTACACAAGATCTTCTCATCCATCTTCCTTCTCAGCTTTGGTAGCGCCTGCTTTTCACGTGCCATTCTCTCGGCCTTCTGTAGGGGGTGTGTTAGACCCTCCTTATGTGCCCTCACTAGTTCCATAGGTTCTATCTTTTCTAAGAGTGTTGGGCTTGAGACTTAATCCTCCAGAGAGTTATCTCCAGTCCTCATCCATGGTGTGTGTACCTACCTTGGCTTACACTGTATGTAGCTGTCTTGGCTTATGTTGCATGTACCTTTACTGTGTGCATCTCTACTGTATGGGCCTTTATTGTGCCCCTTAGCTCGGAGCTGCCCTGGCACCCGCTTGGGTAGAACAGTTACAGAACTTTATTGTTCCTCTCTTTTCTATGGGGTTTTGGGCAGGAAATGTGTGGGGATCACCTCTAGCTGACCAGCTCCTGCTGTCTCGCAGGTCCCTGAGGTGGGTTCCCATCTCTGCAGTCACCAATGCTGCCGATTTCCCTGGAATCTCCCGCTGGGTGTTGAAGGGCAGCAGCCGGGGGATGTGTTGAAGCATCCTCTTCATGCAGCGTTCCAAGCGAGGGTTGCAGTCAGCCTGTCAGCTGCAGAGTGTGACAGGGGGAGCGTGTGTGAGTCTGTGTCTGTCTGGGAGAGTCTGTGTCTGTCTGGAGAGTTTGTGTCTGTGTCTGTCTGCTCTTGTCTGCCTGTGCCAGTGTGTGTGCTGACTGCTTCTAACCTTGTGCATATGGTTTTTACCTTTTACCTTTGTCAACTCATTTTTAAATTTAGAATAGAAAGTCCCCAGCCAGAGGGTTGGGTTTTTTCCCCCCCAGCTGAGTTTTTTTCCTTAGTCCCAGCCAACAAGACTATGTTCATCCCCAGAGGTTGGGCATGGACAGTCCCAGTACCAGGGTTTTGTCAGCAGGAGGGTTTTTGAGGCATGGACAGTCCCAGTACCAGGTTTTTGTCAGCAGGAGTGTTTTTCAGGCTCCTAGGAGCACTGATGGCCGTGGTGTAATGGAGCAGTGGAGACAAGAGCCACGGTGAGTTTGTGTGTGAGCTGAAAGAGTCGTGTGTGGTGCACAAGTGTTCTTCTTTCTGTGTGCTGCTTCTGTGTTGGGTTTCATGTGTAAATAATAGCAACTGTAATCAACACTTCAGAAACAGAAAAATGGTTCTATTGCATTAATATATATTTTTGGTTTGTGTTCCCCTGTATTGTTCTGTGTTTGCACTTGCTGCTGCATTTCCATGCATTGCTCTGTATATAATTCACCTTTAGCAGCCATGTGTCCATGGAGTGTACCTGTAATTGAATTGGTACCTGTCCTTGCCTTTGTACACCTTGCTGTCTTTTGCTGTGAATAAAAACATTCATTCAATAAAGTTAAGTCGCCCCTAGTCAAGATACCCCACGTCTTCCCCTTGGCTCCTGTCTTTCTTTTTCATATTTGCTGTAGCATTAACTCTATTTCTTTTTCTCTCTATTTCTTTTCTTTTTCTCTTTATTTTTTTTTCTCTCTATTTCTGTCTGACTCTATTTCTCTTTCCCTGTTTCTAGTAGTCTCTAACTCTGTTTCTTTTTCACTCTTTCTTTTTTTTCTCTCTAATTCTATTTCTAACTTTGTTTTCCTTTCTAGCTGTGCAATTTGAAAAACAGCAGTACAAATTTTCAGGCTCCCTGCAAGTCAAAAAAAAAAAAAAAAAAACCACCAAAAACCCTTATGTTATTATTTAAAAATATTTACACCTCAATGTCACATCCTGAGGTGTCTCCTTAGACCTGAGATCACCTCTGGAGGACATGCAGGTGGTCTGGAACCCAGCTTTTTCCAATGCCCATCAATGAGAGACTGCAGGAGGCTGTTCTTAGAGGTTTTCATGGTTGTTTATTCTTCCTTATCTCAGGAATGCTTCGTCCAGCCAACAGCAGTCTGCTCGCCAGACGTCCAGGGCAGAATCTGCCTGGCAGAGGCAGGACTGATCTTTTATAGTCTAAATCACTACTAGGTATTTACAAATGGCCCCCAATACAATACAATCTTGTTACATGGTGCAGCTCTGTTCTCATCCAATCTAAGAGTGCCAGCGTGTCACCCAGCATGGATGACACGGAGAAGAAGGAGGAAGAGGTATCCACACCCTCAATTCTCCATGTTGGCCACGTGTCCCTTATCACAAACATTCTAGAACTCTGCTCATTCTACATTCTAACAGTCTAATTTACACTCTATTTATTTTTGTGGCTTGCATTTCTTCTCTCAATGTTGGTAAATTGTTCCAAGGAGCTAAATCCAGCCCCTGAGACACCTGGGTCTCATTCGAGGGTCTTTGGGGACCCCACCAGGGGGGTCTTAAACCTTCCAGGGAAGCCAGAGGAATACTCTGGACTCCCACACCTCAAGAGCCTGAAATTTTCTACTGCTGCACCAGACATACATGTTTTTTCTCCTTTTTCATATATACCAGGTAGGGCCCCTCATTAATACTCCAGATGGCAGTGACTAATAATTACCTTGATTGAACATTACATGCCTACTCTGGAGTACTAATGAGAGTAGTTATTAGTTATTATTAGTTAGTTATTATTAGTTAGTTGGGCAGTTAATTCAATATTTAGCTAACTAGCCAATTTCTCGGTGCACCACCACGCCTGTCACTCACCCAAAGATCCACTTCTCACACAAGCCCAGCCCGTCGCAACCCCAGCCCCGGTCCCTCGACACGTGGGGGCCCCAGGGTGTCACCTGCACATCACGGCATCTCCTGTGCCCGAGCGCCTCCGGAGGGACCCTGAGGCCATCCCCAGCGCTGATCCCGTCCCTCCCGAGGGACCCTGAGGCCATCCCCAGCGCTGATCCCGTCCCTCCCGAGGGACCCTGAGGCCATCCCCAGCGCTGATCCCGTCCCTCCCGAGGGACCCTGAGGCCATCCCCAGCGCTGATCCCGTCCCTCCCGAGGGACCCTGAGGCCATCCCCAGCGCTGACCCCGTCCCTCCCGTGTCCGTCCCCCCGGGACCCTCCCCCAGCCCCGCCCCTGCCCCGCGCCCCAGCCCTGGCTGCGCACCCGCCGCTAACGCCGCCTTGTGGGCACAGCGCGGTACTGCAGCCGCCGCTCGCACCGCGCGCTTCCCGCCCTCGCAGCCGCGGCCGCTCTCGCAGCCCGAGCTCGGCGTCACCCTCCCCTCTATTCACACACACCTCCCGCTCCCCGCTCGATCCGGACAGCAGCGGGGACGCCGCTGCAATCCGGATCTCCAGCGAGGAGAACAGCATTGCTGCCCTGCCGGATTGAGAAATCCCGGCGCAATTCCTTGGGGAGGTGGCGGGCACGGGGAGCTGAGCCTCAGGCCGGGTTCGGGCAGCGGCAAACGGGCGAGGAGGGGAGAGGGGAGATTCCCCGCAGCCGTTCAAGCCGGCCCTGCCGGGTTTGGGTGTCCCTGCCCCGAACCCGATCCCGCCGAGGGCTGAGGGAGCGGCGGGATGCGCTGGGCTGTGCCGAGCCCCGGCCCCGGTCAGGAGCGCCGGGCAGCGCCGGCTCCGAGCGGAGCCCGCCCGCCCCGAGCGTTTCCCGTTCTCCGCTCGGCGCCGGCATCGCCCCGGAGTCCCGCGGGCTGAACCCCGCGGCGGAGCCGGGACCGGAGCCGACCACACGGAGCCGGGCCAGCCTGGCTCACACGTTTATTTCCCCACGCGATTTTTAATTTAAAGCGGAAACGCTGCCGCCCGTCTCCCCAGTGCCCTTTATTGTCGGGCGTCTCTGCGGATTCTCTGCCCGCGCTGATCAGAAATTCCCGGCACTGCGGGCCCGGCGGGTTCGGCTGTCCCGGGCCGCAGGTGGAGCGGGAGCGGCAGCGCCGGGCGCGGAGCGGCTCCTCCCGCCCGACCCGGCCCGGTACCGGTACTGCAGCCCCAGCGAACGGGGCGGGACTGGAGCACAAGGGCCCCACCCGGTGCCGGGAGCAGCCCCGGTTCGGCCCGGGGAGAGGGGCCGGGCCACGAGCGATGGTCCCGCCCCGGCCCGGGCAGGACGGGACCGGGTGGAACCGGGCGGGACCGGGGCTCTGTGAGGCGGGACCGGAGACACCGCGGGCGGGACCGGGCGGTGATTCAGGGGCGGTACCGGGCGGTGCTTCAGGGGGAGGACCGGGCAGTGCTTCCGGGGCGGTACCGGGCGGTGATTCAGGGCGGGGCTAAGGGCGGGGCCAGGCCCAGCCAAGGTGTGCGGGGTCTCAGTGCGGCTGCGCGTGCCGGGGCCACAGTGCGGCTGCGCGGGGCGGGGCCGGGCCCGGCACAGGTGCGCGGGGTCTCAGTGCGGCTGCGCGGGGCGTGGCCGAGGTGATTTAACTCCAGGTAATTGGCTCGGCCGCCATTTGCTCAGGCTGAGCTCGCTGCCGACGGGTGGCTGCGTTGGAGCTCCGCGCACAGGGACAGGATGGATTTCTGCTTTCCCTCCTCTCAAACCCTCTCCCCCTCCTTCGTCCTCCTCGTGTTTCCCTCCTTTTTCTCCCTTTCCCGCCTTTCTCTCTCCTCCTCAAACCGACCCTTTCCCCGCCCCTTTCGGCCTCTCCTCCTGTTTCTCTCTCTACCTTTCCTCCCTCCTCCTCGTGTTCCTTTTCTTTTCTTTCTCCCCCAAACCTGTCCCCCCCCCATTCTCCCTCTCCTGTCCCCACCCCGCTCCCCTCTCCTGTTCCCCTCCTGTGTCCCCCGTCCCTCTCCCCCCCCGGCCTTTCCCTCCCCGTCCCGCTTCCCTCCCTGCCCCTTTCATCCCTGCGTCCCTTCTCCCCTGGCTGTCCCCGCACCGCGGGGTTCGGGGCGCCGCATAATAAAGGCCGGAGAGCCCGAGCGGCGCCCCCACCGTCCCTGCAGCCCCACACGGGGACTGCCCGCCCTGCGGGTGTCCCCATGCCGGTCCAACACACGGCCCGACACCGCCGGGGTTCCGGCTGTCCCTACATCACACCGGGGGTCCCGGGGTGGGGGGTTCAGGACGGGCCCCCTCGCTAGGAGGGGGTCCCGGGGGGGTGGGGGGGGGGTTCAGGATGGGCCCCCTCCGGAGGAGGGGGCCCGAGGGGGGGGGAGGGGTGTGGGTGGGACGGGGGCTCCCTCCGGAGGAGGGGCCCTGGGGCGGGGCGGGGGGGCAGGGCCCCCTCCGGAGGGGGGGGCCGGGGTGGGGGGGGGGCCGGGGGGGTCCGCCCCCTTGGCCCCTCCCACCTCGGGCCCTCCCCTCCGGACGGGGTCCGGCCCCGAGCCCCTCCCCAGGACCCTCCTCCGGACGGGGCCCGGGGGAGGGAGGGAGGGGTGGGGCGGGTGGGGGGGGAAGCAGAGGGGGTCACGTCACTCTGCAGCGTGAGCAGACCAAAAAAAAGTCACCACACAAACGTGTGCCTGCCCCTGTCCTGCCCGCCCCCCCCCCCCCTCCCGGAGGAGGGTCCTGGGGAGGGGCTCGGGGCCGGACCCCGTCCGGAGGGGAGGGCCCGAGGTGGGAGGGGCCAAGGGGGCGGACCCCCCATACCCCTCCCACCCCGGCCCCCCCCCTCCGGAGGGGGCCCCGCCCCCCGCCCCGCCCCAGGGCCCCTCCTCCGGAGGGAGCCCCTCCCGCCCCCCCTGGACCCCCTCCTCCGGAGGGGGCCCATCCTAAACCCGCTCCCCCCACCCCGACCCGCCCGGGACCCCCTCCTAAGGAGGGGGCCCATCCTAAACCCCCCGACCTCCCCGGGACCCCCGGTGTGATGTAGGGACAGCCGGAGCCCCGGCGGTGTCGGGCGGTGTGTTGGACCGGCATGGGGACACCCGCAGGGCGGGCAGTCCCCGTGTGGGGCTGCAGGGACGGTGGGGGCGCCGCTCGGGCTCTCCGGCCTTTATTATGCGGCGCCCCGAAGCCCGCGGGGCGGGGGAAAGAGGAAAAGCGGGCACGGAGGATGGGAATGGGGGACAGACGGGGCGGTCGGGGTGGGTGACCAAGGACCGAGGGCGGGGGGTGCCGGAGTGTGCGGGCCAGCGGGGACAGGGGACGGGGCGCTGGGGGGGGAATGGGAGAGTGGAGGAAGGAGGGGAGGATTGAAGGGGGTGCAAGGGGAGCAGGGAGAGGGGATGGGGGGCCCAGGGTTGGGGGAAAGGACGGTGGAAGGAACAGCAGAAGGAAAAAGGAATACGGCAGGGTAGGGTAGGGTAGTCATAGGGTAGGGTATGTATAGGTATGGGGGGGTGCGGGGGAGCCGGGCCGCGGGGGAGGGTTTGGGGGGGAGGGAGGGGAGGGCTAGGGGGGAGAGGGAGGGGGGGGGGGGTTGGGGGGGGGGGAGGGTGTGGGGGGTGGGGGAGGGGAGGAAGGGAGGGAAGAAAGGAGAGGGGGTAAGAAAAAGAAATCAAGAACAGAAATATAGAGGAAGAGAGAGACAGAGCCCGACCCGAGCACCACGAACTCCGAGGAGCAAACGGCTCCGCCGGGCTCGCGCAGGCCGTTTAAATCCCCCTCAGCCCCGCCCCGCGCATGCGCTCTGGGGCCCCGCGCACCTGTGCAGGCCCCGCCCCGCGCACCTGTGCAGGCCCCGCCCCCGGCCCCGCCCCCGCCCGCGCCCTTTAAAAGCGGCCCGAGCCGCTCCCGGCCGCTCCATTCGGGAACGCTCGTGCTGGGATGCGGCGGGATCTTCGTCCGGGCGCTGTGCCGAGCGCGACCCAGGGACCGGCCCCGGTGCTGCCCGAATCCTGAGGCGCTCAGGTAGGACCAGGGGTGGGGTTGGGTTCTGGCGGTGCCGCTGGGGGTTCCGGGCGGCGCCGCCTCTCCCTGGGCTGGCGGGTGCGGATCTCGGGGCCGGGATGGCCGCGGGGCAGCAGCCGCCGCCCCGGACGGGCCTGCGGCCGAGCCGGCGCTGCCGCTCCCGCTCCGGCCCGGCGGCCGCGGGACTCCGGGCCCGGTCCCGCCGCGGCCGCGGGGAGCCGGGGCTGTGCCGGTCACCCGCGCCCGGGAGAGCGGGCCGGGATCTCCCCGTGCGGGTGGTGGGTCGAGGCTGGAGCCGGCCGGGGCGCGGGCAGCGCCGTGCCGGCCCCGGGAGCCCCAAGTCCCGCCGCTCCCGTTCCCCGTGCCCGCCCAGCCCGGGGCTCCTGCCCGGAGCGCTGCGGAACGAGCGGGGCTGGAGCCGGCTGAGATGCTCCCCCTCCCCCTTGCTCTGCAACGCAAAAAAAGCTCTGCACCGGCAGAAGCTTTTATTGAAAGCTGAGACTATTCTTCTTTATTTCCAGATCACAGGATATAGTGGGGTCGAGAGAAATCCTGAAATCTGACTCTCAGGCACGCAGCATGTGGCAGAATTGAACTCACATCCCGGCCAGTACCTGGACTCTGCTCCAACTGACTGAGACAATCTCTGGGTCACAGGTATGAATCTCCTAAGGCTGGGAATCCTTGGCTCCAGCAAGGGAACTGCAGCTCCTTCTCTTCTGCTAAAGCTGCTTTACACACTAGCCCCTGCCATGGCTGTAGGGTAGAAGTGGCTGGCAGCTGACACTGATAGCAGCAAACTTTTCCCATAACCCTGATTTTCCTGCCCTTTCCAGGATTTACCCACCAGCTGTATGTTTTCTCTTGCAACATCTCTTTGCAGGGAGAAATGAGCAGGATAAGTCCTGAGGCTTCCCTTGCTGCATGACCAGAGCTCTTCTGGAGAGTGGCAGGGGGCATTTCCTGCAGGTGAGTGTTGCCAAAACGAAGCAGCTGCTGAAGCTGGGGCTGCTTTTGAGGCTCAGAGCTGCACAGAGGCCTCGGTGGCTCCTGCTCGCTGCCAGCAATGCTCCTGGGTGTTCCTGTGTGTCCCAGCTGCAGGGAATGGGGCAGGAGGAGGCCAGGAGCCCCTGGAAGGTACCAGCCCCTCCTGTGCCTGCAGTGTCCTGCCTGTGCCAGGCACACGGCCCGGGATGGGCGCTGGGTGCCCGGCGGGCGCTGGCACGGACACGGCTCAGGGGCTGCTCTGAACAGGCTCCTGGAGATGCTTCAGCCTGGACACAGCCACTGACAGCCCAAAGGCACCCCAAGGAGCAGCTGGCACTGCCTGGTGATGGCAGCACGGGCTGCGTGCAGAGGGGCTCAGACAGCAATTCCTGGTTCCAGCCTCCCAGAGCTCCCAGGCAGCTGCCAGGTGTGTCCTGTCCACCCCAATTGCCTTCCCTTCCCTTCCTGCCTGAGGCCTCATTCAGCAGCAGCAGCACTAAAGCCAAGGCAATCTTCCCTCACAGCTATCAAATGCCAACCGACAGCCTGCAGAGATGCCTTAAAATCACAGGTTCAGGTGGGATGAAGTTTTGTTTGGACGATGGTGGGAGTTTCCAGGGAGCCAGCTGGAAGTGCAGAAGGGATGGAAAGCTTTCCCAGGTGGGTCCCACTGGAGGTGTGCTGGAGGCAGGGATGTGCACCCTTTGCTGAGGGAAAAGAACTTGCTGAGGCTCTGAAAGGAGCTGAGCTGCTGCAGGGAGAGATGTCCTCCCGTGGGCACGGGGAGCTGCCTGGGCACGGGACGGGAGCGCCCCCCCGGCCCTGCCTTCTCCTGCTTGAAAATATCACCTGGAGCCCCGGCTCAGGGGGGCTAAATCAGCTGGACTCCAGGCAGCTCTGTCAGCTGCCCCCAGGGACATGGGTGGGGCTGGGGGATGAGGGCTTTAGATAGCCAATTGTTTGGAGCAGATGCCTGTCCCTGTCCCGATGCTGCTGAGCTTCCTTGGACGCTCTGCCCGTTCCTGGCACAGCTGGCGTTCAAGGGGCAGCTCTGCACGGGAATATCCACCCTCCGTGAGGCAC